>NC_057862.1:679308813-679608813 GCF_019393635.1 Dromiciops gliroides | reverse complement strand
CTCCCAGAAAATGGGAGGCTCCTCAAATTGATTGGCTGGTAGCTTTGATAGAAAGTACCCATGAGCAAATGTCACTTCCTGATGCCAAGGAACTGACCACATGACTTGCCCTCAGATGCCTTCTCCTCATGGCAGAGCTTTCCTACAGTAACTCTCCAGCAGGTGGCATCACTCCAATTGTTACACTAGTAAGTATTTAAAGAAGGATTTCAATTCTTTCTGATTTCAGGTTCTAAATTCTAGTCACTGTCCCACTTGCCAGGGAAGGACATCTGGGATCATGGGAGTATAATATTTTAGGAAATGCTCTCTGCAACTACCCTAGTTAAGACCCTTATCACCTTACTCTTTTTTTTTTTTTTTAGTGAGGCAATTGGGGTTAAGTGACTTGACTAGGGTCACACAGCTAGTAAGTATTAAGTGTCTGAGGCCAGATTTGAACTCAGGTCCTCCTGACTCCAGGGCTGGTGCTCTGTCCACTGCGCCACCTAGCTGCCCCTCCTTTTTTTTTTAGTATCACCTCACTCTTGAGTAACTGTAATAACTTCCTGACTGACCAAGGGTTCCAGTTTCTTTCTTCTCTATCCATTTGTTATGCCATCAATAGTTTGACCTTTAGGGGCAGCTAGGTGGCACAGCGGATAAAGAACCAGCCCTGGATTCAGGATTCAGGACCTGAGTTCAAATTCAGCCTCAGACACTTGACACTAGCTGTGTGATTCTGGGCAAGTCACTTAACCCTCATTGCCCCGCTCCCCCTCCCCAAATAGTATGACCTTTATTGAACAGTAATTTAACACCATTTAATTCTGCTATAAAACAGTTATTTGTTCTTATAAGACAATGCATTTTAATATTTTCTTAATGTCTACATGATGAAATCCCAACTTTTCAATGTTATTTGAAACTAATCCTAGTCTATTAACCTTATCTTCACTACTCTCCTTCACCTAGGTCTGCCACTTCATCATTCCCCACACAAGCTATGATAGCTCAGTCTTTCTTTCCAATGAGAATGTCCTTTTTTTCTTTGTATCCCTGGCATTTGGCACAGTGCCTGTCACAGAGTAAATGTTTAATAAGTGTTTGCTTACTAAGTGGAATCATTCTACAATCTTTTTTTGGGGGGGGGGCAGTGAGGGTTAAGTGACTTGCCCAGGGTCACACAGCTAGTAAGTGTCAAGTGTTTGAGGTCGGATTTGAACTCAGGTCCTTCTGAATCTAGGGCTGGTGCTTTATCCACTGTGACACCTAGCTGCCCCATTCTACAGTCTTAACCAACCTTCTGCTCCCATCCCTCACTTGTTTCCCAGTTTGAGTCTGAGACATTTTTATAATCAAATTATTTGTGTGTATTTGTGTATTCAACCTCCTTATCTACTTCAGATAAGAGTTAGGTTCTTGGATATTCACTTCCCCCACCCCTTCCTCTACATTTATATACTCTTCTCATGAAGGACAATTATTAGAAACACATCAGTGTATTTCCTTTCTCTTTTCCTTTCACAAACCCACAAGAAAGAACCAATTCACCTCAAGGAACTCTTTTTTAATTCAATTTCCTCAATACTCTTTGAAGATATTAAGGTTTTGAAGGTACACAGTTCTTCTCTTAATAGAATGTTGGCACTATATCATCCAATTGCTCAAATAATTTAACTTTTCTAAGTTTCTCTGGACTCCTGTATTTGCATTTCAAAGTTCATATTTAGTTTAGAAATCCTCTATTCTACTAAAAATCCATTTTTACCCCTATAAGATTATCCTCAGCTTCTCAGGGTATTCTTGGTTGAAAACGCTGTTCTTCCCTCATATTCCTGTTGGTTTTTCATATTTAAACATTTCCCATAGTTTTATTTTTCTTTCTTCCCCACCAATATTGTATTAAGGTAAAGGCTTCCAGGTCCTGTGTGATCCAAATTGTCATTCTTTGGTACTTGAATTGCTTTTTTCTGGATAGTTGCTGTCATTTTTTTCTTTCATGTGGGAGCTCTGGGTTTTGGTTATGACATTCCTTTTTGGAATTCCTTCTGGAATTCCTTTTTGTAGGTGATTGGCAGATTCTTTCTTCCTTTATGTTGCCCTCTGTATCCAAGCAGGTTTCACTTATGATTTCTTAGTATATAGCACTTAAGCTTTTATTTATTTTTTTTAATTCTGTTTTCAGGGAGTTCAATGACTATTAAATTATCTCTCCCTCACCAGGTCAGTTGTTTTTGATATCTGCTTACATTTTCATCTAATCATTTGATTTTTCCCTAAGATTTTTTACTGTCTCCTAAAAGTCACTGACTTCTGTTTGGCCTATTTTAGTTTTCAAGGAGTCCATTTCTTAGGTAGGGTAATCAATCAATTAATAAACATGTATTAAGTGCCTACTATGTTCCAGCCATTGTGCTAAGTGCTAAAAATCCCCCCCCCCCAAAAAAAGGGGCAAAAACCAGTCCCTGCCTTCAAGGAGCTTACAATTTAATGAGGGGGACAACATGCAAACAGATATGTACAAAGCAAGCTATATACAAGATAAGTAGGAAATAATTAATAGAGGGAAGGGACTGGAATTAAGAGGCGTTGGGGGAAGCTTCCTGTAAGAGCTAGGATTTTAATTGGAACTCTTTTTTTGTAGGGGGTGATAAAATAATGGGATTTGGCAGATACTCAAAGGCTAACCTGGAGATTAATCTAAAATGATTGAATTAAGTGAGAGTGATTGATTTTGCTGATTAGCCTACTTCAAGTTAATTAGATTGTAACCAAACCTGGCTAGCCCTTAAGAAGGTATTGTTCTCAGAAGCTAAGGGCTTTGAACTCAACATGAGACCACCTTCAAGTCCAGTGAACCAATGGATTTGGATGACGCTAACCAATCAGCTTGAAGCAGTGTGTAAGGACCGCCTCTGCTCCAAACCTTTAAAAAGCTTCCACACAGTTTGAGAGAGTTCATGGTTGAAGCAGGCTCCTGGGGGAGGACTTGAGGAAGAACCAGACCAGGCTGGAACTCTAGGCTAGATAGGTCTTTTCTTAACTCCTTGTGTTCTCTTTTTTCTAATACCTAGTATGCTTTAATAAATGCTTAATGCCCCAAAGACTGGTGCTAAAGCTTCTAATTTAAGGCGACCACACATTAGATTTTTTAGACATCACAGTTAGATTTTAAACATCACAAGGGCAATGAGGGGGTAAGTGACTTGCCCAAGGTCACACAGATAGTAAGTGTCAAGTGTCTGAGGCTGAATTTGAACTGAGGTCCTCCTGAATCCAGGGCCGGTGCTTTATCTACTGAGTCACCTAGCTGCCCCCTTAATTGGAACTTAAAGAAAGCCACAGACATCAGTAGTCAGAGTGGAGGAATAAAGCATTTCAGGCATAGAGGTCAGCCAGAGAGAATGCCCAGAGCTGAGAGATGGAGTATCTTGTTTGTGAAATAGCCAGGAGGTCAGTGTTATTTAATCAAAGAGTATGTGTCAGGGATTAAGGTGAAAGAAGACTGGAAATGTGGGAGGGGATTAGGTTATAAGGGCTTTGAATGCCAAACAGAACATGTTGTATTTGCTCTTGGAGAAAATAGGGAATCCCTAGAGTTTATTGAATGAGGGGGAGGGGGTTGGCATTACTGAATGTGTGCTTTAGGAAAATCATTTAAGTGGCTGAATGGAAGATGGGCTGGAGTGGGGAGAGGCTTGAAGCAGGTGGACCCCCCAATAGCTATTGCAATAGTCCAGGCTCGAGATGATGAGGGCTTGCACCAGGGAGGGCACAGTGTCACAGAAGAAAAGGGAATATAAGGGAGAGATGCTCTAGAGGTGAAATCTACAAGAGATGTTGCAGAAGTGAAATTGACAGGCCTTGGTAAGAGCCTGGAAATGGGGGAGGGTAAGAGAGAGTAAGGAGCCCAAGATGACTGACTCCTAGGCTGTGAGCCTGAGGCATTGGATCTGTCTTCTAAGCTACTCATTCTCCTTCCAATCTCTTCCTCTAGAGCTTTTGTTTTGTTTTTTTAAAAATCTCTTGCTTCATTTCTTCTAAGTATGTGGTTCTTGGGGAAAATATTTTTTCCTTTGAGTCTCTGCTTACTGTTGTTTTGGGGGATCTCTATATTTGCAATACTTTTTTATCCCTCTCAGTGTTTTCTCAAACTTACTCATCTCTTCAGTTTTGGTTCCTAACTGGGGCTTTGTGGCAAGGCCAGACTTCATCCGGTGCTGCACTTTTGGTGGGTACAGAACTATACTGGTTAGCCCAAGGGAGATGGGGGAGATTCAAGAACAAATTTCTAAAGACACAAAGGAAAACAGTTTCAATGAGGATGAAAAATGGGATTTGTTTGAAGAGGGCAATGTGGAGTCATGGGAAATTCATCAACCAAATTAAATATTAAAAAGAAATGGACAAATCCAGTCAAATCCAATTAGTATTTATTAAGCACTTACTTTGTGCCAGGCACTGAGTTTACATTCTAATCAGGGAGACAACATATAAAACTAGATACACTATACATACAGAGTAGATGGAAGCCACTCTAAGGGGAAAGTATCATCTGGTAAAACTCAGAAAGGTCTCCAGAAGTAAGTAGGATTTAAAACTGTGTTTTGAAGGAAGACAGGGAAGCTAAGAGGTGGAAGTGAGGGAGCAGAGTATGCCAGCCATGAAGATGTTGAGTGAAAAGGCATAGATATGGGTGATGGAATCTGATGAGGTGTAAACAGGGCAATGATCCTGAACGTAGGAAAGTAAAGTGTTAGGAGACAGAAGAGGCAGAAAAGGACCAAGCTGCGAAGAACTTTCAATGCCAAACAAAGGACTTCATATTTGATCCTGAAGGTAAGAGGGAGCTGTTGAGCAGGAGGGGTGAAGGGGTCAGATCTAAGTTTTAAGAAAAGCACTTTGGTGGCTGAATGGAGGATGAATTAGAGTGGGGAGAGATTGGAAGAAGAGAACCCAATTAGAATGAGAGTACAGTAGTTCATTTGAGATATGGGCCCAAACTAGGGTGGTGGCTGCGTATATGAGATGTTGTAAAGGTAGAAGTAACACTATTTGGCAACGACTGACTATATGGGGTAAATGAGAATGAGGAGTCCCAGATGACGCTGAGGTTTAATGCCTGTGGAACTGTGAGGATGTGGAGTTTTCAACAAGACTAGGAAAACTGGGAAGAGAAACGAGGATAAATTTTATTTTGACTAAATTGAGTTTGAGGTGCTTTGAGGACATCCAGAGGAAGATAGTTAAGTGAGCCAAGGGCTGGATATGCAGGTAAGACCAAGAGATGAAGGATAAATATAAGACTGGGGCACAGTGCCCTGGAAATAGTGTAAGGAATGCTAACGCTGTCAAAGAGCCAAGGCTGGTGAGTGAGTCAATAACTATTTATTAAGCACCTACCGCGTTCCAAGCCCTGGGGATACAAAGAAAGACAAAAGACAGTCAGTCCTCAAGGAGACAAGAGGCAAACAACCAGTACAAAAAAAAAAAAAAGATACATACAGGATCAAGGAACAAAAAATGACTACAGGAGTTGGTGTCCAGGACAAGGGCTCTCCTTGATGAATTCAAGTCACCTGACCCAGATCAATGATCCCCTCGGGTCCTGAAAGACCTGGTAGCTGTGACTGCTCAGTCACATTTAGTGTCCAAAAGATCACCGAAAACAATTACCATGGACTGAAGGCAGTTCAATGCTTTCCCAATTTTAAAAAAGGAAAGAGGACAAAGTATACACACTAAGGGCCAGTGAGTGTGGCTGGAAACGAAATGCTAAATGAAGTTTAGAATCATGGCAGAATTAAATTTTTATTAAAAAAAAAACTCATAACAAGTTATGAAAAAGCTGGACAGCTTCACCAGTAAAAGAAAAGAGAAAAATGATAAATCTGTAATTGAACTTGTTAATAGACTCGATGAGCAGCCCCTCTGGTAATGTCTGCAGCAGCCTTTGATCCGTGGAAATTTCATTGAAAGAAGCGATGTCTGTCCACAGGCATCTGACAAATTGAACCCCCAGCGCCTGATCGTGTGGTTTGTGCTTTGCCCTGGGAACCAGTGATCGAGTGGGAGTGGTGGTGGTTACCACACACACCTGCCAGAGCTGCGCATGCGCTAGCTCTGCTCTAGGCCCCGCCTCCCGGGCGCGCCCCCGCTCAGGCGCCCCCATGTGCGCGCGCATGGTACAGCTCGCATACACAAGAGGCGCGCCACACCTAGAGAGACACGCAGTTTGCATACACAACACACCAGCACGAACACACCTATATAAACACGCACTACCCCCGTGGGTCCGGACTCACCTTCCGAGCGAGCGGAGCCGGTTTCGAGCCAACAAAGGAGCCCGACGCTCCATCTCACTGAGGAAGCGCGCGTGCGCAAATGGACCCGCGAACTACCATGCCCAGAATCCTCTGCGTCCCAATGCCTCGATTTCCCAGACGCCTCCGCGGCGCGCTGGCCCCAGCTTGGATTGGTGCGGCAATAGATTTAAGACTTTTCTCGGCTTCTGAAAAACCGGGAGCGACCTTTCAGGTTCGCTAGACCATCCAAAGAAGGAAACTGAGGCCCAGAGAGAGAAAGCATCTTCCCCAAGGGTGCACAAAGCGTTAGTGGCAGGGTCCTTTGCCTCCAAATTCAGCACGCTCTTTCTTTTATCCCCAAGTTTAAGTCGGGTACACCTTATCCATCCAGCAGACCGCAGAGGCAATGGGATTGCTCTTGGTCAATGTTGAAAGATCTAGGACATGGGAGAAGTGCTTCACTCAGGACTGGAGACAGGCCTAATTATAAAGTTCCTAATTATATTGATGGATGGATGGATGGATGGAGAGATATTGATGGTGGAGTCTGCAAACTATAGACTATTGAGCTTCAGTTTTGTTCCTGGCTAATCATTCCAGAAAAAAAAATTATACACACATAGATACAGGTATAAATAGATATATGAAATGAAATTTATATTTGTATATTATAATGAAATACACGTTTGATTTCAAATTGATTATTTCTTTTCAATTTGTTTTAATACAGAGACACATTCACAGGGAAGCAAAGTGGAAACTAGAAATTGAACGAAAGGGATTTTTCTTTAGCATATAGATTTGGAAGCAATGTACATTTTCTTTTTTAACTTATTTAAAAATTGACTCTTGTTCATGTAAACATCGAGTTATTTTCTTAATGAAGTCTATGAAATATCAGAGATCCATCTATTTTCTTCCTTTTCAATTCTTCCAGTAGTTATTTTCTGTCCATTTAACCGAGAAAGCAATATCTGAAGAAAATACAGCATTTTTAAATAATGTTGTTCATTGTTAAGCAAATTATTAAAACAGAATTTTTGGTGCTTTCGTCCTGTTGTGATCTTCCTACATTCTATCAGGAAAGGAGCTATCCAGTGTTAACCTGGAAATTAAGGAAACAATCAATATAGGAGAAATAAGGTCTTTAATCGGGGCAGAGGAACTATAGCTCATGGTATTGCAAAGCTCCGAAGCTAGGAATACCCAAAGATGGGAACAGAGGACAGGGTTTTAATGGGGTAACAGAACCAAAAGATTGCTCCAGAGTGACAAATAGCTAATTAATGTAAATGAACCTTTTACAAAAGAAATAATAGAACAGCTCCTAATTTAAGTATAGGCGTTACTGACTCTGAACAGAAACTACTTAATGCAGGTGGACCCTTTTTACATAATAACATAAAGTCCAGGGAGTAAGGTGGGGAGCATTGGGAGGGGACAAGTTGCTTGGGGGAAGGTCCATAAATCCATCCAGTCAAGTGAATCAGCCAAGATGAGGAGGAAGCATGGATGGGTTGCGATCTGCTCTGCTGGAAGAAGTAGGAACCTTCATGAGATCACAGATCCACAAAGATGTACATATTGACATTCTGTATAAGGTGACATGTGTTATCTATGGGCCTTCTGTTTCTATCACAGTACCTTGAAGTACCCACAGTAGCTACATTTGTGACTGAAACCAATGATTCCTCCTTCCCCCACTATGCCAGGCTAATATGTGGGTGGTTTTCTTTGTTTAGAAGTAGGCATTGTTTTTAATATTGACCTTGTGAAATAACAATATACTAAAAATACTCTGCAGTGTAAAAAAAAATCCATTTCCCCATGTTGAAAACAGACAACTCCCCACATGTGGACTGGCTCTATTCCCCTAATACTGGAAACAAAGACCACTTGGAAAACAGATATCAAAATGGGAGTAACAAAACCTGTCTCAAATCTTAAACCAAAGCCAGTTATAAAACAGCATGGATGACAAACAGTCTACTGTGTGCATTTAGAGGCAGCTAAGTGGTGCAGTGGATAGAACCCTGGACCTGGTATGAGAAAGATGAGTTCAGATCCAGCCTCAGACAATACTAGCTGTGTGACTCTGGACAAGTCAATCAATCAAATAAACATTTCTTAAGTGCCTACTGTGTGCCAGGAACTGTGCTAGGTGATGCAGATACAAAAAGAAGCAAAAGACATTCCCAGCTGTCAAGGAGCTTACAATGCAATGGGGGAGACAGCGTGTAAACAAAAATATACAAAGCAAGCTAGATACAGGATAAATAAGAAATCACTAACACTGGAATTAAGAGGGACTGGGGAAGTCACTTAACCTCTGCTTCAGTTTTCTCATCTGTAAAATGGGGGCAATGATCGTATCTACCTTGCAGGGTTGTTATAAGGATTAAATGAGATAATATTTGTAAAAAGTGCTTGGCATAATGCCTGGCACATAGTAGGTGTTTAATAAATGCTTAGTTCCTTCTTTTTCACCTTCTAGACTTTCCCCCCCTTCTTTTCACCTTGGAGAAATAGGCTTATCTAAAATAGCCTTGGGGAAAGGAGGTGATTCAAAGAAATTAAAAGGGAAAAAAAAGCAAGTAAAATATTTTAAAGAAAAAGGTAATGCTTCATGTTTTGTTTTGTTTTGTTTTTTTAAGTAGGAAGAGTTAGATTTGACTGTGGCAAGGGGCAGGGTGAGAGAAGGGTTGGAAATATGGGAAAAGGAAAAAGAAGGGGGAAGGTAGAATATGATCAACCCCATATGTTACTGAAATGCTGCCTATACCAGAGCCAATAAGTGTCCCAGGCCCTGAAGGACCAAGGGAAAGATTAAGAATCTCAGTAATGAATAAAAATGAGCTGGTGTTGAGGCCAAATTAGCTGAGCTGGCCTTCGTGATAAAAGGCAGCCTGAATGAAGTCTATAACAAAGCAAGGAACTGAATGGTCTTTCCAGTTAGGGGAGGAATCCTCTCTCCATTGCTTCCAAAGGTCATCTTGGAAAGTCGTCTGAAGTATTAAATGAAAGATCAAAGGTGCTGAGAAAACAGCAGGTGTTCTGAGAATAGACAGAAACTTAACCCATGTAAAGACATAACAGCAATGATAAACTGACTTTGTGGGGAAAGGTTTTGTTTCCTAATGCTTCATTAAGGAGAAAGTATTTTTTTTTTATTCGAAATGAAAGGCTTTAATATTGACCTTGTGAAATCACAATATACTAAATTTCACTAAGGAATTTCACTAAGGTTGCTGCTGGTGGGCACTAGTGAATTAGGGGATCAGTCACAATAAGCATTTCAAGAAGCCTTTGAAATCAGCAAAAAGGAGATGCAACCAACTGCTCCTAAAAGAAGCTGGATCCTTGGCAAATAAGGCTTTTACCAAAGTCATTTTGGAACTTAATAAGTTAAGTGAAGAAGCAAGAATCATTCACCAACAACGTACTAATTATCCAGTTATTAGAGAAAACCTAAGATTATGGATATTGGCAATCCAAGGGGGGTGTGAATTGAAGTAGGAGAAGGAAGAGAGAAATAACTAACCTAACTTCTGTCTGCCTCAATCTGAAATGATGACAATGATGATGGAGGAGGAGGAGAAGGAGAGGGAGAAAGAGAAGAAGGTAATACCTAGCATTTACTGAAGCAAAACAGAGCTCGAGTGACTTGTCCAGGGGTCACAGCACTGGGTTAAGTATTTTACAAAGATTATCTTGCAAGGCAGGGTTCTTAAACTGGAACCTCCTTTAGAGTAATTGAGAGAAATTGTTTTTGGAGTAAATAGAAAAGAAAATTGAGCTGACTTCATTTCTCTTAAGTCTGAACATGTTTTGACAGAAGAGATTTCATTCTTGACACACATAAAGGACAAAAACAAATGTTTCTTTTCCTGGCAAATCCCACAGTCAAAATTTGAATGCACTATTTTTTCAAAGTTAAAGGATCCTTCCTTTAGAAACTTTAATTTGATATGCCAATTAAAATTGTTTAAGAATTGGAAGTTCCTTATTTAGTAGGTTTTCTGGCCTTTCTTGGGACAGAGATATTTTTATCCTCAGAGCATCTGTTTCCCGCCTGGGAAGCTCTTCCAACCTTTTCCAATAGTCCATTCTGACTTCCCCCAAACAGTGGGAAATAGGTCCTTAAAGCTTACCCACCCACTGGAACCTCATTTGATCTTTACCTACATGGGAAATCTGGCCTTAGATCTTAGGGACCAAAGGTATGTATTTCTAACAGATATGGACTAAATCCAATTCTACCAGCTCATGAGAACTGATTGTTAAATTTTCAGAGTGAGCATTTTACACCTTGAAAATTGGCAAATGCTACAAATTTATTGTTTTAGCACAGTGCCCAGCACATAGTAGGTACTCAATAGATCTTTATTCATTGATTATTACAAAATATTGAAATCTAAAAATATATCAATAGTTTATTGTAAAGATAAACATTTCATAAATATTTATTTCATTGATTTTACTCTAGACTTGAGAAAGTGATGAAGAAAATGTGAATAATAAATTATGTCATGCATTTTGGGAGGGTGAGTTGTTAAACATTTACCAGCATATCTTTGCTTCTAGAATTCACCATCTGATAGATAGTTTGATAGACTCAGCCAGGTAACAGACAACCAGCTCTTATTCTTGCTGCTCAGCTTTATTTTTATAGCCTGTCAGAGTATTTTAGACAATCTTACACCTGTGATCAATCTGCTGTATAGCTAAACACAGAACAAGTCCAAATTTACTAAATAAGGCACCAAGAGACCATGGAGAGAAAACCAAATGCCAGCTGGAAAATCCTGGATTGAGTGGAGGCTGGAGAAATTCTCCCGGGATATAGCAGCAGTTAGCACAGTGTCTAGCACATAGTAGGTACTTAATACATGTTTATTGATTGGTTGGTTAAGCTCCTTCTAATTGGACAGGGCTGCTAGTTCCAGGTTTGATCTGCTGCTGCCTTGTGACTAAGGAGAAGGCTGAGAACAAAGTTTTTGTTATCAGTTCAGTGGTGACGGCCAATCTCCTTTACTTCAAGAGCATATTTGGTACCTTCCCTAATGGGATCACCAATGATCTGCTGCAGCTGAAATTTGCTTAATTCAGGCATGGTGGAACATACTAGTTACTCCTGGTTTGGGGGAGGCTGAGGCTGGTGGATCACCTGAGCTTGGGAATTCTGCTCAGCAGTGGGCTAAATCCAATCTGGTGTCTGTACTGAGTCCCGTACCAGGGGAGCCCCTGGGAATGGGGAATGGGGAACTGCCAGGTTGGCTAAGGAAGGGTGGGTGAATAAATTTAGGTGAGAAAAGATTAAAGGTCCCATGATGATCAGTGGTGGAGTTGGCATTTGAGTGGTCCCTTCACTTCCAGTGGGGCAAAATAGGGAGACCCAGTTTTCAAAAACAACCCCCCCCCCCAAATGGACAAAAAAGATACTTTCTTCATACCACATTAAGTTGGTGACATAGCATTACAGACCAGGCCTATACTGGAAGGGTGTAGGCTTTACAAAGTTAAGTACATAAGGCAGCTATGACATAAACATGGAAAGGAACACAATCACCTCTGAGTGGGTCTGATTTTTCCCCCACACTGTTAGATGCCATTAACCTAAATGTTGTTATTTTTGTTGTTTAGTTATTTTTCAGTTGTGTCCAACTCTTCATGACCCAATTTGGGGTTTTCATGGCAAAGATACTGGAGTGGTTTGCTATTTCCTTCTCCCCCTCATTTTACAAAACAGACTAACAGGGCTAGGTGACTTGCTCAGGGTCACACGGTTAGTAAGTGTCTGAGGCTGAATTTGAACTCAGATCTTCCTGATTCCAGTCCCAGCACTCTATCCACTGTGCCACCTAGCTGCCCATTGAGTTGATATGACAAATCAGCAATATTAAGCAGCTAAATTCTGAAGAAAAAAACCCTTCATGTTTTCAAAAAGATCCTGACTTCTATTTCATTCACCATGAAGTTTTTCAAAGAGGAACAGCCCTCGTGTTTTCTATAAGTTTTTAAAAAATATAATATCAATCTTTTGGGGGGGAAGGAGGTGGGGCAATGAAGGTTAAGTGACTTGCCCAGGGTCACACAGCTAGTAAGTGTCAAGTGTCTGAGGCCAGATTTAACTCAGGTCCTCCTGGATCCAGAGCTGGTGCTTTATCCACTGCAACACCTAGATAGCCCCAATATCAATCTTTTCAACACCTTTTAAATGAGGAAGAAAAACTGTTACTCTGTTCTTTTAAACAAGTTTACCAGAGACAATTTATTTACCAAGCATTACCACTTTGAGAGATATCCAAATGAACCAAAGGTAGAAATTCCTTCTCTTTGTTAGACTTCTCTGTGAACCAAGGCATGTAGGCTTACATGTTTACAATGATCGCAAACAAAAAAAAAAGAAAGAAAAAAGAAAAGAAAAAAGAAAAGAAAAATAAAAGAAAAGAAAGAAAAAAGCCAAAATTCTACAGAAATTTTTACTGTTAAGAAATTTATGTTTTCATAACTGTCTCCTAAGGAAAACAGAGTGAGAAATTCACAGAACAGATCAGAGAGCAATTAGGAAAACACAGCACCATGTCCCATTAGCAAACAGGCATGTACATGCAGATATTCCTTCCAAAGAAAGAGCTCAAAATTCCTTTGTGAATGAAAGTATTTAAACCTTCTTTGCTCACTGGTTACAGACCTTAGTGACTAAGTTTTAGGTCTTTATTGGTAAATCAGTCAGATACAGATTGATTAACTTTCAGTTTTCCTAGCTTGCTAGTACAAGATGTTATTAAATCCATCAGCATGATACAAATCAGTTTGACAATTTAACTTAAAAGCAAACAATATGACAAGAGTATATGATTCAAAAGGGGCTGTTACAAATAAGGATAACCAGATGTTTTTTTACAAGTATTGGGGAATAAAACAGGATGGCTCCAGCAGAAGAAGGTGTTTATTAGAGAGCCAGAAAATCTACCAATTATCCTGGGGGAAAGAAGTCAGAATAGAGATCTGCTAGCTATAAGCTCCCAGACATTTGGAGAGGCAAATGGTATAACCCAAGTAACTCTGGGGTTTGCTTGGCACCCACTTGTATATTGCCTGGCTTCCGTTGGAGAGCATTTTGATCTCATTAATCCAAGTTTTCATAAGATTCTTTTGGATAATAAGGCTGCTCCATCAAATCCAGGCGGTTTATATATTCATTAATCATCTCATTTGTATCTGGATTATTAAATTTTGTATAACATTAGAAAAGATAGAAAATTCAGCTTCAAGGTTTCTATTTGCTCAAGCAGAACAATAATAATTTAAAGGTCAGCATATTTAAATCATGGAGAATATCTTCTTGAAATCATTCAATCTGGTCCAGTGTGGAGAGAGAGTGACTGCTTTTTTTTTTTTTTTTTTTTTTTTTGGTGAGGCAATTGGAGTTAAGTGACTTGCCCAGGGTCACACAGCTAGTAAGTATTAAATGTCTGAGGCCGGATTTGAGCTCAGGTCCTCTTGAATCCAGGGCCAGTGCTCTATCCACTGTACCACCTACCTGCCCAAGAGTGACTGCTTTTAATTGGGATAATCAAAAACTATTCTTGCTCTTCATCTGGCCACCTTGCTAACCTATTTCAGAAAGTCATAATTCTTTTCTGACCCTCAATGATCCTTCTACCACAAGAGCCAATTAGATATTTGAATAGGATGAAATTGTTTCCTTGGAATTTGATCAAGTACTGAAAAGGTTTTCCTTGTTCCCTGGGACCAAATACTTTAGATAGAGACACTGAAATAATATTGTTCCTGCGTATATCCGTATAGAAAAGGAGATCTTATTTCAGGGAGCCAGAATGAGAGATGGTGGTTAAATTTTTTGAACATTTACATCTCAGAAATCAGTAAATGCTAGAAACCAGGGCTTATCTAGGTTTAAGAAAATGGTGGAGAACATATTAATATGTAGATTACTTTTAAAGTGTGAGATTATTGCTTTTTTTTTTCTTCTCTGGAGAGTTGATTGTTAAACATTTACCAGCATCCCATTGCTTTATTGGGTATGCTTCCATAGTCCTCTCATTCTTTCTTTGATCTCTTTTCAGTATATGCCTAGTCATGGTATCTCTGGGTCAAAGATTATATACAGTTTAGTGACTGTGGGGCATAAATCTAGATTACTTTGCAGAAACGTGAGACCTACACTGTTTCACTGATAGGACATCCAATTTTTCACTGTCTCTTGTTCTCTTCTGACCCTGGAGAAGAGTCGTAGCATTCTACAGCTGTTCAGAAAAGACGCTGACCCTAATAACCTTGGAAGAAAGAGCTGCACTTCCCATTTTAGGGGTGGGGAGGAATCTATCTACTTCTCAACCTGGGATAAGAATAAACATTCCTGTCAGCATGGCATAGTGGAGAGGCTGCAGCATTTGAAATAAAAGAAAGGAATTTAGGGATCATCTAGTCCAACCAAAAGAGGTGAAGGGATTTCCCAATGTCATACAGCTAAGTAAACATTAGAGGGAGGATTTGAATCCAAGCCTCTGTCTCCAAATCAAGAGATGCTTCCATCTTACCAAATCAGTATTGAAGCCGTTCCCAACACTTACTAGCTGTAAGACCTGGGGCAAGTAACTTACCCTTCCTGGGTCTCAGTTTCCTTATCTTGAAAACAAGGGGATTGGACAAGATGGTCTCTGAAGCCCCTTTTAGGTAAAGCATGAAACTCATATAAGCTTTAGTTTCCTCATCTATAAAGTGAACATAATAAGAGCACCTACTTTGCAGGGTTACTGTGAGGATCCAGTGAGATACATTATGCAGAGTCCTATAGAAAAATGAGCTATTGACGTCCACTCCAATAATGAGTGCACATTAAAATACAATTTCATTTTAAATACTTTATTTGGTGCTCACCATGTACCTGCCTACCCATTCTTATCTCCAAAAAAGGGTTCATTATATAAAGGTATGAGACTTTTGAGTAGCTTCTAAATATTTAGACTCTCGTATTCCTTCTTCCTGACCATCCTTTCTGATATATTTCATGGTCCCCACCTATGTCCATTTTTTGCAGTAGAACCACCAAGTATCAAAGTTCATATTCACTTGATTTGGAGGGTGTGGTTGAATTCTTCATTGAATTTTTCTACCTCTTCATCTTCTTCAACCAACCTTGATGGATAGAGTACAGTTACTTTCTTTTCTTTTCTTTTTTTCGGGGCAATGAGAGTTAAGTGACTTGCCCAGGGTCACACAGCTAGTAAGTGTCAAGTGCCTGAGGTCGAATTTGAACTCAGGTCCTCCTGAATCCCGGGCCAGTGCTTTATCCACTGTGCCACCTAGCTGTCCCCGAGTACAGTTACTTTCATGGTGGTCTTTTTCCCCCCTCACACTTATCATCAATATTACAATATGGGATGACCAAAAAATACTATGAAATATTTAATATCCCTTTTTTGCTTTGGGGTGTATGATAAAACCAACTCTGCCAATTTCTTTCTGTATGATATGATTATGGATTTGAGTCAGATTAAACTCTGAGGATGGGGTTTGGAAGGTACCCAGCCCTGCCCCAGTATAGTTTGTTTAGAAGTTTATTGCTTGTCAAATTCTCACTGTCTCCTTTAAGTTTTATTGCCAATTAACAGTATTTTTACTTCTGCTCAGTCTCCCCACTTGTCAGCTACATATTAGTTTTGTCTGCAATCCATCATGTGTCAGAACCCCAGTCAGTGGGTCAGGGAGTTAGCCCACCAATTCAATACTCGGGACTCAAGAAGAAAGGACGGGACTCGGCACAGGATGCAGCCATTGAGGTGAGACCAGATGTTAAGTGACATTGTCTCTTTTTCTCAGAGCAGAATCCCCTTGACCCTGGGGTCCCAACAATGGATTATTCTTTTCTTCCCACCATAACCGAAGGTAAATTTTAACCCTGTCATCCTTAACAGTGCTGAAGCACCTGAGTGACTCTTCCTGTTATTCAGGTTGAATATCTTTAGAGACGGGGGTGGGGGGCCTGGAGAGGGGAGTCAGTGGGAACTGTGAGATCTGAAACATGTCACTCCCCTGTTTCCTCTTCCTTTGGTTTGACCTTGTTCCCCCTCCCCTTTTCCCCCTTGTTCCTGGAACACGTATGCATGTCTCCATACATTGATCACGAGCTGAACACGCACCCTGGGTGAGACAGGATTGGATGTTAGATTGTGAGCTCATCTACCCTAGGTGTATGTGGGGACAGTCCTTTTCAAGATTACTATAAAAACCTAGAGGATTGGGCATATCTTTGCAAGACTTCAATGTGTAATTGGGTTTTGCCCATCCTCATGAGGATGTAATAAATCTGTCTCTGCTTGACTTGGTGGTCTCCTCGAGTTATTTGGGTAAACTGAGGCAGTTTGCTCCATACAGATGGGGGCTCGTCCGGGATCTCTTTGGGGATCTTTGGAGACTCCCAGGAGCCTGTCCTTCTGAACAAGGACGTCCCTGCTGAGTTCAGCAGGTTCAGGGGTCTGACTCTTGGTGAGGCTTCTCAGCATCCATGCCCGGAGAGAGAGAGAGAGAGACCTAAAAGCCAACCAGACACAGGGGTGCCGGCTAAAGTAATGAGGAGTATCCGGATTGGTTCGGTCACAACGTGTGCACAGACCCAGACTGGTGAGTAACTGGGTGACCATTCAGGGGGATTTCTAGGAAGAAATCGGGGAACCCCTAGTTATCATCCTAAGGTCTGTTGAAGTTTTGCAGGGTTGAACAGGTCACTAGGACTGAATAGACACCCTGATACGAGATGCAGAATTAACCTTAGGGTGCCCTCTAGGTCCTATTGAGTTTGCGGGGTTGAAAAGGTCTGGGGACACCCAACCAACAATAGAGACCCCGAACAAAATATAGGAACGCCCCTGGGGGGGGGTTTAGTACCTGTTGTTTGCGGGGTTGAAAAACCGGCTAGATGGTAGAGACCTTTTAAAGGTGGAGGTCCATGATGAGCCAGGGTTGACTAGACATCCCGAGCAAAAACAGGAGCCCGGTGAGTTCAGGGTTAAAAAGTCCAGACCAGGCTAGGATCTTGAACAAAATACGGGTAGAACATCTAGAGTAGGGCAAGTTTAAAGAGCCAGAGGAGGCTGGAAAAAATCCTGGGTTAGATAATTGGAAGGAGACCTTTTCAATTGAAATTAAAAGTAGAGGTCCAGGAGTAAAAATTCCATCAAAATAACTGTATTGACAAAGGAAGAAGAAAGGGAAATTGATCCCTGCAGTCTGGGTTAGAGAAGGGACTGAGAAGGGGATTGTAGAATTGTAAATTACTCAGAATTTGAATTGAGCCATTGGAATGTGATCCATCTGCAGCCTTAGGTAAAAGGCAACTGACCACAAAGGAGAAAGAGTGAGTGTGAAGTTTGTTTTTAGGGAACACCTAAAGTTTGTAATAGGCAGATTAAAGAAGAGAATCCCCTGGGTCTATCTTAAAATAGATAGATGGGGTTCTTTGGTGAGAGATTGGCTAAACTGCCACTTTGCTAGTTTCAGATGGTTTAAGTGTGTTGAGAAGGTATGAGCAAGTTTGATTAAGTAAGCAAGGAGGAATGAATGGTTAGGAAACTGTTTGCAGGCTTACATGGTCTGAAGTGCTGTGATTCAAGTATTTATGATTGGTAAAAGAAAAGTGTGCCCTGTCTGCATTGACAGTGTGACTAGGACCATGAGAATGAATAGTTGGGAATTTTTTTTAAAGAAAGAAAAGGAAAGCCACCCCTTCCCCTTTTTCTGTTGTGGGGAAGGAGAGAGCAAAAGTCTGTGCTTGGAATTTAGAAAGAAAAGTTTTGTTTAATTGAAGAAGCTACCCTTAGGGAAAAAACAAAAAACTGGCTAGGTTAAGGAAGTGGGGGAGGAGCAGAGGGAATCTTGCTGCTCTGGCATTGTCTTTCAGACTAATTTGGAGGACTAAATGTGGCATTAAAATATTCCTTTAAACTAGCAAAAGAAAAGTTTGTGTTATTAGGGAATCAAGAAGGGTAATTGAATTTGATTGGGCTATCTATTGAAGAAACTTTGGGAATCATACAAACTATATACTGCCATTTAAAAATTTTCTTTTGTAATGGAACAATTTAAGGAAAAACAGGAAAATAGGAAGTGTTTAAGTGATTATGGGATGAATTAATACTAATATGAAATTATCAATGAGGTTCTATACGATATCGTTCAGAAAACAAATTGAGGTTTAATTGAACTAATTCTGATTTAATTCTAAGTGAAATATATACTGTTCTATTTGTGTAACTTTAAGCTGACTACCTCAAGGTGATTTGTAATATGGAAAGGAAAAGTGCCCAATAGTTTAATAGTTTATTGTATTAGAGATATGGTCAGATTTCGATTCTCTAAATTACTTTGGGTTATGAATTTAATTGAATGTGATAATGGTTTTCTGTGAAGTGGGCACAGTAAGAATATTCTTAGCTGTATATTAAGGCTTTAAGATCCAACAGATCCTCAGCAAAGTATAGTGATTTGCTTTTTTTCTAAAAGTTAGAAGCTTGATGGGATCTCTTTGTGAAATGTAATTTGGTATTAGAGGGGGATGGGACTTGAAATCCTTAGTGCAGTCTCTTACCTTGAAGGACAGGAAGAAACAAACTGCCTGAAAAAAAAAACACGGCAAAAGAAACTGCTGGATTACTTTAAGTTGTATTGTGATCTGGTATACTGTAGTTTGAAAGAACAACAACTACAACTACAACAAGAGATAATGAGAGGATTTAAAAAGGGGCCTAGTAAAATTTGTTATTATAATTGGAATGGGTTATTTGAATATTTCCTTTTTGGTTTGGAAGAAGCTGAAATTCCTCCCCACTGCAAACACTTGAGATGAGAGAGAAGGGGAGCAGAGATAAAGTTAAGCTAATTTGTTGCAATGGTGATTTGATATTGATAAACAATCATGTTCAAACCTACTATGATTTGTTAATTAATGGAAAAAGCTTTTCTGGAATCCTGAATATCTGAATATTTGAGTTTCATTCTTAAGGTTTGGTGTATATTTCTATTATGAGAGTGGACAAAGTGGAAGTTTGTTATTGCAACATTGAATTAATTGGTTATTGAATTAATACTAGAACATCTAAATAATTAGTAAGTTATGAGAAAGATTTTGCTCTTTTGACCTGGATTTATTGGTGCTAAGCAATAGTTAAATTGGTGCCTGAACTTGTCATGTATGACCTGTTAGTAGTGAACAATAAGTAACTTATGAGCTATCTTGTATCATCTTAATAGGGAACCTGAAGTTTACTTATGTTTTTAATTAATTGGAATCAGAATGTGTGTAGAAACACATGCAAACTAGTTGTCACTTTAAAGATGTTCCCATTGTTTAGGGGAATTCTGAGGACAGTATCTTATGTTTAACATCTAAAGCCATTTTACCATGTGTTATTGTGTGGGGCATTTTTTTAGTTTGTTCCCAGTATGCAATTTGGGATTGCTTACACTTATTTCAACCATTGCTTGTTATTGAGCATCTCAAAGCAGATTCGTTTGTGTAGTGTTAATCTGGGGATGAAAAACCTATTTAAGCACAAGAATAGTTAATACTTGCTGTCTAGGATATGTGATCCTTGAGAAGTGAATTCACTTTTAGTGCTGATTGTTGGGACTTGCTATTTAAGATGTTATGGGACTATTAATCATTATTGCTCTGAGTTTGACTCCAGTTATTACTATCAAGGAATGGTGAGCCATATGATTCATGATACCAGCAACCCTATAGGGTTTTACATGTGTGCACTGCAGGTGGAGTTCTCTTGGGAAAGGATGGGAGACCAACTGTTTGGCAAAGGCTGAGGTAGGTGTCTCCTGACTCGGTTTCCCCAAATGTTGAATGCAAACTTTCCCACCTGGCTGATGTTAAGTCTGACATATGGCATTGGTTGTCTACAAAACTTCTACTGGGAGTTGGGAAAGTACCTTTCCCCCAGAGCTTTGTTCTTTTTCTTTTATGGCAAGTTCCTATAGTCATGTCACTTGATAAGCACGAACACAGTATTGTCTCTTCATCCCTAGATTAATACTGTAACATCTGGGTGAGATGCAGGTTTAAGATTCAAGCTATTTGGCTTAGAAATTCTAGTCCCTTTCAGAATCTAAACAACTAGAATGTATAAGCATTTAGCCTTGTCATCTGTCTGTTATTAGTTATGCATGTTAGAAATTGAACCAGAGACATCTCAAGTCTGTTTCAAGAAAACAGAGAAGAGTAAAATATAGAATGTTTTGTTATATAAGTTTATTGTGTAATGTAGAAATAATATCTGTCTATAGAGCATGTCCTGTAATACAAACATGGTTTATTATGGACAACTTATTTGACATGCACTGTTTTGAAATTAATTGGTTAAATGTCATCCTAAGTCTTTTATTAGAATTGAAGTTAACTTGGTAACTCTTATGTGAGTTCATTTGTGGTCATCTTCTTACAAAGGTATTTTGTAACCTAAGTTTTATGTGAGGATTACATCTTAAACAATTGAGTGAAAACTTTTGGAGAAATAAAGTGAAATGGATATAGATGTAATTTGGAAAAATTTAAGGGTTCTGCCATCAGTGGCATTTTGAAACATTTAGATTATATGGCTTGCATGTAGCAAGATAGTGGTAACCCTTTGACTTGTTGTTAATAATGTCTGTCAGATACAGAACTCGGTAAAGCTTTGAACAGCATGGGGCATTCATGACACCTTTCACTGGATGAAGGACATTTGTGAACAGCTTTTCGCTCCTGATGCAGGATCTGGGGGTTCCTGGATTCACTCTTTTGGTTTGCCCCTTTTCCCTATTGTTGTCCTTTTAAATTTTTTGTCTTTGTCTCTTTAACCTCTTGATAGTTTGTTTTATCTAGGCTCAAGGCTTTCAATTTTATGTTAGCAATTCCAGACTATATACCCCCTTCACCATCTGGACCAGGCCTGCAAGGATTTCTGCACCTTCTACTGTCGGCTCTACACACATATTCAGCTTGTAGCAGTTACAAAAGAAGAGATCTTCGCCCTCTTTTCCCTTAGCTATTAGAAGGAGGGGTGGGGAAATGTAGTGGTAGCCTAGTGGGCTCAAGTCTAGTTGGGGATACTCAGGCCTAGAAGGGGCCAATTAGAAATTACTCTTTCCTTGGATAAAATTGGGAAAACAGTTGTATTTGCTATTTAAATTTGTTTTCTAAAAGGTTCTAATAGGGGCATCTGAGATCAAAGATGAAAATTGCTAAGTGAATGGGCACTGGGAGCACATCACTGAAATTATAAAGAGGTTTTAAATCATGTTTGTTGTTATAATATTGGTAGTTATTGACATGTATATGGTATATTGGGATAATTAATTAGACCCCAATTTACCTCCTGAAAGGTATTCATTTATAATTTTGGAGTTCTCCTTATATTTGTCCCTGTTTAGTCCCTTGCTTTATAGGTTTGATACAACGTGCAGTTCAACAGATGCAGCTGATGGTGACTCAGCAGTTCACTGAGAAAAGATTAAAGACCCTGATTCTGAAACTTCACAAAGGAGAGACTGGTGATGAGTTGGGCTTGGACTGGTGGGCTAAAATCCTGCATGGCTGAAGGGCTCATCGACAGTGACTCAAATCCAGAATATGCTCTCTGAGCATAAAAGAAAAACGGGGGATTTGTATGATATGATTATGGATTTGAGTCAGATTAAACTCTGAGGATGGGGTTTGGAAGGTACCCAGCCCTGCCCCAGTATAGTTTGTTTAGAAGTTTATTGCTTGTCAAATTCTCATTGTCTCCTTTAAGTTTTATTGCCAATTAACAGTATTTTTACTTCTGCTCAGTCTCCCCACTTGTCAGCTATATATTAGTTTTGTCTGCAATCCATCATGTGTCAGAACCCCAGTCAGTGGGTCAGGGAGTTAGCCCACCAATTCAATACTCGGGACTCAAGAAGAAAGGACGGGACTCGGCACAGGATGCAGCCATTGAGGTGAGACCAGATGTTAAGTGACATTGTCTCTTTTTCTCAGAGCAGAATCCCCTTGACCCTGGGGTCCCAACAATGGATTATTCTTTTCTTCCCACCATAACCGAAGGTAAATTTTAACCCTGTCATCCTTAACAGTGCTGAAGCACCTGAGTGACTCTTCCTGTTATTCAGGTTGAATATCTTTAGAGACGGGGGTGGGGGGCCTGGAGAGGGGAGTCAGTGGGAACTGTGAGATCTGAAACATCTGTCACTCCCCTGTTTCCTCTTCCTTTGGTTTGACCTTGTTCCCCCTCCCCTTTTCCCCCTTGTTCCTGGAACACGTATGCATGTCTCCATACATTGATCACGAGCTGAACACGCACCCTGGGTGAGACAGGATTGGATGTTAGATTGTGAGCTCATCTACCCTAGGTGTATGTGGGGACAGTCCTTTTCAAGATTACTATAAAAACCTAGAGGATTGGGCATATCTTTGCAAGACTTCAATGTGTAACTGGGTTTTGCCCGTCCTCATGAGGATGTAATAAATCTGTCTCTGCTTGACTTGGTGGTCTCCTCGAGTTATTTGGGTAAACTGAGGCAGTTTGCTCCATACAGATGGGGGCTCGTCCGGGATCTCTTTGGGGATCTTTGGAGACTCCCAGGAGCCTGTCCTTCTGAACAAGGACGTCCCTGCTGAGTTCAGCAGGTTCAGGGGTCTGACTCTTGGTGAGGCTTCTCAGCATCCATGCCCGGAGAGAGAGAGAGAGAGACCTAAAAGCCAACCAGACACAGGGGTGCTGGCTAAAGTAATGAGGAGTATCCGGATTGGTTCGGTCACAACGTGTGCACAGACCCAGACTGGTGAGTAACTGGGTGACCATTCAGGGGGATTTCTAGGAAGAAATCGGGGAACCCCTAGTTATCATCCTAAGGTCTGTTGAAGTTTTGCAGGGTTGAACAGGTCACTAGGACTGAATAGACACCCTGATACGAGATGCAGAATTAACCTTAGGGTGCCCTCTAGGTCCTATTGAGTTTGCGGGGTTGAAAAGGTCTGGGGACACCCAACCAACAATAGAGACCCCGAACAAAATATAGGAACGCCCCTGGGGGAGGGGTTTAGTACCTGTTGTTTGCGGGGTTGAAAAACCGGCTAGATGGTAGAGACCTTTTAAAGGTGGAGGTCCATGATGAGCCAGGGTTGACTAGACATCCCGAGCAAAAACAGGAGCCCGGTGAGTTCAGGGTTAAAAAGTCCAGACCAGGCTAGGATCTTGAACAAAATACGGGTAGAACATCTAGAGTAGGGCAAGTTTAAAGAGCCAGAGGAGGCTGGAAAAAATCCTGGGTTAGATAATTGGAAGGAGACCTTTTCAATTGAAATTAAAAGTAGAGGTCCAGGAGTAAAAATTCCATCAAAATAACTGTATTGACAAAGGAAGAAGAAAGGGAAATTGATCCCTGCAGTCTGGGTTAGAGAAGGGACTGAGAAGGGGATTGTAGAATTGTAAATTACTCAGAATTTGAATTGAGCCATTGGAATGTGATCCATCTGCAGCCTTAGGTAAAAGGCTGCTGACCACAAAGGAGAAAGAGTGAGTGTGAAGTTTGTTTTTAGGGAACACCTAAAGTTTGTAATAGGCAGATTAAAGAAGAGAATCCCCTGGGTCTATCTTAAAATAGATAAATGGGGTTCTTTGGTGAGAGATTGGCTAAACTGCCACTTTGCTAGTTTCAGATGGTTTAAGTGTGTTGAGAAGGTATGAGCAAGTTTGATTAAGTAAGCAAGGAGGAATGAATGGTTAGGAAACTGTTTGCAGGCTTACATGGTCTGAAGTGCTGTGATTCAAGTATTTATGATTGGTAAAAGAAAAGTGTGCCCTGTCTGCATTGACAGTGTGACTAGGACCATGAGAATGAATAGTTGGGAATTTTTTTTAAAGAAAGAAAAGGAAAGCCACCCCTTCCCCTTTTTCTGTTGTGGGGAAGGAGAGAGCAAAAGTCTGTGCTTGGAATTTAGAAAGAAAAGTTTTGTTTAATTGAAGAAGCTACCCTTAGGGAAAAAACAAAAAACTGGCTAGGTTAAGGAAGTGGGGGAGGAGCAGAGGGAATCTTGCTGCTCTGGCATTGTCTTTCAGACTAATTTGGAGGACTAAATGTGGCATTAAAATATTCCTTTAAACTAGCAAAAGAAAAGTTTGTGTTATTAGGGAATCAAGAAGGGTAATTGAATTTGATTGGGCTATCTATTGAAGAAACTTTGGGAATCATACAAACTATATACTGCCATTTAAAAATTTTCTTTTGTAATGGAACAATTTAAGGAAAAACAGGAAAATAGGAAGTGTTTAAGTGATTATGGGATGAATTAATACTAATATGAAATTATCAATGAGGTTCTATACGATATCGTTCAGAAAACAAATTGAGGTTTAATTGAACTAATTCTGATTTAATTCTAAGTGAAATATATACTGTTCTATTTGTGTAACTTTAAGCTGACTACCTCAAGGTGATTTGTAATATGGAAAGGAAAAGTGCCCAATAGTTTAATAGTTTATTGTATTAGAGATATGGTCAGATTTGGATTCTCTAAATTACTTTGGGTTATGAATTTAATTGAATGTGATAATGGTTTTCTGTGAAGTGGGCACAGTAAGAATATTCTTAGCTGTATATTAAGGCTTTAAGATCCAACAGATCCTCAGCAAAGTATAGTGATTTGCTTTTTTTCTAAAAGTTAGAAGCTTGATGGGATCTCTTTGTGAAATGTAATTTGGTATTAGAGGGGGATGGGACTTGAAATCCTTAGTGCAGTCTCTTACCTTGAAGGACAGGAAGAAACAAACTGCCTGAAAAAAAAAACACGGCAAAAGAAACTGCTGGATTACTTTAAGTTGTATTGTGATCTGGTATACTGTAGTTTGAAAGAACAACAACTACAACTACAACAAGAGATAATGAGAGGATTTAAAAAGGGGCCTAGTAAAATTTGTTATTATAATTGGAATGGGTTATTTGAATATTTCCTTTTTGGTTTGGAAGAAGCTGAAATTCCTCCCCACTGCAAACACTTGAGATGAGAGAGAAGGGGAGCAGAGATAAAGTTAAGCTAATTTGTTGCAATGGTGATTTGATATTGATAAACAATCATGTTCAAACCTACTATGATTTGTTAATTAATGGAAAAAGCTTTTCTGGAATCCTGAATATCTGAATATTTGAGTTTCATTCTTAAGGTTTGGTGTATATTTCTATTATGAGAGTGGACAAAGTGGAAGTTTGTTATTGCAACACTGAATTAATTGGTTATTGAATTAATACTAGAACATCTAAATAATTAGTAAGTTATGAGAAAGATTTTGCTCTTTTGACCTGGATTTATTGGTGCTAAGCAATAGTTAAATTGGTGCCTGAACTTGTCATGTATGACCTGTTAGTAGTGAACAATAAGTAACTTATGAGCTATCTTGTATCATCTTAATAGGGAACCTGAAGTTTACTTATGTTTTTAATTAATTGGAATCAGAATGTGTGTAGAAACACATGCAAACTAGTTGTCACTTTAAAGATGTTCCCATTGTTTAGGGGAATTCTGAGGACAGTATCTTATGTTTAACATCTAAACCCATTTTACCATGTGTTATTGTGTGGGGCATTTTTTTAGTTTGTTCCCAGTATGCAATTTGGGATTGCTTACACTTATTTCAACCATTGCTTGTTATTGAGCATCTCAAAGCAGATTCGTTTGTGTAGTGCTAATCTGGGGATGAAAAACCTATTTAAGCACAAGAATAGTTAATACTTGCTGTCTAGGATATGTGATCCTTGAGAAGTGAATTCACTTTTAGTGCTGATTGTTGGGACTTGCTATTTAAGATGTTATGGGACTATTAATCATTATTGCTCTGAGTTTGACTCCAGTTATTACTATCAAGGAATGGTGAGCCATATGATTCATGATACCAGCAACCCTATAGGGTTTTACATGTGTGCACTGCAGGTGGAGTTCTCTTGGGAAAGGATGGGAGACCAACTGTTTGGCAAAGGCTGAGGTTGGTGTCTCCTGACTCGGTTTCCCCAAATGTTGAATGCAAACTTTCCCACCTGGCTGATGTTAAGTCTGGCATATTGCACTGGCTGTCTACAAAACTTCTACTGGGAGTTGGGAAAGTACCTTTCCCCCAGAGCTTTGTTCTTTTTCTTTTATGGCAAGTTCCTATAGTCATGTCACTTGATAAGCACGAACACAGTATTGTCTCTTCATCCCTAGATTAATACTGTAACATCTGGGTGAGATGCAGGTTTAAGATTCAAGCTATTTGGCTTAGAAATTCTAGTCCCTTTCAGAATCTAAACAACTAGAATGTATAAGCATTTAGCCTTGTCATCTGTCTGTTATTAGTTATGCATGTTAGAAATTGAACCAGAGACATCTCAAGTCTGTTTCAAGAAAACAGAGAAGAGTAAAATATAGAATGTTTTGTTATATAAGTTTATTGTGTAATGTAGAAATAATATCTGTCTATAGAGCATGTCCTGTAATACAAACATGGTTTATTATGGACAACTTATTTGACATGCACTGTTTTGAAATTAATTGGTTAAATGTCATCCTAAGTCTTTTATTAGAATTGAAGTTAACTTGGTAACTCTTATGTGAGTTCATTTGTGGTCATCTTCTTACAAAGGTATTTTGTAACCTAAGTTTTATGTGAGGATTACATCTTAAACAATTGAGTGAAAACTTTTGGAGAAATAAAGTGAAATGGATATAGATGTAATTTGGAAAAATTTAAGGGTTCTGCCATCAGTGGCATTTTGAAACATTTAGATCATATGGCTTGCATGTAGCAAGATAGTGGTAACCCTTTGACTTGTTGTTAATAATGTCTGTCAGATACAGAACTAGGTAAAGCTTTGAACAGCATGGGGCATTCATGACACCTTTCACTGGATGAAGGACATTTGTGAACAGCTTTTCGCTCCTGATGCAGGATCTGGGGGTTCCTGGATTCACTCTTTTGGTTTGCCCCTTTTCCCTATTGTTGTCCTTTTAAATTTTTTGTCTTTGTCTCTTTAACCTCTTGATAGTTTGTTTTATCTAGGCTCAAGGCTTTCAATTTTATGTTAGGAATTCCAGACTATATACCCCCTTCACCATCTGGACCAGGCCTGCAAGGATTTCTGCACCTTCTACTGTCGGCTCTACACACATATTCAGCTTGTAGCAGTTACAAAAGAAGAGATCTTCGCCCTCTTTTCCCTTAGCTATTAGAAGGAGGGGTGGGGAAATGTAGTGGTAGCCTAGTGGGCTCAAGTCTAGTTGGGGATACTCAGGCCTAGAAGGGGCCAATTAGAAATTACTCTTTCCTTGGATAAAATTGGGAAAACAGTTGTATTTGCTATTTAAATTTGTTTTCTAAAAGGTTCTAATAGGGGCATCTGAGATCAAAGATGAAAATTGCTAAGTGAATGGGCACTGGGAGCACATCACTGAAATTATAAAGAGGTTTTAAATCATGTTTGTTGTTATAATATTGGTAGTTATTGACATGTATATGGTATATTGGGATAATTAATTAGACCCCAATTTACCTCCTGAAAGGTATTCATTTATAATTTTGGAGTTCTCCTTATATTTGTCCCTGTTTAGTCCCTTGCTTTATAGGTTTGATACAACGTGCAGTTCAACAGATGCAGCTGATGGTGACTCAGCAGTTCACTGAGAAAAGATTAAAGACCCTGATTCTGAAACTTCACAAAGGAGAGACTGGTGATGAGTTGGGCTTGGACTGGTGGGCTAAAATCCTGCATGGCTGAAGGGCTCATCGACAGTGACTCAAATCCAGAATATGCTCTCTGAGCATAAAAGAAAAACGGGGGATTTGTATGATATGATTATGGATTTGAGTCAGATTAAACTCTGAGGATGGGGTTTGGAAGGTACCCAGCCCTGCCCCAGTATAGTTTGTTTAGAAGTTTATTGCTTGTCAAATTCTCATTGTCTCCTTTAAGTTTTATTGCCAATTAACAGTATTTTTACTTCTGCTCAGTCTCCCCACTTGTCAGCTATATATTAGTTTTGTCTGCAATCCATCATGTGTCAGAACCCCAGTCAGTGGGTCAGGGAGTTAGCCCACCAATTCAATACTCGGGACTCAAGAAGAAAGGACGGGACTCGGCACAGGATGCAGCCATTGAGGTGAGACCAGATGTTAAGTGACATTGTCTCTTTTTCTCAGAGCAGAATCCCCTTGACCCTGGGGTCCCAACAATGGATTATTCTTTTCTTCCCACCATAACCGAAGGTAAATTTTAACCCTGTCATCCTTAACAGTGCTGAAGCACCTGAGTGACTCTTCCTGTTATTCAGGTTGAATATCTTTAGAGACGGGGGTGGGGGGCCTGGAGAGGGGAGTCAGTGGGAACTGTGAGATCTGAAACATCTGTCACTCCCCTGTTTCCTCTTCCTTTGGTTTGACCTTGTTCCCCCTCCCCTTTTCCCCCTTGTTCCTGGAACACGTATGCATGTCTCCATACATTGATCACGAGCTGAACACGCACCCTGGGTGAGACAGGATTGGATGTTAGATTGTGAGCTCATCTACCCTAGGTGTATGTGGGGACAGTCCTTTTCAAGATTACTATAAAAACCTAGAGGATTGGGCATATCTTTGCAAGACTTCAATGTGTAACTGGGTTTTGCCCGTCCTCATGAGGATGTAATAAATCTGTCTCTGCTTGACTTGGTGGTCTCCTCGAGTTATTTGGGTAAACTGAGGCAGTTTGCTCCATACAGATGGGGGCTCGTCCGGGATCTCTTTGGGGATCTTTGGAGACTCCCAGGAGCCTGTCCTTCTGAACAAGGACGTCCCTGCTGAGTTCAGCAGGTTCAGGGGTCTGACTCTTGGTGAGGCTTCTCAGCATCCATGCCCGGAGAGAGAGAGAGAGAGACCTAAAAGCCAACCAGACACAGGGGTGCTGGCTAAAGTAATGAGGAGTATCCGGATTGGTTCGGTCACAACGTGTGCACAGACCCAGACTGGTGAGTAACTGGGTGACCATTCAGGGGGATTTCTAGGAAGAAATCGGGGAACCCCTAGTTATCATCCTAAGGTCTGTTGAAGTTTTGCAGGGTTGAACAGGTCACTAGGACTGAATAGACACCCTGATACGAGATGCAGAATTAACCTTAGGGTGCCCTCTAGGTCCTATTGAGTTTGCGGGGTTGAAAAGGTCTGGGGACACCCAACCAACAATAGAGACCCCGAACAAAATATAGGAACGCCCCTGGGGGGGGGGTTTAGTACCTGTTGTTTGCGGGGTTGAAAAACCGGCTAGATGGTAGAGACCTTTTAAAGGTGGAGGTCCATGATGAGCCAGGGTTGACTAGACATCCCGAGCAAAAACAGGAGCCCGGTGAGTTCAGGGTTAAAAAGTCCAGACCAGGCTAGGATCTTGAACAAAATACGGGTAGAACATCTAGAGTAGGGCAAGTTTAAAGAGCCAGAGGAGGCTGGAAAAAATCCTGGGTTAGATAATTGGAAGGAGACCTTTTCAATTGAAATTAAAAGTAGAGGTCCAGGAGTAAAAATTCCATCAAAATAACTGTATTGACAAAGGAAGAAGAAAGGGAAATTGATCCCTGCAGTCTGGGTTAGAGAAGGGACTGAGAAGGGGATTGTAGAATTGTAAATTACTCAGAATTTGAATTGAGCCATTGGAATGTGATCCATCTGCAGCCTTAGGTAAAAGGCTGCTGACCACAAAGGAGAAAGAGTGAGTGTGAAGTTTGTTTTTAGGGAACACCTAAAGTTTGTAATAGGCAGATTAAAGAAGAGAATCCCCTGGGTCTATCTTAAAATAGATAAATGGGGTTCTTTGGTGAGAGATTGGCTAAACTGCCACTTTGCTAGTTTCAGATGGTTTAAGTGTGTTGAGAAGGTATGAGCAAGTTTGATTAAGTAAGCAAGGAGGAATGAATGGTTAGGAAACTGTTTGCAGGCTTACATGGTCTGAAGTGCTGTGATTCAAGTATTTATGATTGGTAAAAGAAAAGTGTGCCCTGTCTGCATTGACAGTGTGACTAGGACCATGAGAATGAATAGTTGGGAATTTTTTTTAAAGAAAGAAAAGGAAAGCCACCCCTTCCCCTTTTTCTGTTGTGGGGAAGGAGAGAGCAAAAGTCTGTGCTTGGAATTTAGAAAGAAAAGTTTTGTTTAATTGAAGAAGCTACCCTTAGGGAAAAAACAAAAAACTGGCTAGGTTAAGGAAGTGGGGGAGGAGCAGAGGGAATCTTGCTGCTCTGGCATTGTCTTTCAGACTAATTTGGAGGACTAAATGTGGCATTAAAATATTCCTTTAAACTAGCAAAAGAAAAGTTTGTGTTATTAGGGAATCAAGAAGGGTAATTGAATTTGATTGGGCTATCTATTGAAGAAACTTTGGGAATCATACAAACTATATACTGCCATTTAAAAATTTTCTTTTGTAATGGAACAATTTAAGGAAAAACAGGAAAATAGGAAGTGTTTAAGTGATTATGGGATGAATTAATACTAATATGAAATTATCAATGAGGTTCTATACGATATCGTTCAGAAAACAAATTGAGGTTTAATTGAACTAATTCTGATTTAATTCTAAGTGAAATATATACTGTTCTATTTGTGTAACTTTAAGCTGACTACCTCAAGGTGATTTGTAATATGGAAAGGAAAAGTGCCCAATAGTTTAATAGTTTATTGTATTAGAGATATGGTCAGATTTGGATTCTCTAAATTACTTTGGGTTATGAATTTAATTGAATGTGATAATGGTTTTCTGTGAAGTGGGCACAGTAAGAATATTCTTAGCTGTATATTAAGGCTTTAAGATCCAACAGATCCTCAGCAAAGTATAGTGATTTGCTTTTTTTCTAAAAGTTAGAAGCTTGATGGGATCTCTTTGTGAAATGTAATTTGGTATTAGAGGGGGATGGGACTTGAAATCCTTAGTGCAGTCTCTTACCTTGAAGGACAGGAAGAAACAAACTGCCTGAAAAAAAAAACACGGCAAAAGAAACTGCTGGATTACTTTAAGTTGTATTGTGATCTGGTATACTGTAGTTTGAAAGAACAACAACTACAACTACAACAAGAGATAATGAGAGGATTTAAAAAGGGGCCTAGTAAAATTTGTTATTATAATTGGAATGGGTTATTTGAATATTTCCTTTTTGGTTTGGAAGAAGCTGAAATTCCTCCCCACTGCAAACACTTGAGATGAGAGAGAAGGGGAGCAGAGATAAAGTTAAGCTAATTTGTTGCAATGGTGATTTGATATTGATAAACAATCATGTTCAAACCTACTATGATTTGTTAATTAATGGAAAAAGCTTTTCTGGAATCCTGAATATCTGAATATTTGAGTTTCATTCTTAAGGTTTGGTGTATATTTCTATTATGAGAGTGGACAAAGTGGAAGTTTGTTATTGCAACATTGAATTAATTGGTTATTGAATTAATACTAGAACATCTAAATAATTAGTAAGTTATGAGAAAGATTTTGCTCTTTTGACCTGGATTTATTGGTGCTAAGCAATAGTTAAATTGGTGCCTGAACTTGTCATGTATGACCTGTTAGTAGTGAACAATAAGTAACTTATGAGCTATCTTGTATCATCTTAATAGGGAACCTGAAGTTTACTTATGTTTTTAATTAATTGGAATCAGAATGTGTGTAGAAACACATGCAAACTAGTTGTCACTTTAAAGATGTTCCCATTGTTTAGGGGAATTCTGAGGACAGTATCTTATGTTTAACATCTAAAGCCATTTTACCATGTGTTATTGTGTGGGGCATTTTTTTAGTTTGTTCCCAGTATGCAATTTGGGATTGCTTACACTTATTTCAACCATTGCTTGTTATTGAGCATCTCAAAGCAGATTCATTTGTGTAGTGTTAATCTGGGGATGAAAAACCTATTTAAGCACAAGAATAGTTAATACTTGCTGTCTAGGATATGTGATCCTTGAGAAGTGAATTCACTTTTAGTGCTGATTGTTGGGACTTGCTATTTAAGATGTTATGGGACTATTAATCATTATTGCTCTGAGTTTGACTCCAGTTATTACTATCAAGGAATGGTGAGCCATATGATTCATGATACCAGCAACCCTATAGGGTTTTACATGTGTGCACTGCAGGTGGAGTTCTCTTGGGAAAGGATGGGAGACCAACTGTTTGGCAAAGGCTGAGGTTGGTGTCTCCTGACTCGGTTTCCCCAAATGTTGAATGCAAACTTTCCCACCTGGCTGATGTTAAGTCTGGCATATTGCACTGGCTGTCTACAAAACTTCTACTGGGAGTTGGGAAAGTACCTTTCCCCCAGAGCTTTGTTCTTTTTCTTTTATGGCAAGTTCCTATAGTCATGTCACTTGATAAGCACGAACACAGTATTGTCTCTTCATCCCTAGATTAATACTGTAACATGTTAAGGGTTAAAATTCTAGCTAAACTGTCTAAAATATCTAATGAGTGGTCGCCAATAAATTATAAGCTTTAGCAAGAGTTAGACTTTTAAGCATTTATTAAGGAGAATAAGAATTTGGTAAAGAGAGAGAAAAAGGCCTAGATTCCTATCTATTAAAGGGAGAGCACATTTCTAGCTCCGCTCTCCACCAGAGTCCAGAGGAAAGAGCCCGAGACTGAGCGCCAGTCTCTTCCTTCCTCCTCCCACTAGTCCGCGTCACTTCCTGACTCCTGAAGAAAAGACTCCTGGTCTTGCCCTCAAAGACCTTCCCTTCATGGGCAGAACTCTTCTACAGTAAGTATCCAGCAGGTGGCGTTATTCCAATCGTTACAGTCCCCCCTGTTGTTCCTCAAGAAACAAAATGTTTCCTTGACGGAACAGTAAAAAGAATATAATAACTATTGCTAACTAATAATATGTGAACAACAATATAGAAAAGGAAGAGAGGAAAGTTTTGTTCAGAGGGGCGATTTTTTTTTTTTTGTCCTCATGAACCGACGCTTTGACATTAGTCTTGCAAAGGGAGGGCCTCTGCAGAGAATACATGTTACAGATGGTGTATATTATAACAGAAAGAGAAAAAAAACAACAAATCAAAACTGTTCATTTAAAGTCTCTGAAAGTCTTTTCTCAGATGTCCTCTAGGTGTAGTCATGGAATGGAAGTCTTTTCAGGGGTTGATGTGTGGATGCTGGTAATCAGCCAGGAAAATTTCCTACAAAATTGAGCTTAACACAACTTTAAAATAGCTTTGTCAATAATCAAATCAAACAATGAAAGTTCTCAAAAACATGCCTAAGGGAATTCAGAATCTTAGTTGTTACACATGAAACATATAATAAAACAAAAATTGAACCATTCTTTAAAATTATAATATTACTATAGTCCCCCCCTTATGGAGGGTAATTGAGAAGACAATTGCTGCGATATTAATTATTAAAAATAATTTTTTATCTTTGTTTCATCACTTTTTGCATCATCTGCCTAATTATCCTCATGCCATTATGAGAAATTTAAAAAATCTAATATAATTGGTAACAGGTGTCAAGGCCAAATTCAACACTGTATTTATCATGACACCTGAGATAATTATGGGGGTTACCATAAAAGAACAGAGAAATGATGGGATATGAGCATTCCCACACTTGAGCAGTATGTACTGTCCATGCAGTATGCCAGGCTTAAAATAGGTGGATGGAATATATGTCCATGCCACCGAACATATTGGAGGAAACTGAGTCAGACTTAATCAGATGCATGGGACTGAGATGTCCATGGCATCAGGCATATAGGAGGGAGCATGGAAGCCAGGTGTAGAAGTGAGATGGGTGGGATGAATACTTCCAGCCATCTGTACAATATTGTGGGGAAAAATAAAATAAAATATTAAACCAAGAGAATCCAACCTCAACATTTGTCAAAAGCCGTTCCCTCGGCCATACCTTGACTTCATGCATGTCTCCCCTCATGTGACAGTTCAGTGTCTGCTCTTGCATGTATTCCTCTTGTGATTGGATGGCATCTTGGCCAACTGGCATCTGATAACTCAGAATAAAGGCAATTAATGTTTTAAATGATAAATTCCCATAATTCCAAGTCTCATATGGATTTAAAAATTGAGGATAATAAATGATTGCAAAAAATGTGAATACATCTTGACTCAGAACACAATATATAATTATGCAACAATTTCAAATAATACCCCTTTTTTTTTTACTTAGTATACAATTACTTTTGTGAAAAATCAGAACATACTTAAATACAAGTTAAAGCACAACAGAATCTCAAAGAACTTTTTTTTTTTGAAAATAGAAAACTTTTACAAATGTTCCCCTCTTTTTTTTTTTTTTGGGAATATGCTTATCAAAAATAATACTTCTAGAATCAATTTACACTTGCCATGGCAACCAATTTGCCAGGGAAATGCTTTAAAGAGTTTGATCAAATAATCAGTTGAGAAAAAATAACAAAAACAACTCAGAATATGGGAGCACAATACTCCTAGAATTAACATTGTATAATAAAATCAAAACCATCTTGCAATGTTTCAAAATTAGATAGACAAATGAATAGAAGAAAATACACATGGAACAATAAAATACAGTGAAATTCAAACTAAGGAAATCTAAATGAATATGAACTTAATATCAATAAGAGTATTATAAAATATAAACTTGATCACATGACTATAAAAAGCTTTTACAAATATTCTCCTTGTTTTAGAAACTAAGTATAAGACACAATCTCAAAAGCATTAAAATCTCTATGAAAATAAACCCATACCATTAATTTCAAAATGTATATGTAATAGCATAGAAATCCTATGTAACTTCTGAACTGATACTATTAATAATCTGAGTGAATTTAGAACACTTTTGATTCCGATATCTAAAATCCCCAATACTCATATCAATACCTTGCTGCTTACTTCTACATTTCTGTAAAATATATACCCTTCCATGGCAAAAGAAGCGGAGTCTTGAACTATGTTGATGATTGTCATTCTTATTCGGCTTAAGTTTTTCTTCTTTAACCCCTCTATATTGTCTGTCGGGCTTTTCACCATACAAATGCTTTATAAGATTACTAATTAAAGACAAAAGCAGGTTAGCAAAATTATGAACAAAACGAGTATATCTGGAATTTAAAGGGCTTTCTAAGGTTGTCTCAGAAGCACAGCCAGGCTGGGGAAGGGCTGAGCCTGAAGCTGCAAATGTAGTTAGAGAAAGTTGAGCATGCGCATCAGTTCTCTGGACTTCCCAGGCAGGGGAAGCAATGGGCTTGGCCATGGGAGGAGTAGAGGGTGGGGTCTGGAGAGGAGGGGAGGGACCAGAGCAATTTGAATCAGACTTGATTTTGAACTCAGGCCTGGATTCCTCTTCCCCCACTTTGCCTCCAGGTGCTAGGGGATTAAAAGCTTCTAGAGGGTGGGTCATTGCCTCCAGGCATGCAAAATTAGAGCAACAATTAGTGTTAGAACTGGGAAAAGCTGCGGGAATCTCTACAGGTTTCTCTGAAAAAGCATGGTTGGGAGAGGGAGAGATATTTCCTTGTGTGAGTAAGTTGCTGGCTCTTTTAACAAAAAGAAAAAGAAAAATAGAAAATCCACAAAAACAAAGCATTAACATGATCTTATCTCCCATTTGTCTGGTTAAACAGACTAAAATAAAAAATAGGGTAATTAGGGAGTTTAAAAGGTCCATTCGAAAAAATTCAAAGGAAAAACACAGCCAGTACACCAGTACTTAGCAGTTAAAGGGAGAGGGAGGGGAAATTTCTTACCCAACCAGCAGATCAGAAGAAGACTGAGGGTTAGCTTTCCTCTTCGTGGTCAGCCATCTGTTAAGGGTTAAAATTCTAGCTAAACTGTCTAAAATATCTAATGAGTGGTCGCCAATAAATTATAAGCTTTAGCAAGAGTTAGACTTTTAAGCATTTATTAAGGAGAATAAGAATTTGGTAAAGAGAGAGAAAAAGGCCTAGATTCCTATCTATTAAAGGGAGAGCACATTTCTAGCTCCGCTCTCCACCAGAGTCCAGAGGAAAGAGCCCGAGACTGAGCGCCAGTCTCTTCCTTCCTCCTCCCACTAGTCCGCGTCACTTCCTGACTCCTGAAGAAAAGACTCCTGGTCTTGCCCTCAAAGACCTTCCCTTCATGGGCAGAACTCTTCTACAGTAAGTATCCAGCAGGTGGCGTTATTCCAATCGTTACAAACATCTGGGTGAGATGCAGGTTTAAGATTCAAGCTATTTGGCTTAGAAATTCTAGTCCCTTTCAGAATCTAAACAACTAGAATGTATAAGCATTTAGCCTTGTCATCTGTCTGTTATTAGTTATGCATGTTAGAAATTGAACCAGAGACATCTCAAGTCTGTTTCAAGAAAACAGAGAAGAGTAAAATATAGAATGTTTTGTTATATAAGTTTATTGTGTAATGTAGAAATAATATCTGTCTATAGAGCATGTCCTGTAATACAAACATGGTTTATTATGGACAACTTATTTGACATGCACTGTTTTGAAATTAATTGGTTAAATGTCATCCTAAGTCTTTTATTAGAATTGAAGTTAACTTGGTAACTCTTATGTGAGTTCATTTGTGGTCATCTTCTTACAAAGGTATTTTGTAACCTAAGTTTTATGTGAGGATTACATCTTAAACAATTGAGTGAAAACCTTTGGAGAAATAAAGTGAAATGGATATAGATGTAATTTGGAAAAATTTAAGGGTTCTGCCACCAGTGGCATTTTGAAACATTTAGATTATATGGCTTGCATGTAGCAAGATAGTGGTAACCCTTTGACTTGTTGTTAATAATGTCTGTCAGATACAGAACTCGGTAAAGCTTTGAACAGCATGGGGCATTCATGACACCTTTCACTGGATGAAGGACATTTGTGAACAGCTTTTCGCTCCTGATGCAGGATCTGGGGGTTCCTGGATTCACTCTTTTGGTTTGCCCCTTTTCCCTATTGTTGTCCTTTTAAATTTTTTGTCTTTGTCTCTTTAACCTCTTGATAGTTTGTTTTATCTAGGCTCAAGGCTTTCAATTTTATGTTAGCAATTCCAGACTATATACCCCCTTCACCATCTGGACCAGGCCTGCAAGGATTTCTGCACCTTCTACTGTCGGCTCTACACACATATTCAGCTTGTAGCAGTTACAAAAGAAGAGATCTTCGCCCTCTTTTCCCTTAGCTATTAGAAGGAGGGGTGGGGAAATGTAGTGGTAGCCTAGTGGGCTCAAGTCTAGTTGGGGATACTCAGGCCTAGAAGGGGCCAATTAGAAATTACTCTTTCCTTGGATAAAATTGGGAAAACAGTTGTATTTGCTATTTAAATTTGTTTTCTAAAAGGTTCTAATAGGGGCATCTGAGATCAAAGATGAAAATTGCTAAGTGAATGGGCACTGGGAGCACATCACTGAAATTATAAAGAGGTTTTAAATCATGTTTGTTGTTATAATATTGGTAGTTATTGACATGTATATGGTATATTGGGATAATTAATTAGACCCCAATTTACCTCCTGAAAGGTATTCATTTATAATTTTGGAGTTCTCCTTATATTTGTCCCTGTTTAGTCCCTTGCTTTATAGGTTTGATACAACGTGCAGTTCAACAGATGCAGCTGATGGTGACTCAGCAGTTCACTGAGAAAAGATTAAAGACCCTGATTCTGAAACTTCACAAAGGAGAGACTGGTGATGAGTTGGGCTTGGACTGGTGGGCTAAAATCCTGCATGGCTGAAGGGCTCATCGACAGTGACTCAAATCCAGAATATGCTCTCTGAGCATAAAAGAAAAACGGGGGATTTGTATGATATGATTATGGATTTGAGTCAGATTATACTCTGAGGATGGGGTTTGGAAGGTACCCAGCCCTGCCCCAGTATAGTTTGTTTAGAAGTTTATTGCTTGTCAAATTCTCATTGTCTCCTTTAAGTTTTATTGCCAATTAACAGTATTTTTACTTCTGCTCAGTCTCCCCACTTGTCAGCTATATATTAGTTTTGTCTGCAATCCATCATGTGTCAGAACCCCAGTCAGTGGGTCAGGGAGTTAGCCCACCAATTCAATACTCGGGACTCAAGAAGAAAGGACGGGACTCGGCACAGGATGCAGCCATTGAGGTGAGACCAGATGTTAAGTGACATTGTCTCTTTTTCTCAGAGCAGAATCCCCTTGACCCTGGGGTCCCAACAATGGATTATTCTTTTCTTCCCACCATAACCGAAGGTAAATTTTTTTTTTTTTTCATGGTCTAAGGTAAGATTTATTTAAGCCTTCCTCAATCACAAGCAAAATGATAAAAGGTCAGCATATTTGTTACTGTGTGATGGAAGTTAACTTAAGGTCCCATAGAATTTTCTAATCCACATACAGAGGAAAGGATGGTCCATCAGCTGCTGTGGTCCCCCAGTGCTTGATTAGTATGGTCCAAGTTTTCTTTATTCATCCTCATAGCCGGTTGGGAGAGGATTGATATGATGGTTATGAAACAGAGTATGGTTTCCATCTCCCCATGGGAAGGGCTTGGTCCGGATGCGGAGATGCGGGTAGGGGACGAATTCGGGTCGTTCATGATGTTCCCGCGACTTCAGGTAGGCATTCAGCATGCTGACTGCCACCCCGGGGAGCGCGACGAAGAAGGTCAGCGATCTCCACAGGCGGCCCGTGCCCTCCTCGCCGTGGACGCCGCTGGACAGCAACCGCCCGGCCGGGGCCGGGGCCCGGACCTGGCCCAGCAGCGACAGCAGCCGACCGCTCGCCGTTACAGCCATCTTCCAACCACCGAAGGTAAATTTTAACCCTGTCATCCTTAACAGTGCTGAAGCACCTGAGTGACTCTTCTTGTTATTCAGGTTGAATATCTTTAGAGACGGGGGTGGGGGGCCTGGAGAGGGGAGTCAGTGGGAACTGTGAGATCTGAAACATCTGTCACTCCCCTGTTTCCTCTTCCTTTGGTTTGACCTTGTTCCCCCTCCCCTTTTCCCCCTTGTTCCTGGAACACGTATGCATGTCTCCATACATTGATCACGAGCTGAACACGCACCCTGGGTGAGACAGGATTGGATGTTAGATTGTGAGCTCATCTACCCTAGGTGTATGTGGGGACAGTCCTTTTCAAGATTACTATAAAAACCTAGAGGATTGGGCATATCTTTGCAAGACTTCATTGTGTAATTGGGTTTTGCCCGTCCTCATGAGGATGTAATAAATCTGTCTCTGCTAGACTTGGTGGTCTCCTCGAGTTATTTGGGTAAACTGAGGCAGTTTGCTCCATACATTTCTTTGACTCTTCCATGAATATTTTGAACCATGCTTCCATTTAGGAACAATTTAGGGGCAGTCAGGTGGTGTAGTGGATAGAGTGCTGGTTCTTAAGTCAGGACGACCTTAGTTCAAATCCAGCCTCAGTTATTCACTAGCTGTGTGACTTTAGGCAAGTCACTTAACCCTGTTTGCAACAGCTCCTCATCTGTAATATAGGGACAATAATAGCATTCATTACCAAGCTGTTTTAAGATAAAATGAGATAATAATTATAAAGTGCTTAGCCCAATGCCTGGCACACAGAAGGTGCTATGTAAAATATTAGCTATTAATAACTTTCTTTATGACATTGTCAAGGCTGATAAGATTTAATCTCTCCAGCAGAAATCTACCCATTGGCTCTGCCAAATACCACTGGAAGCTATAACCCTTCCCCAGGGGAGAATCTAATCCTTAATTTTAATTTAACTTTAACTTAATCCTAAACTAAACCCTAAATTCCCCTCTCCTGGAGACTCATCTCCTGAGGAAAACTAACTTAAATTTAACCTTAATTTAAACTTAATCCTAAAATTTAACCTTAACCCCAAACTCAAACCTAAACCTTATCACTACTCAGAGGAAATAGGGATTGAGAGGAATCCAACTTTTGTAGGCAGTATTCCTGAAAAGCCCCTTGGTGAAAGACTAACCAGAGTACGCTACAGAGTTTTCCTGCAAGATTGTTGTTGTTGGGGTCAGAATCCAGACTCAACCTTGCTGGTTTTGCCAAAAACAGTGGAGGATGAAAGATAAAAAGGACAGGGGAAGCAAAGATTTGAGTTTCAAAGTATAAAAATTTATTGAGCAACGCATGCCAGCTGCTCAAAAAATTGGGACAGGTCACCTTCCTCAGCGTTGGCACTGGACACTGCATACAAGGGGAAACAGTTTTTTATATGCTAAAAACATTTAATTAAAAGGAGTTTGTTTTTAAAAATATGTCAGAATAGGAATACGTTGATTGGAGATAAGTAAGAGCTTCAAGGTGGAGTCAACTTTTATTGACAAGTATTGTATTGAAATAAAGACTATTGGGATAGGTACGATGTCTGTAAAAGTAGATAGGCAATTGCATCTCAACTCCTCCCCAAGGTAGCAGATACAGGATAATTAGCAATTAGGGGTACAAGCATCATAGTGTTGGGGGGATTTGCAACCTGGAGAGGGGGGCTAATTCACCCAAAGAATTGGAGGCTCATCATGAATCTTGTAGAATAAAAAAGAGATTTATTAAGAGGGGAATATATGGCCAAGGGACAGAATCACTGTGGAGACTGTCCCCCTAGAGTTAGAAGACCTGGTCTTTTGCATGTTTACAAAACAAAGAAGGTGGGGGGAGGGAATTACAAAGCAAGAGGAAATGCAAAACTAGGAAGAGTAAGACAACTGGATGCAGCACCCAACCATATCTTGTATATCATCTTGTAGACCTTGGTATGGCTTATCAGGATTCTGCTCTGCTATACCTTATTCCTGAGGTGGAAGGCAGAGCTGTTTTTCCCTTGGGAAAATTTAAGGATTCCTTGGGGGCTGGGGTCCCTCATCCCACAACATTCCCACCACCTCTTTCTTTTTCTGGGGAGAAAGGGTCAAAGGTTCATCTTCTTTAGCTTCTTCATGGCTGAAAAATGGGGCAAAGAGATGTCCCTATGGATTAAGGAGAGAGGGAGCAAAAGGGCTTATGGACACATTCCAAGGGTCACAGGGGCATTGCTGTGGCTTCAGCGAAAACTTTAATCCTGCAAGTGACTAGAGAAGTGATAGTATTACAAATACAAGGTCCATACAGAAGGCTATCCTATCATCCATGACTACATTGGCCAAAGAATCTAGGGACTCTTGGAGGTCCTCGAGGTCCAAAGCTGTTTCATTAGAAATCTTTTCAATTGCTAAGGTCAGATTAATCAGCATCACCTTGTGTTCTGGGTATCCCAAAGGAATGGAAAGCGCCCAAGTTTTACGGATCCCCCACAAGACACAAGGATCTATAAAACCCAAGGTGCACTGACCATAATTAGTGTAGGGGCTGAGGCAGGAAATGGTTAGGACCGCGGACATCCTGGAGGAGCAGACCGATCGATCACTTGGTTGACTTTAGCAATGGAATAACGTTAGCCCCTCATTCAGACTACAGGCATGTGATATGGTCTGGAAGCACTAAGGCCATGAGCTAGAGGCCAAGAATTCCCTTTACTCTGTGAACGTCTCTTACATACCCAACAGTCTGGAGGGACTGCCTTAGCTAGTGCTTCTAATTGAATCAAGGCATTATCACTCCAGGTAGCAGAGAGTGCATAATTCAAAAGGTAGGGGAGAGCCCAGAGGATTCTGGGGGGATTGGCTGTAAGTGGGATGGTTCAGTCCCTGACACAGCCTGCAGTGTATGAACAATAGGTACAAGGAGCAGAAGGGTTAAAAGTAAAAATAAGGAGGGTACAAAGAACAGAGAAGGAATACTCATTCCAGGGTATCTGTTGGCAGGAGAGAAACTTGAGATCCTCCACCAGTTCCGAGGAATATATGTCCTGCTTTTTTTCCACTGTTTGATTCTGAGAGGACAAAGGGTTTAATGTGAGAAACATGAGTCCATGCATTCTGCCCCTTAAGCTTTACAGCTGTGAGTGTTGTTAGGATGACTCAATGGGGACCCTCCCATTGAGGCACTAGTTGGTTCTGTCCCTCTGTTTTCCAAGTTTTCAAAAACACTAGGTGGGGCAGCTAGGTGGCGCAGTGGATAAAGCACCGGCCCTGGATTCAGGAGGACCTGAGTTCAAATCTGGCCTCAGACACTTAACACTTACTAGCTGTGTGACCCTAGGCAAGTCACTTAACTTAGCCAGGTAGATTCAGGCATGACTAGGTGGGAAACATTTCCTGTTCAGCAGGAACACAATGGTGAAAAGGAGCTAGAAGGAGTCTACATTAGGTGAGATCAAGGTTATCTTCTTTATGTTTTCCCAGATACCTCTACCTGTAGCAGTACATTCCCTCTGAGTAACTTGTGGCATTTTCTTAAGTGGTGGATTACTGACTTAATGATGCATTAGACAACTCTACATGAATTAAAAATTCAAAACAGTATCAATTACAGTGCAAAAATATTTTATCTTATATAGTAAATTTCTACTCTCAAGGAGCTACAATGAACAAAAATGTTTTACCAGGGAATACACATATAAGAGGTTTCATAAATCTTTCACACTTGGTTTTTTCTTTTTTTTTTCTTTTCTTTTTCTTGAGTTTAAACTTACCTTGGCGTAAAGATTGGAAATTACTTCTATATAATAAGCAAACTTGTAAATTTTCAGTAAGACCATTCCTTGTTTAGGAATTTCATAATTAACATAGCCTGTAACAAAAATGGGTGGGAGTCTCATATAATATACAGTTGTTTCCAATTTTAACACACACATACACCAATTTAAAAGTTTCTTTAAAATTGACTAGTACTTTAGTTTGCAAGACTATAAATGTTCAACTAGATGTTTCAATCAAACTGAATTACTTTTTGGTTCTTTCTAGATTCACAGACCTTTTAATTAAAGGTAGGCACTTAAAGTGACAGTATGCTCCTTTTTTAGTTCCTCAAAAGTTTCTAAACTTTACTTTCAGCTTCTCAGTTCACACTGTCACTGAAAACAGGGTACAACTTTCTTTCTACTTATTTTTACCAATCATATGAAATCCTCTGGACTTAGTCTGTCTCACCCTGTCCCCCCAAGCGCCCATACCACTACAGTCAGTTTCAGGGAGGGAAAGAGGGAAAGAGAGAAAAAAAATCTTTTTGCCCTTAAAAAAATCTATGTAACTCCAAATAACTTAGTTAACAGTATGTCAGTACTTCAGAACAAGTGGTCAGCAGACCAACAATTTTCTGACTCATTCATTCCCCCTTTTAACAGCAAAGTGCTTTAAATAGATATTAGGAATTTAAAAAAAACTTCAAACAAAACCAATCAATCACCAGTCTGGTCTTTTTAGTTTAGTTGCATGTGCTTCTGCTCTATACTTTACACAGTCAGGCTTTTTTCCTTTTTGCAGCAGCCCTTGCAAGCTAAAGCATTTAAAGCTTTATTCTGACAGGGAGTTGCATGTTTCACTGGAGTTAACAATTACATGTAAAGATAGTGTTCAACATTCATTTTTTGTAAGATTTTGAGTATCAATTCTTTCTCCCTCCCTCCCTTTCCCAAACAGCAAGCAATCCAATAGGGGCTATCTATATACAATCATGTTAAACATATTTCTACGTTAATCATGTTGTGAAAGAAGAGTCAGAACAAAATTAAAAACCCACAAGGGGGAAAATAAACAAAGTGAAAACAGTATGCTTTGATCTGCATTCAGACTCCTTAGTTCTTTTTGGAAAATAGTATTTTACTTTATTTTATTTTTTCCATTACATGTAGAGATAGTTTTCAACATTTCAACATTAATTTTTGTAAGTTTTTGAGTTTCAGATTTTTCTCTCACTCTCCTTCCTGTCCCTCCTCCAGAAGCCAGAAAGCAATCTGATATAGGTTATACATTACCATCATGTTAAACATATTTCCACCTTAGTCATGTTGTGAGAAAAGAATCAGAACAAAAGGAAAAAAAAACACAAGAAAGAAGAAACAACAGCAACAAAAAACACAACAAAAATGAAAATAGTATGCTTCAATCTGCATTCAAACCCATAGTCCTTTTTCTGTCTGTGGAGAACATTTTCCACCTTGAGTCCATTGGAATTGTCTTGGATCATTGTATTGCTGAGAAGAGCTAAGTCCATCATGGTTGATCTTTGCACAATGTTGCTATTACTGTGTACTATGTTCTCCTGGTTCGACCCACTTCACTCAGCATCAGTTCATGTAAGAATTTCCAGGTTTTGCTGAAATCCACCAGCTCATCATTTCTTATAGCAAAATAGTATTCTATTACATCCATATACAACTTCTTCAGTCATTCCCCAATTGATGGACATTCCCTCAGTTTCCAAATCTTTGCCACCACAAAAGAGCTGGTATAAATATTTTTGTACATGTGGGTCCTTTCCCCTTTCTTATGATCTCTTTGGTGTACAGACCTACTAGAGGTATTGCTGGGTCAAAGGGTATGCACAGTTTTATAGCCCTTTGGGCATAGTTCCAATTTGTTCTCCAGAATGTAAACCAGGCTCTTTGTCGAAAACAGTTTCTATTTATACTGATTTCAAGCCATCAGAAAAATAAACCACCAGAACCAGTGGGCCTCCTAGTCTGAAGTGATTTGGGCTTAAGTTGTTCATCCTTCTTAGAAGAGAATGATGACATCAGGAGACTGATGACTTCCTTGTGAATTAGATTTAAGTGACAAAGAATTGCATGAAGTTGTCAGCCTCACTTTCTTTTCCAGAATTATCAAAGTCCAGAGGCAAGACAAAAGTCAGGATGACTGCCAATGGCTCAGGATGCAGTGGGTGACCTTGGCCTCTTTGATGCTGAACTAAACCCGATCACTCCATCACACCTACTTCAGTCACCTTCATGGCCATTGGGACTGTTAACATGGGCTCTGTAATGACTATGCCCACCTGTCATAGTTATACAATAACTAGCTAAGCAGAGAGGCTTCTGAAGCCTAAAACTTACATATTCATGCCCCTTTGTGAGTGAACTCTAATGAAATTTGGAGGTGCCTTTAGCAGCCAGAAACCACAGAACCAGCCTTGACAAGCTTGGGGGCAACCTTTAATAGCAGCTGGAGACTGAAGACCTTACTCCAGACTTTCCAAGCATCCTACTGTCTGGCTTATTGTGTCTACAGATGTCTTCTCCCTTAACCCCTGATCCTGTCCAAAAGCCCATCTCATCTCCTTTCCACTTTCCTTTGAGCAGCTGAGACTTTTCTCTCCATGCTCCCTTGCAAGCTCGCCCTTGCAAGTTTTTCTTCTCAGACAATAAACATTTTTTTAAATCTCTGATTGGACTCTTTTTCACTTCAGGACCCTTTATGGACCTGTAGGTCTTTGGCTGATAGAACAAATTGTTCTTATCTTCCCACTCCAGGAGGGAAGTCTTTCCATCCTCCCCCCCTAATTCACCAATGGGTTTGAAGCCTATCAGTTCTCCTCTGTCCTTTTCTCTTTGTGTATGTCTGTCTCTCTCTTCCTCCTCACCCCCTCCTCCTGGAAATACAACAGGTATGACTGTGATCTCTTATCTATTCCCTCCTATTGTTTTTCTTAAATTTCATTTTATTGCTCATTTAAGAGAATCTTCTTTTCTCTCCTTGCTATTCTCTGAAATTCTTCATTCACTTGGGTATATCTCTGCCTTTTCTCCTTTACCCTTTGCTTTCCTTATTTCCTCAGGTATTCTAAAGCCTCATCCAACAACCATTTTGCCTTCTTGCTCTTTGTTTTTTGGAATGTTTTTTTGTTGTTGTCTTCTGTACAATTGTGCAAACCTCTGTCCATAGTTCTTCAGCCACTCTCTCTACCAAATCCGATTTCTTAAATATATTTGTCACTTCCACTTGATTTTCATAAGGCATATTATTTAGGACTTTACCTATATGACCTGGTGGTTTTCCCTACTTTCCTCAATTGAAGTGAATTTTGCAATAAGAAGCTCATTATCTGAGCCACAGTCAACCTTAGGTCTTGTTTTAGCTGACTGTATAGAGTTTCTCCACCTTTGGCTGATTACAGGGAAAGTGGAAGTTAAAGAGACATTCAGAGTTAATTTATGACAAGAGAAAGTAACAGCATATCACAGTCACTGAATGTTGTTTGTTCTTCATTCTCAAAGAGGACTTTGGGAGGTTCTGTCTTGACCTGCAAGTGACTTGGATTTGAGTGAGGCAGAGTTGGGCAAAGTCATCAGCCTCACTCTCTCCTCGAGAGTCATCGGGGTCCAGTGGTAAAACATAAGTCAGTATGCCTGGCGATAGCCCTGGATGAAATGGGAGACCTTGGCCTTTATAAGCTAAGGTCTTTCCCAGGTCTCAGTTTGTCTGAGGTAAGACACATTCAGTGATTAAAGGTTAGGTAAAAATTGAGACAAAAGATGATATAGTGCTTCTTCCCAGAAGAGTCAGTCTGGGAGGGGAAGACCCTCAGAGTTTTGGGGCAGAATTGAAACAATTGAAAATTGGTATTTGCACTCACTCTGAGTCATCAAAACCTAAAGGAAGAGCAAGTGAGTCTTGGGCTGGGATCTATTATTAGCCAATCAGTGAGAGGCAAGTTTTTTGGGTTTAAAAGCACAGTCAAATAACGCTATTTGAATCCCAATGGTTTTGTTCATTCTGCATTTCCAGAGCTATGTTTCAAGAAATACTAAATGAGACTACAGGAGACAAAAGAATTAATTGTTCCAGATTTTTGAAATAAAACGATAGAATAAATAAATAGGAAGAAAACAACTCTATCCCCAAATCCCAAGATAATTTTTGAAATATAAGTATGACTCCCCATGAAGAGAGAGGGATGGTGGCAAGATATGTCAAGATGACTGATGATGGCCCAGCCACTGAATTTTAGAACCAGAATGGGCCTTCAAGGCCATCTGGTTCAAATTGTACCTGATCAAGAATTCCCTTTCAACAATCTGTCGGGGTGGGGGAAGGTGGAGGTCCTTAGGTATTCCCCAATAAAGAACTACACTCTCACACACAGTCCAATTAGATTTAAAATGTTGTGGGTTTTTTGTTTTTAAATTTGGTGCTAGGGTAGGTTACTGAGAGGGAAATTGAAGACTTCATCTTGATATGGGGTTGGGACATATCAAGGAATTTGGGACTACTGAAGTTTAAACAGGCCTAGGTAAAGGCCAGAGATACCTTGAGAAGTAAGGAAGATAAGCCCATTAAGTGTGGCTGCTGCCTGGTCAGCACCAGAGGATAGAGATAACTCCAGAAGTCAAGACCATCTCCCCTCATTCCAGCTTTCCCCATCCCCAAAGGGAACTTTCCATAGTCAGGTGGTCACCTCATCTTTTGGGCCACCATCCATCCTCTATAAAGGCTTTGGCCTCCCTTCCAGCTGAAGAGAAATGCATCTCAGAGAATCATGTCTCTAAAACATCTCCCCTTGAGAGATGTCTTTGACTTCTCTCTTGGTTCCTTTCTCTAACACCTAAATAAAAGACTTACTTTATTCTAATTGAATTATGTGAGAGAGGGTCTAACTTTAAAGAGGAATACCTAAGGACCCCCACCACCTATTTATCCCATGACAGTCACAAAGAGAGGAGAGCTTAGAAACATTATCCTCCCAGAACAGAAGGAAGGCAAAAGTTTTTATAGAGGATAGATAGGGTGTCCACTTGAAAACTGGAAAGTTCCCTTTTGGGTTGGAATGTGGAAAGCTTGGATGCTTGTCATATTCCTGAGAGTGGAGGGGGATTTTTTTGAAACGATGGTCCTGACCCTTGGAGTTATCTCTGTCTCCTAGGTCCCATCAGGTAGTAGCCATACCTAACTGACTTTCCTCCTATAGAATTTTATATCCTCTTACTTCTTAGGTGTGTCTGTTTGGATATCTAGTTGATCAGTTTGAACATTAATGATTCCTTGATTCCTCAATATCTCTGTCCTGTAATTTGGTCATCTTTGGTTCTTCTTCTCTCAGGAGAAACTTATTCTGATTTATCCTAAGCCCCATGTCAATACCTAACAAGGATATAAACAATCTCTGCTTGAAGACTTTGAGTGAAGCAGAGCTTGCCCCCTATGGTATCTAATTCTACTTTTGGACATCTCTCATTACTAGGAAGTATTTCCTGACATCAACCCTAGATATGTTTTTGTAACATGTATCCATTGTTCTTATTTTTATCATATGGGGAAGAGTAGATCAAGTCTAATACCTCTTTCTCATGACAGCCCATTCAAATCCTTGAGGATAGCTGTTGTGTTTCCCTTAAGACTTCTCTTTTTCAGACTAATCACTCCCTATTTCTACAACCAATCCTTATATGTCAGTCTTGCCACAATTCATCATTCCAGTCACCCTCCTCAAGTTTTTCCATTCTCCCAATCAACATTGGACCAAATGAACTTAATTATTTAGGAGGATGGTATGGAATATTTGATGTCTCCTAACTTGTTGTTACCTTGAGAAAGTCTTGACCCCAAGTGAATTGGATTTAAGTGAGGCAGAAGTAAGGCACATCTGCATGAAGTTCTCTACCTCAAAATGTCTCTTCCAGAGTCTTTCAAGTCCCATGGCATGACAAAAGTCAAGACAACGGCCTATGGCTCAGGATGCAGTGCATGACCTTGTTTTCCATGCCTGACCAATTTCTAAGAGCTCTATAGTACCTGCTATGGATGAAGGCACATATGAAGCTGACCTGGACGGGTTGGGGGGAGGGAGGAGTGGGGGATGAGGAACTGCATCCATTGTCACATTGTACAAGTGTAGCAATAGAGAGCCACTACTGGGCCCAGGTAACTGGGACAACTCTCCTCTTGTCTAGGATGGAGGGCCCTAGTTCTGGACCCACATAATCAGATCCATGCCTGTGCCTGGTTAGTTTTTTCTAACAAGGGGGAAAGGGATAAGTTAGGCTCTTCCTCTCAAAATCTTTGGGACTTTATATCCCCATCCTGGAAAATCACTTACAGTTTAGGTTGGGTTCCTGTTTTAAAAAGAGAATAAAAATGTACTTGATCAACAATGGAGATCAGGTCTAGGAAATTTCTTCATTTCCTCCACACAAAAGACAGAAGCTCCCAACCCTCTTGAATTCACAGGGTCAAGGAGCATCCATCTCAGGCTGACTGTTCAGTCACCAGGAAACCCAAAGCAAGATAGGCAGACAGTCTTTGAGTTCCTGGACTCAGGTACACCTGAACAAGCAACATACTCAAGTTATAATGTGTAGGCATTTCCTATTTCTGCTCAGCATTTAGCACAATGTCTGCCACATAATAGATGCTTAATAAATTTTTATTGATTGATTGACTGGGTGGGTGGAAGTAGCAGTGTTTCTGAGTCAAAGGAACTGGGTTCAAGTCATCTCTCGAACACTATCTGTGTGATTTGGGGCAAGCCCTCAGTTCCCCCATCTGTCAAATAAAAGTGTAGGACCAGATGGCCTCTGAGGTCCCTCCTGGTTAGAAATCTAGGATTCTTTGATACTATAATCTTCTTTCTTCCTGTCCTTTCCACTCTTCTTTAGGCGTGGGTGCTAATGCATGAAGGGCTATGGCAGAGGGAAAAGGGGAATCCAGGGATTGAAGAAATGAAGGTTTCCTTTTGCTCCATCTGTAGAGTTAAGCTGCTTCTACATGTTCTAACCTTCTCACTGCCCCCGACCCTGATAACTGGGAATGACAACTCTCTCCTTTTAGACTGAGAACAAGAGAAGGGGACCGAAACTTCAAAATTAGCAGCTCTGGGCCAATCTGGTCTTCACATTTGAGGCTATTAGGTATCCTGTTATGTCCTCAGATTACATCTGCTAAAGAGTGGGGAGGAGCCAGAGACCAGAATGAAAGTTGAAACCTTGGATTTCTCAATTGGCAAGCTGCTGTTAGTTTAAAAGGGCTGGGGGGTGGGGACTTGTCCTTTTGGTAGGACACGTGATGTTTGAGTCATAGAATGTTGCCTTTCATAGGAGAGGGCGGAGAGTTTGGAGCAGAGTAGTCACAGATTTAAGGAAGCAAGAGGACTGGCATTAAACCACAGGAGCCTAGAAGTACGGAAGGTAAGGATGGGGTGAGGAGAAAGAGAGACAGAGACACAGAGAGAGACAGAGAAACAGAGATAGCGAGAGGGGGAGGGAAGGAGACACAAGAGAGATGGAGACAGAGACAGGAGGGAGAGAGAGGGAAAGAAGGGGTAGGGGAGGGAAGCAGGGAGGAAGGGAGACAGAGACAGAGACAGAGAAACAGACACAGAGAGGAGAGAGGAGGAGAGGGAGAGAAAGGGGGGAGGAAGAGGGAGGGAGAGGAGGGAGGGAAAGGGAGGGAGAGGGAGGGAAATATGAGGAAGGGGAGGGAGAGACAGAGAGATGGGGACAGAAAGAGAGAAGGGAAGGAGAGAGAGAGGGGAGGGAGGGAGAGAGAGAAACAGACAAAGAGATAGAGAAAAGGGGAGGGGGAAGAGAGGGAGAGAGAGGGACAGGGGAGGGAAGGAGAGAGAGATGGAGAAACGGAGGGGGAAGGAGGATGAGACAGAAAGATGGAGAAACAGAAAGAGAGGGGGGAGAAAGGAAGAGAGAGACAGAGAGGTAGAGAGAGGCAGAGAGAGAGGGAGGAAGGGAGAGAGAGATAGAGAGGGGGGGAGGATGGGACGGAGGGAGAAAGGGAGAGAGAGGGAGAAATAGACAGAGACAGAGAGAGACAGAGAGAGGGAGGAAGGGTGGGAGGAAGGAAGAGAGGGAAAGAGAGAGGGGGAGAGACAGAGAGAGGCAGAGAGAGAGGCAGAGACAGAGAGACAGAGAGACACAGAGAGACAGACAGACAGACAGACAGACAGACAGACAGACAGAGAAACAGACAGACAGAGAAGGGAGGGATGAAAGAGAGAGAAGAGAAGGGAGAAAGTGCTGAGCCAGGGCATAGCTTTCCTACTTTAGTAACCCAGGGCTTCTTGAGTCTCTGGATTGGGAAGGAAGGCATATCATTCTTATCTAAGTCTAAGGTGCCTTAGCCTGGGGACTCCTAGGCTTATTTAGCCTTTTCTTCTGCTCCCATTTACCTTGGTGAAGTCCTTCCTCTAGAGCAGCAGAAAGCTAGACAAGGAGTGGGAAAGACTGAGATCTTCAAATCTTTCCTCTGACACAAACTCTTTGACCCTGGAGAAGTCAATGAACCTCTATGAGCCTCAATTTCCTCATCTGTAAAGTGAAGGGGTTGGACTAGACATCCTCTATAAACCTTCTCTGCTCCATTTTCCTCCCAGAGAAGATGAGGGGACTGGGCAAGAGTCTCTAAGGTCTTCTAATGGGACTTCTCTCCTTCAGTTCCCAGGCAGTTGCTCTCTGGAAGGTATGAGAGAGGGTTGGAGCAGGGAGAGGGCACAATGGGGATGGTCTTCCCCCACTCAGACAAGGGTATATTTCAATTCCAAAGGCATGAAGTGATCTCCAAGGAGATCAGTGGTGCAGCTAAGGTGGGCAGGAGAGAGTTCTAAGGGCTCAGTCTAATCTTTTCTGTGGGGTCTCCAGGAGACAGAGAGAGAACTACCCATGGCTCCCTACCACATCAGGAGATACCAGGACCATGACTGGGAGGCTGTGAGGGAATTGTTCTCTAAGGGAATGCTGGGGAATATGACTTCTGACTTCTGGTCTTTGCTGAAGAAGCCAAGAACATTCCTGCTCCTCCTGGGAGTGCCCTTTGCCCTGGCCTTGGGCTCTGGCTCCCTCATCCTGCCTCTCATGTCTTTCTTTGGCATCTTAGCTGTCCAGTGGATGACTTTTAGGTGTTTTGTAATACAGTATATAGATAATGCAATGCATACTGACCTGTTGGACATCCAGAAATCCTACCTGACTGGGAGAGGCTCCAATTTTTGGGTGGCAGAGTCTGAGCATCAGGTAGTGGGCATTGTGGCTGCCCATCCAGCAGAGGAGCTGATCGGAGGAGGGAACTATCTGGAATTGGGCCGCTTGTCTGTGAAGAAAAAGCATCGTAGCCAAGGGATGGCCAGGACCTTGGTCCAGACTGTGCTCCAGTTTGCCCGGGATCAGGGGTTTGATGGAGTGATCCTTGAGACTAGCAATGCCAATCGCCCAGCTCAACGACTTTATGAGAGTTTCAACTTCCGGAAATCCCATGAATCAGGGTATCACTTGGCATGGTGGTTAGCTTTCTTCCCAACTTGGCATTACCGTTGTGATTTTTCCTCCCAGTCATGACTGTCCCTTGCCCCATCCCATCCACATTTCTCAGTCCTTCATGGGTTTGTTTATGGGGTCTGTAGCAATGTGCTGTGCTTATTAAAGACTATTGACTTTCCTGCCACCCCTGTCTAGCTATTTTCTCGTTGCAAAACAAAAACCCTTTCCAAAAAATCATTTTGAATTGAGGAATAATTGCATAGCAAGGGAGTTCTGTATTAAGAAGTTATTGTTGGAGTATCTTGTATTTGAAACATTCCAAGGGAGAATAATAAGGAGTTCCTTGGTCTAGATGGTGATGACATTTATACCTATTACACTTTCTTCTCCCCCAATCCCTTAAATATTTTCTGTTCTCAGCAAAATATTGGGTGCATTTGGTACACAAGTCTGTATCCCCAGTTCCACAAAGTTCTCTGGAAAGGGTCAAACACTAGCCTTTTGAGGGTCTTCCTCTAGTGCCTTGTACACCAGAGTTCCAACCAAGACTATTTGGCATTTTTCTTAATGACCTCCCAAGTACAGTAGGAAGAGTCCAAAGAAGTCCACTCAACCCCATCCTTGGATAATCTCCTAAACAAGAATTGTTGTTGCTGTTTGGATGACTGTCTCTCCACCTCACCTAGCCTAGGAGGATGGCAGCCCCTTGGAGGGCCCTATCCCAATAATCAAAGAAATTCAAAGAAGCTTTAACCTGAATCATTTTGGTTCTCCTTAGGCCTGCTGGTGTCCCTCTGCCTGGTGGGGATCAAGCTATTGGTGTGAGACTTAGTGTGGAAGCCCAAGCTTGCCTTTAGTCTTCCTACAAGTCTGAACTCCAGAACTCTAGTAATTCACCACAATCATCTTTCATATCAGCAGAGGAATATAGCTGTGCCCCATTGAGTATGCCTGGAAATGAATAGTCTTCAGGGAGGAACCAGATCTACTATAGCTGGTTGATCTAGAGATTCTAATCATCCCTAAATACAAAGGATTTTGTTTTGCATGATAATTCTCTGGAACTCAGGGGTGATGTGTCAAAGGCCCATTTATTTTCATTCTCAAGAGAATGGACACTTGCAAATAAGTGCTCCATCCAGCAAGTGCATGTGCAGAGTGAGGGCTCAAAGGCCCCTTTTTAATCCTTTGTCCCTAACTCCAAATGGACCCTCCCCTTGTTCATCACTGGCTGATTACTTAAGGGTTGCAATCTACTAGGGAAAGCTAGCTAACCACAGAGCAATATTCTTTTTTTTTTTTTTTTGCGGGCAATGGGGGTTAAGTGACTTGCCCAGGGCCACACAGCTATTAAGTGTCTGAGGCCGGATTTGAACTCAGGTACTCCTGAATCCAAGGCCAGTGCTTTATCCACTGTGCCACCTAGCTGTCCCCCACAGAGCAATATTCTTAACCCTAATTTCCATAACTATTCTTTGGGTTCTCAGACAATGGGGGAGGTGACACAGGGACATTTCTTCAATCTTTTCTTATATGAATACAGCCCAGAAGAGGATCTCATGGAGACCAGCTCAGGGCTACTTGAACAGTGTGATCTGTTTGCCGGAGGGGAGGGAAGGGGAACTGAGACCTTTGTCCTCAAACAGGTCCAGAGGAGTGTAATTTGAATGGTGACAGTTACATCCTTATTGAGAGGAGACCATTATCCATTTCCTCACATATCATCTCTCTCTCTCTCTCTTTCTATCTCTGTGTCTGTCTATATGTGTTTGTGTCTGTCTCTGTCTTTCTCTGTCTCTGTCTCTCCTCTACCTCTTTCTCTGTCTATCTGTTTCTGTGTCTGGCTGCCTGTCTCTCTCCATTGGTTTATCCATTTAGTTATTTAATCACCCCTTCCCCCAGCCCCATACAACGTTATGCAAATTCAAAAACCAAGGGGCATTTTGGAAGGCTTATCTTAAGTTACTATACCTAGTATTTTTTTTTGTTGTTTTTTGTTTTTTAGTGAGGCAATTGGGGTTAAGTGATTTGCCCAGGGTCACACAGCTAGTTAAGTATTAAGTGTCTGAGGCCGGATTTGAACTCAGGTACTCCTGACTCCAGTACCAGTGCTCTATCCACTGTGCCATCTAGCTGCCCCTATACCTAGTATTTATAAGGAGCCTGGCCCAATGGAAGCAACTATAAAGAAAACAAAATTAGAAAAACTGAAATTAAATGAAGAACTCACAAAAGTGAGAAATGTAGTCAAAAGGAAAATCTGAGCTTCTCCTCTCAGAGAAAAACTTTATTCCTTGATGAGTTTTTAGAACCTATCAAGATGAGAGCTCCAAGTAGGGATTTGGAACCAGGGATATATTGGAAATTTCTCCCTCATCTCTGGCTGAGAAAAATTGATTGGTCTTCGGTAGAAATTCCTCCATGAAGCCCTTCAGAAGAAAATTCAATCCTTTATATTTCCCCAATAGATCTCCTAAAAATCCAAAGGGCTGTGCAGATGGAGGACTGGACAGACTCTTGGTGTCCTGACAATGCATTGGGCAAAACAAATGGAGGAACAAATATACCTGACAAAAGGATAAGCCGGCTCAGTTCAAAAAGAAGGGAAACATCCTCAGTGGACCCCTGAACACATGTTTCTTCCCTACCCCAAACCCCGCAAGGGATTGTGTCTGAAGAGTTGATTGGAATCCATCCATTACACTAGGAAGACAGGCTTAGACAGTGAAGAAGCTGATTAATGGAGGAGAATACTTGGGTGCCAATTTAGACCAGAAGCCAGAGGGATTGGTTTAGAGGGACTGGGCCCCAAACATGAGAGAAAAAGTCTTCCAGAGACAAAAATAGAGTATGAAATTGTGGGAAGGACCTTCATATGTGTCAGGCACTGTGCTAAGTGGTAGGGATACAAAAACCCCAAACAAACACCCCTGCTCTCAAGGGTGGTGGGGGGAGGGCCACTACGGGTTATCCAGCATTGAGGCATCGTTTTTTATTCATCAAAACCAAGCAAAGTGACTGATGGAAAGTGGAGAGTTAGCTGGAAAGTTAAATGTATGACATCTTCTCTCACAAGAACACCCAGAGTCCAGGAGAAAGTGGGCTCAGGCTTACAGAGCACTTAGCTTAAAGGGCTAACTCACAGCTCCTATTCATGGAGTCCTCAAGAAATTCCCCTTAAGCGAAGGGAAGCTGTGTCTGTCTGCCCCTGGCTTTCAGTGTAGACACTGCTGTCAGCTCATCAGAAGGTGCGTCTAGGACATTGATGGGAATTCTGGTGGAAGGTTCATATCCTCTGAACCCTTCAAGGCTGACAGAAAGAGGGGATAGGAAACCAAAGTCTAAGCTGAGGGCTCTCTTTCCTTCCCCCTTAGCGGGCTTTTCCTCAGGAGGTAGGAGCCAACAAGCATTTCTGATCCGCTAAGTACAAAGAAAGGCTAAAACTATCCTCAAAGAGCTCACTCTTAGATGTGACAAGATACAAACACCCACACCCACATAACATACATGATATACACACGTGTGTGCATACACACACATGTGTGGACAATTGGAGGGATGCCACTAAGGTTGAGGGGAACTGGGAAAGACTTCTTGCAGAGATAGGCGTTGAGCTGAAATGTGCAGGAGGCCAGGGAAATCAGGAGGCAGAAATGAGGAGGGAGAGCAATCCAGGCTTGGGTGACAGCAGGGTAAATGCTCAGAACATGGGATGGCACGTCTTGTGTGAAGAGCAGCAAGAAGGCCGGCGGCTCTAGGACACTGAGCAATCCGGTGAATGAGGATTTCATAATATTGGTCTTTCTACTGTTTGATAAACCCAAAGATTCCAGCTTCTGAGATAGGAACTCAGTATTTGACAAAAACTGCTCGGACAACTGGAAGTTAGTATGGCAGAAATTAGGCATAGACCAACATCTTACACTGTATACCAAAATAAGGTCAAAATGGGTACATGATTTAGACATAAAGGGTGATACCATAGGTAAATTAGGAGAGGAAGGAATAGTTTACCTCTCATATCTATGGAGAGAAGAATTTGTGTCCAACCAAGAGATAGAGAATATTATGAAATTCAAAATGGATCATTTTGTTTACATTAAATTTAAAAAGTTTTATACAAACAGAAGCAATGCAGCCAAAATTAGAAGGGAGGCAAAAAGCTGGGAAACAATTTTTACAGCCAGAGTTTCTGATAAAGGCCTCATTTCTGAAATATACAGGGAACTAAACCTATTTGTTTGGGGAGTTGAAGTTAAGACATCTTCTACTGGTCATACCTCTGCGTGCTGAATAATAAAACTTTTACTTAAATTTTGATTGGATCATGTGTGCAAGTAATTCTTTGAAAGAGGAATATTGGGGCAGCTAGGTGGCGCAGTGGATAGAGCACTGGCCCTGGAGTCAGGAGGACCTGAGTTCAAATCTGGCCTCAGACACTTAACACTTACTAGCTGTGTGACCCTGGGCAAGTCACTTAACCCCAATTGCCTCACTAAAAAAAAAAAAAAAAAAAAAAAAGAAAGAGGAATATTTTCGGACCGAGTTTTGCGGTGACAGCAATGATCCAAGACAACAAGAAAGGGCTCATGATGGAAAATGCTCTCCACATCCAGAAAAAGAACTATGGAGACTGAATACAGATCACAACATACTATTTTCACTTGTTTTTTTCTTTCTCATGGTTTTCCTCTTTTGTTCTGACTCTTCTTTCACAACATGACTAATGTGGAAATATATTTAACATGATCATAATGTATAACCTATATCAAATTGCTTGTTGACCTCAAGAGCGGGGAGGGAAAGGAGGGTGGAAGAAAAATTTGGAACTCAAAAAACATGTTTACATGTAATTGGGGAAAATATTTAAAAATTAAATTAAATTTAACAATTTAAATTAAATTTTAAAAATGAATGTTGACAACTATCTTTACATGTAATTGGGGAAAATATTTAAAAATTAAATTAAATTTAACAATTTAAATTAAATTTTAAAAATGAATGTTGACAACTATCTTTACATGTAATTGGAGAAAAGTACTATTAAGTAAAAAAAAAAATGTAAGTTCTTCCAAGGCAGGGACTGTCTTTCTTTCTGCTGGTATTTGTACTCTTGGTAATTAACACAGTGCCTGGCATATAAGTGCTTAATAAATGATTGTTGACTTGACTTAATTAAGGCGGTGGTGTTATAGAACATTTGAACTGAGATGGCCTTTGGAGACCACTGAGTTCAACCTTTTCATCTGATGATAGAAGTTGCTTTAGGTCACATAGCTCCCCAGTGGCTGAGCTGTGATATAGGCTCAGGTCTGCAGACAACCAATGCAGTGCTCAACTCAAGCTACATTTTGAGTTCTATGTCCAGGATCGTGACTAACTTGTTCATGCCTTAGACAGGAGATCTCACCTGCTTGGAGTAGTGTGTGTGTGTGTGTGTGTGTGTGTGTGTTGGGGAGGTGAGGTGGGAATGAAAAGGAGGGAATGATTAACCCCACACTGGAGAAGGAAGAAGGCAACTCCTCTTGAGTGTGTAAGTAGAGAGTGGATCTCTAGAGTCTCATTAACTCGAAGACCTACCTGCTAGAGTCAGTCAATAGAGAAGCAAAGCAGAGTTGAGAACAGAGCTGGGTAGAGGAGGACCAGGGATGGTGAAACCACATAGCCAGACGACCACATGGACCATGTGATTGGGAGGCTTGGCCATTGTCCCTCTGTGATTGCCTTCAGTGGTTCCCTGGGCCTGCCTCACTATTTGGTGACTGATTTGAGCAAGTCCATCCACCCTAGGCCAGGGGGTTGTCTCCTGAGCCTGAGCCAATCAAATCAACCGATCCTGAATCATTCCCTGGGCATGCTCAGACTTCTCTAGGAGGCAAGACCAGTCATTGAGATGATTTCCTGGGAATGGTGGTATCTATCACAGGGACATGATCTTGTGACACTGACCAAGCTTTCCAGACCAAACATCTACCCAGGGGTCAAGGCAAGGGGCTTCTTATACTCAAGGCCAAGTCTTATGCAGATCGAATAAATAGTGGCGTAATGATCATGAGAATTCCAAGGGCTGATGGCATGCAGGCTTGGAGCTGGGGAGAGGAGGTGAGTTTGAAGAAAGAACTTGTGGGAATATTCTAAGTTGCTCAATGGATTAGTAAATATTTATTGAGTATCTATGTACAGAAGACACTGTGAAAGAAATTGTAGGGACAGAATTTAGAGTCCCAGTCATGGTCTTAGGCTTGAGCCCAGCTTTGCCAGGGATGAGATAGGCACGTGTGAAACAGAAAATAACAGTACAATATTGTAACAGTACCCAAGGACAGGTGAAAAGCCAGCATGGGCCAATTGAAGCTCAGTAAAGTGAGAGAGCTGTGTAATTGGTCGTGGTCATAGAGTGGGTAGATCTTGATTTGATCAAAGGTCATGACCATAGAGCTAGAGAAACAGATAGAGAAACAGGCACAGAACAGTTACATGCCTTGACCAGGATTACAGCAAACATTTGAGGCAGGATTCAAACTCAAATCATAATGAATCCTAGTTCAATATCCCTAGAATTTAGATATCTATTAGCTTTTTAAAAAAAAAGAACCGAAATCGAAGGATATTGGTTCGTTGCTGGGGTTGGGGGTGGGGAAGAGATTGAAGTCCTTGTTTGGGTTCAGAACTGTTAAGGGCTAAAATTCTAGCTAAACTGTCTAAAATATCTAATGAGTGGTCGCCAATAAATGATAAGCTTTAGCAAGAGTTAGACTTTTAAGCATTTATTAAGGAGAATAAGAATTTGGTAAAGAGAGAGAAAGGCCTAGATTCCTATCTATTAAAGGGAGAGCACATTTCTAGCTCCCCTCTCCACCAGCGTCCTCAGGAAAGAGTGCCTCCGTCTCCTCCTTCCTCCTCCCACTAGTCCGCGTCACTTCCTCCCGCCAAAGAAAAGACTCCTGGTCTTGCCCTCAAAGACCTTCGCTTCATGGGCAGAACTCTTCTACAGTAAGTATCCAGCAGGTGGCGTCATGCCAATCGTTACAGAACCTTCTTGCAGATCCAGGGGTAAGGTCTCTGACATATCATGTCATTCCACTTCTCCATAAAATGGACACAGTCTTCTTGGATCCCATTTCCATGGTTCCAATTATCAGGTTGGTTCTTGTTCCAAGACCTGGAATGAAAAATCTTTGTTGCATCTCGGGGAAGTGGAAGAATTGGGATTACTCAGAGCTGAATTGAGCAGAAATTGATCCGTCTGATTGATAATTCTCATCTGAGCCTAGACTGCCCTCGATTGTGGTGGGGAGGGAGAAATATGGATGAGAGCATAGCATGACGACCCTCTCATGAATGGGGGAATGAACGCCTTGCCTGTGAGAAGAAACCCCTTTGTGTTACTCTGTGGGGGTATATAGAGAAGGCACTTAATAAATAACTTTTCCAGTCTCTCTGGATGTTAGTGTTTCCCCAGTCACCTAAGTAGCCTTTACCTATTTTGAATACGTTTTATATTTACCTACATGGGTGTGTGTTATTTGTCCTGTTTGAATATAAGCTCATTGAGGATAGGGATTTTTGAGTCAGGTACAAAGTAGTCACTTAATAAATGCTCATTTATGGATGGATGGAGGGATGGATGGAGGAGACTAGGGCAGGGGAGGAGTTTTTTGGAAGATGAAGGCTGGAGAGAAGAGAAAGGGTGTGTGTGAGTGGGGGTTTAGATGTTTATCTAGTCTAACAGGGATCCCAACTTCTCCCTTGCTTAGTTCCTCACTGTGGGCTCCTTGTTCCTCAGACAAGATACTCCAATTCTCGACTCAAAGCATTTTCACTAGCACTCTCCATGCCCGGAAGACATTCCTCCTCATCTCGACCTCTCAGCTTCCCTGGATTCCTTAATAAAAGCTTGCTACTGACTGAGAAGGTGACCCTCATTTCTGTACCACTTGAAGGTCTACAAAGGGCTTTTTTCTCAGCCACTTACTGATGTGGGGAGCGGGGATGCAATGGGGGCAATCGAAGGTTTCCGATTGGCTTGACTGGGGCCCTTCCCTGGAGCAGAGGCTGCACATTGGCTTTGAAGGGCTGAGCCCTGTGGGTGCTTGGGCCCTTCACTATAGGAAATGTCTAACCTCTGGATCATTTATTGGAAGCGGGGGTGGGGGGAGGCAGGTGGGAGCTGTGTCAAAGATGATTGGTGTCTGAGCAGGAAGATTTGTCCATGGGTAGGCTGCTCTTACCCTTCCTTCTCCTCTTGAATTCATGGCTTGGGACTCTGACAGCTCTTCCTTGGGTTTCCTGGTGTGGATGGGGAAGATTTCTTTCCCCTCCCTTCCTTAGTATCAACTATGGTGGCTGCTCTCATAAGGCAGTGAGAACACGGACTTGCCTAGGTGAACCTGAGGGTGGATCTCAAGTGCTTAGACGGGTTATGGTGCCTCTGACTGGGTATGATCATCTCCTCCAAGGAAACACCTCTCAGTGCTTGCTCATCAGTATCCAGGAACTCCTGACTGCGGGAGGTCATGAGATTTCCACCAAGGCTAGAAACCTCCATCTCAGGCTTGCTGGGCAGGCTTTTTTGTTCAGGGAAAGAAATTCAAAGCAGAAAAGACAGCCAAGGACTCAAGATCTATTCTTAGGCTTACCTACACAAGCTTATGTCCTCATTGCCATGGACATAAAGTTGCCATAGTTGCTACCAATGTGTGTAGGGGGGGAAATCCTCCCAACTCCTAACGGGAAGTCCAAGAAAAGATGCCAGCATCTCCAGGAGTTCCAAGCCACAAATTCCAAAGGGAAGAAGAGAGAGTGAAAGTGGAAATTGTTTCTCCTTTTACTGTTTGCTGAGGAGGCAGGATCTTCCTGCCCCATCACAAATCATCTTTGATGCACACCCAGGTGGACTGCTTGGATCTTGGGGACCAACCAGCAGCCATGTCCTGAATCAAGGGGCTTGAGTGTAGGGCTGATCAGAAGGGTCAGCATGCAGGCCTAGATTGTTAGGAAGTACCCAAGTCTGGAACATCTGAGAGGTTCTTCTGATGACCCCCATCACATAGAGGTTATTACTTCTCACCCTCTCAACACACTCAGAGACATCAATTGATATGTTGAGAGTCACACCACTGGAACAAGTTGAACCTAGATATCCTGAGTTCTTATCCCTAGGATTATATGGTCCTAGTGGGGTCCCTGTGAAGACCAGATGCTCAGATGGAGTCAGACCAAGAAACAAGGTGCCTAGACTTTCTGTGAGCCCCAGAAATTAAATGTCCTAACCTCCTAACACACACATGGATCCCCAGTCATGGATCTCCACTCATGATGTATCTGGCTTTAGTCTGCCCAGAACAAACACATGGTGCCCTCCATGGAGCTATGCAGACATCTTGAACTCACCCTTTCCTCTTGTCATAAGGAGTCCCATCTACCCAGCGCCAGATGCCTTCAGTCCCTTTGTCAGTCAGGCCTATCCAGTGATAAACTCCATTTGTTCCCCTTTTCAGAAACTCCTGCAGAAAGGAATTAAAGCTTAGAACCGTACTGACTAACCCCACAGCCGATACCACAATGATTTTGTATTTACTTTGGATATATATGTATATTTATATACACATGTGTATATATATGTATATATATGAGAGAGATCTTTGTGCTTATTGATTTCCCCCCATAGAATATAAATTCATTGACAGCTGAGGCTGCTTTATTTTTGTACCTCCAGAATATGTCCAGTCTCTAGGATATAACAAATGCTTGTTGCAGGAATAAAATGTGTGTGTGTGTGTGTGTGTGTGTGTGTGCGCGCACGCGCGCGCGTAAGGTGTAGGTGGGTAGTGCTTAAGGACTAAGTTTAAATATATCTGGTACTTCCCTTCTTGATACCCTAGACCTTGATCTCATTTCCTTTACCTACTAGACACTCAGCTCTTGCTCTCATTGACCCTTGTCTGGTCTTGTCCAGAGTCCTCTCTTTAAAGAGTTCAGCATTTTCTATTTCAGTGTGAATCCATTCTTCTTGGAGAGCGTGGTTGTCCTAGGGCACATCTTTGTCCCCATCCCCCTATCCTCTCACTGCTAAGAACTGTCTCTTTGGGGCAGCTAGGTGGCACAGTGGATAGAGCACCAGCCCTGGATTCAAGAGGACCTCAGACACTTGATAAATACTAGCTCTGTGACCCCGGGCAAGTCACTTAACCCCAATTGCCTCACAAAAAACCTGTCTCTTTAAGAATTGTAGAACCTCAGTGATAGAAGGGACCTGAGGGCAGAGCCGGGAGGGTGAGGAGATGTCTCAAAAATGGTCCAGTACAATTCCTAGCTTTTATAGCTGAGAAAACTTAGACCCATTTTTAGGGCACTGACCTGTTCTTCTTCTGAGGTCACTGAGGCCAGATGAGAATTGTGGGACACGCAGAATTTCTCAGCCTCATCCCAAGACTTTTTGGCGATTGAAAAGTAGTAGGCCTTCCCCTCGTAGAAGCGCCAGCCTTGGGCGACCATCTGCAGAAGGTGCTCTAGGGCAAGAGATACAAGGGAATAGAACAAATGAAGGACTTCTGAGGATGGATGGCAAAGAGGTGATCTTCCCAAACTTTCTAGACTCTTGACTTCCAAACCTCTCCCCCTTTTTCATCCTGGAACTCCTCTTAGCATCTGGGCCCACCTGACCCTGGATTGTCCAGCCATACACTGAAATATTCTCAGCCTGATATAGTCCTCTGGAAAGCCTGCCCCTTTCTCCCACTGGTGAGGTCCTCCTGGGGCAAACAAAGGTATGGTAGGCAAAGGACACTCTCTAGAGAGCCCTCTCTTCCCTCCTCACCTTGACTTGGTAGGACTTTGCCCTGAGCCCCTTTTGGACCCCCTCCATTGGCTGAGGACTTTTGCCCTCCTGGCTGTTGCTTACTTTGCTCCATTTCCTGTTGCTGGGTGACTGTCTCCAGTTGACCTTTTAACTTTTGGATTTCAGCATTTAGAGCACCGACATCTGCTAATCTTTCCTTTAAGTCCTTTATCTCTTCATTGGCTCTATTCAAGTCACTCCTTAATCCTGGGATCTGGCTTGCTCTTTGTAAACCCGTCTTTAACTTCTGTATCTCATCGTTGGCTTTTGCCAATTCTTTGGTTAATGTCTGGGTCTGGGAAGTGAAGACACTGACACTCTTCAGACCTTCTTTAAGCTTCTGGATCTCCATGTTGACTCTTTCCAAATGACTTCTCAATAGCGGCACCTCTGACTTTAAGGTAATGATAGAGCCAAGATCTCCTCCTAACATCTGGATCTGAGTACTGGCATTCTTCAGGGCATTGTTTGCTGCCTGAGCCTGTGCACCAGCATTGCCTAGACCCTTTTTTAATATCTGGATCTCAGCGTTTGTCTTTTCCATATGCTCATTTAACACCTGGATCTTAGCATTGGCCCTTTCCAAATTGTCTCTTGTCATCTGGGCCTGGGCATGAAAAGTATTGGCATTTTCCAAACCTTTCTTCAGTCTTTGCAATTCAGCATTGTTTTCCCCCAAACTGTCTTGTAACATGTGGATCTGGGAATGTAAGGTGCTGTTGCCCTCCAAATTAGTTTTTAACATCTGGATCTCAGCATTGGCGAGTTCTAGACCACTCTGCAGCATCTGAATCAGGGAATGGAAAGCACTTGCATTTGCTAGATCTTCCTTTAAAGTCTTTATCTCTCCACTGGCCTTTTCCAGATCATGTTTTAGCATCTGGGTTTGGGATTTCAAGGCATCAACATTCTTTAGACTCCCTTTTATCATCTGGATCTCAGCACTAGCAGTTCCCAAATGTCCGTTTAACCTTTGAGTCTGTGAATTTAAGGAGCTGATCTTCTCTGTCTCTTCTCTTAACATCTGGATCTGAGTACTGATGCTCATCAAACTTCCGTGTGTCTCCTTTGCCTGAGTGCTGGTGTTTTTCAGAGCTTCTTTTAACATCTGGATCTCAATATCAGCATTGCCCAAACTGCCTTTTAGCACTGGGCTCTGGGAATTTAAGGCACTTGCATTTTCCAGGTAACTTCTAAACATCTGGAATCCAGCATTACAGGTGCTGGTATTCTTAGAATAATCCTTACATATTTGGACATCTGCCTCCTCTCTGAATAGTAGGAAATCTGGAGAGGACAAGATTATAAGGTTATCTAAGGCTTATAGCTGGGAAGAATTAGGGTTTTCCGAGGGATCTGACACCACCCCCTCCCCATGGTGTGTGTGTGTGTGTGTGTGTGTGTGTGTGTGTGTGTGTGCGCGCGTGTGAGCGCGTGTTGGACAGCCTGGCCAGAAAAGGCTAGTCTGACACACTTGGTCCTGGCTAGAGAGCTACCACTGCCCCCTGGTGGCAACATACTTAACTTCAGGACTGACAAATTAACAGCTTCAGAAATCCTGAGGTGGCAGATCTACTATGGGTAATGAATGGGTGTCAATGATAGGTCAGAGAATGACCCTGGGGATTGGGGTTGGTTTGGGGCCCCCTCAAAGATGATTCAGCCTCTAGGGTCTTTTCACAGCCTCTTCTTTTTCCCAGGTCAATAGGCTAATAGGTCACCTACATACAATAACCTAACTCTGGTAGTGGGGAAGGAGGAAAAGGAAAGGAAGATATTTTCTCTTGGTCCTCTGCCTGGTCCCTTTCCTCTCTGGCTATTTGGGTCAGTGTTAATATTGGTAATGGCAGAGGATTAGGAAGATGCCCTTTGTAAGTTCACAGGGTCATGGATGTAGAGTGGGAAGAGGCCACTGAACCTAACCTGCTCATTTTACAGAGGAGGAAAGTGTAGCACACAGGTTCAATGAATGCCACCATTTTATGTAAGGGAATGGAGGTACAGAACATTGAGGATTAATGGCCATCTCCTTTTTAGCTTTATTGGTACAGCCACTCATCTGGTTTAGAGAATGGCCACTGGGTATCATTCTCACTCATCCAATTGTTATGGGTGCCCTGTGATATGGGACTCTTCAAGGATCACTGTTTCTGCAAATCTGAAACACCACATTCTTAGGCTGTTCTGAGAATTTCAGGGTAGGGAGAAATAGCTGTTCCAACCCTAGCAAGGATTAGAGAGGGGAATGAAAGAGAGGTTTCTTCAAATAAAAGAGCTAACATTTACATAGCACTTTCCACATATTATTTCACTTGACTTTCAGAGCAACACCACGAAGTAGGTATTATTATTATTATCTCCACTTCACAGATGAGGAAACTGAGGCACAGAAAAGTTAGGACACTTGACTAGGGTCATACAACTAGCAAGTGTGCAGAGTAGGATTTGCAATTAGGTGTTCCAGACTCTAAGTCCACTTAGAGGCATCAACTCAAGTATTGAGTGCTCCTGGGTACTCCAGACCTTAGGGGTAATGGGGAAAGTGCCTTGAGTCTACAAGTGAGACCCCTTGGTTTGGATTTTTTTTTTTGTTTTTTTAGAGCTGGACTTATGGCCCATGGTGACAGCTGGTGTAGAGGTGGGGAAGAAGGGTTCTCTCAGGCTGCTAGAAGCCTAGACAAGGCCACATTTGGGGAGGAGGGATATTTACAGAAGAGAGGAGAAGGAAGGGTCATTGTTTTGTTATTCAGTCATTTCAGTTGCATCTTATGCTTTATGGGGTTTTCTCTGCTAACATACTGGAATGGTTTGCCATTTCTTTCTTCAGCTCATTTTACAGATAAGGAAACTGAAATAAACAGGGACGAATGACTTGCTCAGGATCACTAAGCTACAAATGTCAGAGGCTATATTTGAACTCAGACGAGTTTTCCGGACTCTATGCCTGGCACTCTATCCACTGTGTCACTACCCAAGGGAGGGTCAGCAGGGCCCAAAGTCCAAAGTTCCTAGAAACTTACACACAATAGTAGCCACCAGAGCCATGAGTAGAAAGAGGAGAATAACTGAAACCATCCTTGATGTCCTGAGGCAGGAGCGCTTCTTGGTCTTGTACAAACCTGGAGAGAGAAAGAGAGAGAGAGAGAGAGAGCAGAGTGTTTGAGAAGCCTTGTTCTGTTACCTTGGACAGTTCCTCAGCCCTTAATTTCTCCAGCAGTAGAGTGGAGATAAGATCATCTTCCCTGTTTCCTTCCCTGCTGTGGTTGTAGGAAAGTAAATCATTCTTGAAAAAGATACAAGCCCCAATTGTGAAGTATTCCTCTGATAATAATCCACTCATAACAGCTCTGTGAAGTAAACAGAACAGGTTATCACTGATTTTATAAATGAAGGAACTGAGCCTTCAAGAGTCTCAATGAATAACTTGCCCAGAGTCACACAGAGAGTTTGTGTTGGAGGCAGAGAGTGAATGGAGGTCTTCTTGACTCCAGGGATAGTACATTAGTTCCTTTGACGCACTGCCTCTTATTTATAAAAAATTCAAAAACCGATGGCTTTTTAGAGTTTGAAGAGTCAATCAACAAACATTTATTGAGTGCCTACTGTGTGCCAGTCAATATGCTAAATGCTGGGAACATAAAGGAGGCTAAAGCCACCCCCTGCTCCCAAGGAGCTCAGAATCCAGTGGAAAAGACAATGCACAAACACACTGTGCACAAACAAGCTATGGACATGAAGAATTGTAGACAATCAACAGAGGAAAGGCTCTGAGATTAATGGGGATCAGAAAAGGTTTCCTGTGAAAAGGGGAACTTTGGCTGAGATTTGAAGGAAGGCAGGGAAGACTGGAGGCAGAGATGAGCAGGGAGAGCATTCCTAGCATGGGGACAGTCAGAGAGAGTGCCCAGAGTCAGGAGATGGAGTTTCTTGTCTGAGGAATAGCCAGGGGGCCAGTATCACTGGTTCAGAGGGGAGTAGGGGGTAAGAACATTGTAAGGCGGTGGGAGATTGGTCAGGGCTATGAAAGGCTTTGAATGGCAAGCAAAGGAAGTTGTATTTGGTCCTAGAAGCAAAAGGGAGTCCCTAGAATTTGTTGAGTAGGGTGTGTGTGTGTGTGTGTGTGTGTGTGTGTGTGTCTGTGTGACATAGTGGGACATGAGCTTTAGGAAAATCATTTTGGTGGCTGAATGGAGAATGGATTGGAGTGGAGAGAGACTCGAGGCAGGTAGACCCACCAGCAGCTGTAGCAGTAACCCAGGGGTGAGGTAATGAGGTGCCATACCAGGGTGGGGACAGTGTCAGAGGAGAGAAGAGGGAGTATTCAAGAAATGTTGCAAAGGTTGTGTCAACATAACTTTAAACAGATTGGAAGTGGAAGGTAAGAGGTAGCTACTATTATTCCCATTTTGCACATGAGGAACCTAAAGAGGAGTTCAAGGTAATGCCTTGATTGTAAGCCTGAGGAACTGAAAGGGTGGTGGTGCCCACCCTCAACAATAACAGGCTAAATTGGACAGAGGGAAAAGTCTGGGTGGGAGGATACTGAGTTCAGTTTTGGTCATGTTGATTTTAAGGTGTCTGCAGGACATCTAGTCTGAGATCTCTAAAAGGCAGTTGGAGAGGAGAGACTGGAGATCAGCAGGGAGGTTAGGGCTGGCTAAGTAGATCTGAGAATCATTAACATAAAGATAATAACTGAAGTCATGGGAGCTGATGGGATGACCAAGTGTAGGAGTATTGAGGGAGAAGAGATGACCACCCAGGACCAAATCCTGTGGGACGCTCACAGTGAGTGAGCATGAACTGGACAAAAACCCAGCAAAGGAGAATGAGGAGGAGTAGTCAGATAGGTAGGAGGAGAGCCAGGAGAGAGTAGTTTTATGTACACTATAGAGTAGTTTCTTGATGGCTGATGGTAAGATTAGGAGTATGACAACTATAACAACAACAATAATGAGTATAAGTATTTAAACAGCCCTTTATAAAGCACTTTACAAACATTATCCAGGTTTGTCCTCATGACAACCCTGGGGGATAGATGCTATTATTATCACCATTTTATACACGAGAAACCTGAGGCAAAAAGGGTTAAATGATTTGTCCAGAGTCACACAGCTACTAAGTGCCTGAGGTTGGATTTGAACTCAGATTTTCCTGACTCCAAGTCTTACCACTCTATTCACTGTGCTGCTTAGCCACCTCTGATCATCTCAGTATATAGCTGCGGTTGAGGAGTAGGTCATTTGGAATGAGGAATTTGGTGAATGGGTAGATTAGGGTATTTGAGGGAGTATCATTATGTATGTCAAAGTCCCCTAGTATGAAGGGAGGAGAGAAAGACCTTAGAGATCACTTAGAGAGTCCAGGGATTCTTTTTTTTAATGGGACAGTGAGGGTTAAGTGACTTACCCAGGGTCACACAGCTAGTAAGTGTCAAGTGTCTGAGGCCAGATTTGAACTCAGGTCCTCCTGAATCCAGGGCCCGTGCTTTATCCACTGCAATACCTAGCTTCCCCTTAGTCCAGGGATTTTTAACCCGGAATCCACAGGGGATCTGTGAACTTAAATGGGGAAAAATTGCCTCTTTATTTTCACCAAACCCTAATTAAAATTTAGCATTTCTTTCAATTATGAATGGAGAGAGAGAGAGGGAGAAAAAAAGCATTCCTCTGAGGAGTCCATAGCCTTTGTCAGCCTGCCAAAGGGGTCCATAACACAAAAAACATTGAGAACCCCTGATTTAGTTCCTTCCTTCTGCAGAAAAGGGAACTGAGGTTCACAGAGAAGCGGCTTAATCTAGGTCATATAGGCAGGAGAAGTGGTAAAGCTGAGATCTGAATCCAAGTCCTTTCACTCGATGCTCATTGCTTTTTCTATTTGGGGATGTCCTGAGTTGACAAAGGGGGATCCACGGCTGGAAGGAAGGGTATAACTCAATTGAGGAAGGACTTCAGCAGGTAGATAAGGTAGCAATGGGAGAAGAGAAGGGTTAGAAATCAAAGACACAGAGTTCCCTCCTGCACCCCCATTGTACTTGAGGGGGGAAGAGGAAGGGAAAGCGGGTGAAGTGGAGGGACAGACTTTCTTAGAGGTCAAGATCCTCACAGAAAGTCAGCCAGTAAACAAGCATTTTTTAGGTTAATAAACCTAAAAATTTATTAATTATTTACTATGTGCCAGTCAATCATTTTACAAGCTTTTGTTTAGTGTTTACTATGGATTGGGCACTGTGCTAAGTACTGGTTATCCAAAGTAAGGCAAAAACAATCCCAGACTTCACAGAGGTCACAGTCTAATGGGACAAGGGAGGAAAAGCTTGGGCTGGGGAAAAGATTAGGGAGGTGTGTGTGTGTGTGTGTGTGTGTGTGTGTGTGTGTGTGTGTGTGTGTGTGTGTGTGTGTGTGTGAGTATGCATATGGCCTCCTGAACATGAATTAGGAGGCAACCTGGTATGTGGAAAGAGCCTTGTTTTTGGAGTTAGGTTTGAACACCAGCTCTTCCACTTAACTATATGACCTGACAAATTACTTCACATCTGTGGGTCTCAGTTTCCTCACTGGATTTGGATTCTTTTTTTTTTTTTTTGGTGGGGCAATGAAGGTTAAGTGACTTGCCCAGGGTCACACAGCTAGTAAGTGTCAAAAGTGTCTGAGGCTGGATTTGAACTCAGGTCCTCCTGAATCCAGAGCTGGTGCTTTATCCACTGCACCACCTAGCTGCCCAGACTACATTGGATTCTTAACCATTTTTGTGCCTGTCTTGGAGCCCTATGTCAGTCAACCTGGTGAAGCCAATGGATGGACTCCTTGTCAGAAGAATGTTTGTAAATTCAGAAAATAAAATACATTCTATTGAAACACAGTTATCCAAGGATTAGAAAACCACTTCCTGGACCAGTGGTCACTAAATGAATTTTGAGGTCCTTTCCATCTCTAAGTCTCTGATCCCACAAAAGAGACTCCCTGGTGATACAAAGGAACAAAGTCCCTGGCAGGGAAGATTTTGGAGCATTCTGATGACCTGAGTGTAGATCAGTCTAGAGTATTTGTGTGTGGTGTTGGCCACTACTGGTGCTTGACTTAAACTAAGCAGGGAAATGGGGCTAGGGGTGTATGTGTGTGGGGAGGAGGGTGGTGCACAAAAGGACCAAGGCCAGTGTCAGTGTAGAAATACAGAGCCCTACAGCTGGAAGAGACCTCAAGAAATCACAGAATCTAGCCCCTTGTCCTCAGGAGTGTTATTCTTCCAACCAGGAGATTCTTTTACCTAGGATCTATCAATTTCTTTGTTTTTTTTGTTTTGTTTTGTTTTTGGAGAGAGGCAGCTAGGTGGTCCCGTGGATAAATCACTGGCCCTAGAGACAAGAAGACCTGAGTTCAATTCTGACCATGGATACTTCCTAGTTTTTTGTTTTTTGTTTTCTGTTTTTTGTTTTGTTTTGTTTTGGTTTTTTGTGGGACAAGAGTTAAGCGACTTGCCCAGGGTCACACAGTTAGTAAGTGTCAAGTGTCTAAGGTCACATTTGAACTCAGGTCCTCCTGAATCCAGGGCCGATGCTTTATCCACTGTGCCACCTAGCTGCCCCTTACTTACTAGTTTTGTGACCCTGGGTAAATCATCTAACCTCTGTCTGACTCAGTTTCTCCAACTCTAAAATGGGGATAATGAGTGCTAGATTTGTCCACCTGTAGCTCACAGGGCTGTTGTGAAGATCCAGTGAGATAATATGTATAAAGCACTTAACATGAAACTTGGCACTGTAACGATTGGAATAACGCCACCTGCTGGATACTTACTGTAGAGGAGTTCTGCCCATGAAGGGAAGGTCTTTGAGGGCAAGACCAGGAGTCAGGAAGTGACGCGGGCTAGTGGGAGGAGGAAGGAAGAGACTGGCGCTCAGTCTCGCGCTCTTTCCTCTGGACTCTGGCGGAGAAGGGAGCTAGAAATGTGCTCTCCCTTTAATAGATAGGAATCTAGGCCTTTTTCTCTCTCTTTACCAAATTCTTATTCTCCTTAATAAATGCTTAAAAGTCTAACTCTTGCTAAAGCTTATAATTTATTGGCGACCACTCATTAGATATTTTAGACAGTCTAGCTAGAATTTTAGCCCTTTAACAGATGGCTGACCACGAAGAGGAAAGCTGAACCTCACTTCTGATCTTCTGGTTGGGTAAGAAATTTCCCTTACCCTTTAAACTGCTAAGTACTGGCGTACTGGCTGTGTTTTCCCTTTAAATTTTTTCGAATGGACCTTTTAAACTCCCTAATTACCCTATTTTTGATTTTAGTCTGTTTAACCAGACAAATGGGAGATAAGATCATGTTAATGCTTTGTTTTTGTGGATTTTCTATTTTTCTTTTTATTTTTGTTAAAAGAGCCAGCAACTTACTCACACAAGGAAATATCTCTCCCTCTCCCAACCATGCTTTTTCAGAGAAACCTGAAGAGATTCCTGCAGCTTTTCCCAGTTCTAACACTAATTGTTGCTCTAATTTTGCATGCCTGGAGGCAATGACCCACCCTCTAGAAGCTTTTAATCCCCTAGCACCTGGAGGCAAAGTGGGGGAAGAGGAATCCAGGCCTGAGTTCAAAATCAAGTCGGATTCAAATTGCGCTGGTCCCTCCCCTCCTCCCCAGACCCCACCCTCTACTCCTCCTATGGCCAAGCCCATAGCTTCCCCTGCCTGGGAAGTCCAGAGATCTGATGCGCATGCTCAACTTTTTCTACCTGCATTTGCAGCTTCAGGCTCAGCCCTTCCCTGGCCTGGCTGTGCTTTTGAGACAATCTTAGAAAACTCTTTAAATTCCAGATATGCTCGTTTTGTTCATAATTTTGCTAACCTGCTTTTGTCTTTCATTAGTAATCTTATAAAGCATTTGTATGGTGAAAAGCCCGACAGACAATGTAGAGGGGTTAAAGAAGAAAAACTTAAGCTGAATAAGAATGACAATCATCAACATAGTTCAAGACTCTGCTTCTTTTGCCATGGAAGGGTATATATTGTACAGAAATGTAGAAGTAAGCAGCAAGGTATTGATATGAGTATTGGGGATTTTAGATATCGGAATCAAGAGTGTTCTGAATTCACTCAGATTATTAATGTCAGTTCAGAGGTTACATAGGATTTCTATGCTATTACATATACATTTTGGAATTAATGGTATAGGTTTATTTTCATAGAGATTTTAATGCTTTTGAGATTGTGTCTTATACTTAGTTTCTAAAACAAGGAGAATATTTGTAAAAGCTTTTTATAGTCATGCGATCAAGTTTATATTTTGTAATACTCTTATTAATATTAAGTTCATATTCATTTAGATTTCCCTAGTTTGAATTTCATTGTCTTTTATTATTCCACGTGTATTTTCTTCTGTTCATTCATCTATCTAATTTTGAAACATGGTTTTGATTTCATAATACAATGTTAATTCTAGGAGTATTGTGCTCCCATATTCTGAGTTATTTGTTTTTGCTATTTTTTCTCAACTGATTATTTGATCAAACTCTTTAAAGCATTTCCCTGGCAAATTGTTTGCCATGGCAAGTGTAAATTGATTCTAGAAGTATTATTTTTGATAAGCATATTCCAAAAAAAAAAAAAAAAAAAAGAGAGGAACATTTGTAAAAGTTGTCTTTGAGATTGTGTTGTGCTTTAACTTGTATTTAAATATGTTCAGATTTTTCAAAAAAGTAATTGTATACTAAGTTAAAAAAGGGGTATTATTTGAAATTGTTGCATAATTATATATTATATTCTGAGTCAAGATGTATTCACATTTTTTGCAATCATTTATTATCCTCAATTTTTAAATCCATATGAGACTTGGATTATGGGAACTTATCATTTAAGACATTAATTGCCTTTATTCTGAGTTATCAGATGCCAGTTGGCCAAGATGCCATCCAATCACAAGAGGAATACATGCAAGAGCAGACACTGAACTGTCACATGAGGGGAGACTCGCATGAAGTCAAGGTATGGCCGAGGGAACGGCTTTTGACTAATGTTGAGGTTGGATTCTCTTGGTTTAATATTTTATTTTATTTTTCCCCACAATATTGTACAGATGGCTGGAAGTATTGATCCCACCCATCTCACTTCTACACCTGGCTTCTATGCTCCCTCCTATATGCCTGATGCCATGGACCATTTCAATCCCATGCATCTGATTAAGTCTGACTCAGTTTCCTCCAATATGTTTGGTGGCATGGACATGTATTCCATCCACCTATTTTAAGCCTGGCATACTGCATGGACAGTATATATTGCTCAAGTGTGGGAATGTTCATATCCCATCATTTCTCTGTTCTTTTATGGTAACCCCCATAATTATCTCAGGTGTCATGATAAATACACTGTTGAATTTGGCCTTGACACCTGTTACCAATTATATTAGATTTTTTAATTTCTCATAATGGCATGAGGATAATTAGGCAGATGATGCAAAAAGTGATGAAACAAAGATAAAAATTATTTTTAAAAATTAATATCGCAGCAATTGTCTTCTCAATTACCCTCCATAAAGGGGGACTATAATAATAATATAATTTTAAAGAATGGTTCAATTTTTGTTTTATTATATGTTTCATGTGTAACAACTAAGATTCTGAATTCCCTTAGACATGTTTTTGAGAACTTTCATTGTTTGATTTGATTATTGACAAAGCTATTTTAAAGTTGTGTTAAGCTCAATTTTGTAGGAAATTTTCCTGGCTGATTACCAGCATCCACACATCAACCCCTGAAAAGACTTCCATTCCACGACTACACCTAGAGGACATCTGAGAAAAGACTTTCAGAGACTTTAAATGAACAGTTTTGATTTGTTCTTTTTGTTGGTTTTTTTCTCTTTCTGTTATAATATACACCATCTGTAACATGTATTCTCTGCAGAGGCCCTCCCTTTGCAAGACTAATGTCAAAGCGTCGGTTCATGAGGACAAAAAAAATCGCCCCTCTGGACAAAACTTTCCTCTCTTCCTTTTCTATATTGTTGTTCACATATTATTAGTTAGCAATAGTTATCATATTGTTTTTACTGTTCCGTCAAGGAAACATTTTGTTTCTTGAGGAACAACAGGGGGGACTGTAACGATTGGAATAACGCCACCTGCTGGATACTTACTGTAGAGGAGTTCTGCCCATGAAGGGAAGGTCTTTGAGGGCAAGACCAGGAGTCAGGAAGTGACGCGGGCTAGTGGGAGGAGGAAGGAAGAGACTGGCGCTCAGTCTCGCGCTCTTTCCTCTGGACTCTGGCGGAGAAGGGAGCTAGAAATGTGCTCTCCCTTTAATAGATAGGAATCTAGGCCTTTTTCTCTCTCTTTACCAAATTCTTATTCTCCTTAATAAATGCTTAAAAGTCTAACTCTTGCTAAAGCTTATAATTTATTGGCGACCACTCATTAGATATTTTAGACAGTCTAGCTAGAATTTTAGCCCTTTAACAGCACATAGTAAGTTTTTAATAAATGCTTGTTCCCATCCCCTTTGTAATCTAACATTTTATTTTATGAATCTGAAAGTATTCTGAAAAAGGGTCCCTAAGACTTCTTTTTTTAAATTAAAAAAAATTTTTTTTTAGTGAGGCAATTGGAGTTAAGTGACTTGCCCAGGGTCACACAGCTAGTAAGTGTTAAATGTCTGAGGCTGGATTTGAACTCAGGTCCTCCTGAATCCAGGGCTAGTGCTCTATCCACTGCGCCACCTAGCTGCCCCAAGACTTCTGAAGAGGAGTCATACTAGACTGTCCATGAGATCCAAGGCCCAAAAAAGGCTAAGACCCCCTGATCTAAACTCTCTGGGAGAGATGTTATAGAAGGTGCTGTATGTATAGAAGATGTATAGAAGATGTGTTTGACATGATTCTATAAAAGCCAGAGATGTGTTGACCAACCTTGGGCTGAGTGAGAATTTGTAAGAGCATAGATTCAGAGCTGAGAGAGACATTGGGGACTGTCAAGTCCAACTTCCTCTTTTTACAGATGAGGGAATGGAGTCTCTAAGAGATTTAAAAAACCTTCCCGCAGCTAGTGAGTGCTGGTGGTGGCCTCTGAACCTAGATTTTTCAGTCTCCAAAGCCAGCGCCATAGATACTAAGTCACGCTACCTTTGAGTAAAAAATTAATTAAAATCCCATCCTCCAGACTTTTGCCCTCATGCCCAACCTACATTCTCACCCTGGAAGATCTTTTCCTCCTGTTTTTCCCACCTCCCAAGTGAAGGCCCCCTTCCCCCATTAGTTAATTCTTCTGGGAACTATCCAGACCAGCCAGCTTTCATTCCTTTCCTGGTTCTGTTCCTGAGGCGCTGGACTTTGCCATCACGCCCCCAGATGAGGGCTCCTCCTCCCCCTCTTCTTCCGCCTCCCCCTCCTCTTCCGCCTCCCCCTCCTCTTCTTCCCCCTCCTCCTCCTCCTCCTCCTTTAAACTCTCTTTGAAGCTCCGTCTTCCTCTATTAAAATGTAAGCTCTTTGAGAGTAGAAGCTGTCTTTTTCCCCCTTGCATTTGGATCCTCAGTACTTAGCACAGTGCTTGGTGCATAGTAAGCCATGTTGACACAGCTCCCAGACCCCATTTGACCTACTTATCGCCTGACCCTGCCTGGACTGCCCAAGGACCATAGACAGTCATGTTAAGATGAGCCCAGGAGAGGATCCCAATGGAGGGGAAGTGGAGGGAGGGGGCTACCGTGGGCTCACCTTGAGGCTTCAGAACAATGTGCTGGTGAGCTGTATTGAAGTGGGCACTCGGGCTGGCTAGCTCTTTCTCCTCCATCATGGGCTGGTCCCCCATCTCTGACCCAATCTTTGTTGGTCTCTCCAGGAGAATTTTGTTCAGAGAAAAGAACGGGAAGGAAAACTGACACAACTCTGGTGCTTTTATAGACTGATGACCTGTTCCCTGTCCCAACTTACCCCTCAGTCCTTTTGACTCAGCAGAACTGTGGTCAGCAGCCATTGGGTTGAGTTCATTGTCCAACTTGGGGGCCCCCAAGAGAATTCCTCAACAGCTTCTGTTTGAGGCTCCATTCCTCTCCTTCCTCAAAACTTTACTTAGGGTCCAACTCTATAGAGAAGTCTGTCCCTCCAATCAGTTAGTTGCTGACCCCCTGACTTCAGTCCCCTTTGGGCCAAGTGCCCTGAGACCACCTGAGGCTGAATCTCACAGATGGAGGGGACCATAGTGACCTTCCAGGCTCACCCATATCTGAACAAGAGAGAGAGAGAGAGAGAGAGAGAGAGAGAGAGAGAGAGAGAGAGAGAGAGAGAGAGAAAGAGAGACAGGGTGGGTCTGCCACCCCCTAGATGGACCATTTTGATGTAGTTGGAAGAGTGCTGGATTTCTAAGAACTGGGATTGAATTTTGGCTTTGCCACTTACTGCTTATATTTGAGAAGTCTGTCCCCCTAATCCTGGCTGGAAATGGACAGTTTGAGCATGGCTTTTGCTGACCCCCAACCTCAGTACCCTTGGGGCAAGTCCCTTGACTTCTCATTTATAAAAGGATAGGGTTGGATTGTTGTTATTCAGTCTTGTCTGATTCTTCTTGACCCCAATTGAGGTTTTCTTGTCAAAGATATAGGAGTGGTTTGCCATCTCCTTCTCCAGCTCATGTTACAGATGAAGGAACAGAGGCAAACAGGGTTAAGTGACTTGCCCAGGGTCATTGTAATGATTGGAATGATGCCACCTGCGGGAGACTTACTGTAAGAAAGCTCCACCATGAGGAGAAGGCCTCTGAGGGCAAGGCCATACAGCTTTTCTTTGACGTCAGGAAGTGACGTTTGCTTGTGGCAGGAAGAGGGGGCGAGGCTGGCTCTCTTTCTCTCTCTTTTGTCAGGATGCTGGTGGAGAGTGGAGCTAGGAATGCACTCTCCCTTTGATAGATAGATGAATCTAGGCCTTTCTCTCTCTCTTTACCAAATTCTTATTCTTAATAAATGCTTAAAAGTTTAACTCTTGCTAAAGCTTCTAATTTATTGGCGACCACTCATTAGAGATTTTAGACAGACGAACTAGAATTTTAGCCCTTACATCACACAGCTTGTAAGTGTCTGAGACTGGATTTGAACTTAGGTCTTCTGGATTCCAGTGTGCCACCGACCTGCCCAGGGTTGAATTAAGTGATTTCTAAAGTTCCTGCCAGCTCAAAGCTTGATGCTCCAACTGCCTCTTGGCCATCTCCAGAGATCCTCAACACTCCCCCAGTCCTCCCCTTTTCCCAGCTTTCCCATCACTTTCATGAGTGCTACAATTCTCTCACCTAAATTCACACCCTCTGTGTCATCCTGGACTCCTCGCTCCTCCTCACCCCATATTTCCAGGTCACAGCCAACTCTTGTCTTCTCTGAATGTCTGTCAGTCAGTCAATAAGGATCCATTGAGCACCTACTGTGCAGCAAGAATTGTGCCGAGAGCTGAGGGTACAAAGAGAGACTGAAGATGACCCCTGCCCTCAGGGAGCTCACGTTCTAATGGGGAACTGACCTGCGGATGACTATGGACAAATGGACTGTGGGTCCTCCATCCAAAGTCATTTCCACCTATCTCCTCTCTGCCTACAGAGCCACCATTCTGGGGCAGAGCCACCTGGCTGGCCTCAGATCCTTCGTCCACCCAGCTGCCAAAGGGACCTTCTGAAAGCACGGGTCTGACCGAGGCCAGAACACATCCCAGTGGATCCCTCCAGGACCAAGTAGAACATCATCTTTTCACAAGCTGGGCCATTCTCACCCTCCCAGCTCCCCCCACATGCCTTCCCCGCCGTGGCCTTCTGCTTGTCCCTTGTCCTTTGGCTGAGGCCGTCCCCCGTGTCTGGCATGCTTCCTTCAAGACTCAGGTCTAAGCTCACCTTCTGCAGGAGGTCTCTCCCAGTCCCTGTGCTGAGCCTTCCCTCTGGGGTTATTTTCCATATACTCTTCTGTAGAGGGTGTCCCCAAAATCTCAGTGCAGCTTTAAGCGTGGAACACCCTGCATGTGTCGTATGTCCATGTTCTTTGCATGTTGTCCCCCCACCACCATTAGAATGTGAGCTCATTGAGGCCAGATTGGTTTTGCCTTTCTTTGCATTCCCCAACAAGTTTTGGGGACAGGGTCTGGCATATAGCAAGTGCTTGACAGATGCTTGTTGGCTGAGGATGGCACTGGCTCAGGGGTGAAAATACCAGGGGCAAGGGTGAATGAGAAGAATAACAGGAAGACATAATTTAGCACAGTGGAGTGTCAGAATTGGAGGCAAGGGTGCTGGGTAGGAAACTCCATTTGACTTCCCCTTCCTGGGTAACACAGTGTGGTAGGCAGGGCAGGGCCAAGAATAAGAGAACCAGAGTCTGACCTAATATAGCCATAGTCACTTAAAGGTCTCTGCTCAATTTTCCTCTTCTGTTAAAAGAAGGGGTTGGACCAGATGATGGGAAGGACCAATCTTTAGAGCCCCTTCCAACTTGCTAGCTACGACTTGGTCGACCTCTTTGAAATAAATCAGCTGGATTAGATGACCCCAAGGCTTCTTGCAAGCTCTTCAAACAGGGTTGGAGGAATGAAAGGGGGAGAAGGGAAGCCTCAAAGACAGGGGTTCCTCTGGACAGAAGTGACATTTCCATAGGGCACCACGTGTCTTAAGGAGAGTCAGTGGAGAGGACAGGGAAATGCTGACTTTAACTTTCCATTTCCTCACTGTCCCATCCTCCTCCCTCCTTCTTATTCTTCAAAGGAAAATTCAGAGGCTGAACCTGGGCAAGTAATCCATAACCATAAGCCTTTTCTGGTCTATAAAAGAAAGGAGGTCAGGCAGGAAGGGGCCTCAAGGAGATTTAGGATGGGAAGAAATGATGGGGACCATTGAGGGTCCTCCTGGTTCTCTCCTCGTCCTTCTCCCCCCTCTCAAACCTCTTCTCAGGCTTTATTTTTTTCTGGATCAGCATCTATGTTGTGTCCCCTTCATGCGGGTCTGCCTGGGGATCCTGCCTGGATCTTCTTCTCTTTCTTATATTCCCAGGTAACCTCATCAGCTCCTGTGGGTTCAGTTATCATCTGTATGCAGAGGACTCCTAGCCCTCACCTGTTTCCTGAGGTTCAATCCCACATCACCAACTGTTCGCAGGACATCTGGATGCCCCATAGACAACATGAACTCAACGAGCCTAAAGCAGAGATCACAATATACCCTCCCCTTAGTATACTCCTCTTCCCTGGTCCTGCTGGGGGTGGGGGGCGGTGCCATCTTTCTCCCGTTGGCTCAGGTTGACAACCTCAGTGACACCCTCAACTTTTCAATCAGCTGCCAAGTCTTCTTCTTGCCCAGAATCAGACTCTTCTCTGTACTCACACAGTTTCCACTCCAGTTCAGGCCCACATCACCTCCTGACTGGATTAATGTAATAGCCTCCTAATTGACCTTCTTCCTAATCTATCCTCCACAAAACAGCGCAAGTTGGATGTTTAAAGCAAAAGTCTACTCAAGAAGCTCCAATTGCCTATGGGATAAATTATAAACTTCTCTGGCATCTGAGGCAGTGAGATAAGAAGCAGGAAGACCTGAGTTCAAATTCAGCTTCTGGCTTCAGCTGCTCCCTAGTTGGGTGAATCTTAAATTCTGTTTGCCTTAGTTTTCTCAACTACAAAATGGGGATGATAATAGTACCTACCTCCCAGGGTTGGTGTGAAGATTGAATGAGATAATATTTGGCACTAAATAGGGTCTCACTAAATGGGAATTCAATTTAATGGAATGGATTTGACCCTCCCATTCTACAGATGAGGAAAGAGATAGAGAATTCCAATTAAAAGAACTCTGGATTTGTAATGAAAGGACTTGGCCTGTGCTGCTCTCTGACCTTGGGCAAGTTACTTAATAAGAATAGATGCATACAGTGAATTCTTAAAGGTTTAGAAAGCATTTCAAGTCAAATAATTTCTGTGACCTTGTTCCTGCACCCACAAGTGAATATCTACACAGGAACAATAAATACTCATGATGGACTCAACTCGGCCACGGTAGTGACTGATACCTGTGGTCACATAGACCCCAGCTTCTTAAACTACAGTATGGGGGGTCACATAACTATATGTGGGGGTCGTTGCAGTCTTTGTTCCAAAAAACAACATGCATACTTTGCAATGCATGTGCTGTTACAGGATTGTGTAAAAATTTCTAAGGTGAAAAGAGGTTGAGAGTGGAAAAAATTTAAGAAGCCCTAACGTAGATCACAATCTACAAAATGTTTGAATTAGTTCAGCGTGTAATGTTAGAGTTGGCCATCAGGTGACATTCTACTTGAACTATTCATCTAGTCCAAAATTGTTCAGTTGTGTCAGACTCTTCATGACCCCATTTTGGGTTTTTCTTGGCAAAGGTATTGGAGTGGTTTGCCATTTCATTCTCCAGCTTATTTTACAGGTGAGGAAACTGAGGCAAACAGGGTTAAGTGACTTGCCCGGGGTCACACAGGTAGGAAGTATCTGAGGACAGATTTTAATTAAGGAAGATGAATCTTTGGACATCCTGGCTCAGGGAGGGGGGAGGATAAGGGAGGGAAGGAAGGACAGAATTTGGAACTCAAAACTTTAAATAAAAATATTTATTATTTTAAAAAAACAGGCTCAGACACTTACTAGGTGTGTGATCCTGAGAAAGTCACTTGACCCTGTTTGCTTCGATTTCCTCATCTGTAAAATCAGCTGGAGAAGGAAATGGCAAACAACTCCTAAATCTGCCAAGAAAACCCCAAATGGGGCCACAAAGAGTCAGACACAACTCAACAACAAGGAGGGATGTTTTCCCCAAAGAAAAGATTATTGGACAGCTATTTATTCTACTCATTCAGGCTCATGGATTAAAAGAAAGGAGGGAAATTGAAATCCACCCCTTCTCCCACAAACATACCTGCTTCTCACTAGTCACAGAGTCTATAGTCATAACACGGCCCCCAGATGTTCCAGTGTCCCTAGCATCCTCCTTCTCCTCCTCCCTCCTCCAGCAAGGCTTCCTTCTTCCTTGTAGAAATCAGAATCTGGAAGGAGAGAGGGAGAAGGAGAGAGACAGAGGCAGAGGCAGAAGCAGAGACAGAGAAACAGAGACAGAGGGGGATAGAGAGAGAAACACACAGAGAGACAGAGACAGAGAGAGACTGAGTCAGAGAGAAGCCTAGAAGAGCAGAGTATAGACAACAAGTTTTATCCTGTCTTGCGGGTCCTGCTCTTATCACAAATAGAAGCATCTCAGCCACAGAGGCAGCAGGAGTGGGGTGAGGGAGGCCTCTTCCTATGCCAGAATCTTGATGCTTTTCTTTCCCTGTGAACTTATTTCCCTGGGCCCAGGTGATCCCACAGAGGCAAACTCTCCTAGGCTACTTCTCATCTGAACTTCAAAACAATAACTGGAAGGGTGGGGGCAGCTATATGGTGCAGTGGATAAAGCACCAGCCCTGGATTCAGGAAGACCTGAGTTCAAATATACCCTCAGACACTTGACACTTACTAACTGTGTGACCCTGGGCAAGTCACTTAACTCTCATTGCCCTGCAAAAACAAACAAACGAAATAACAATAACTGGAGGGATATTACAGATAGCGAAACTGAGACTTAGATTAGATGATTTATACACAGTCATGGAGCTAATAATCAACAAGAATTTATTCAATACTTCCAATGTGTCAGGCACTGGGCTAAGGCCCGAGGACACAAAGAGAGGAAAAAACAAGGTAGCTGCCCTCAAGGTGCTCACATTCTAATGAGAAAGAGCTTGGAATACAGAAGATTGATACAGAGGAAAGGAAGTCCATCTCAGAAGGGAAGGCATCATCAGGTGGGGAAGGTGTGGGGACCAAGGGGGATGCCTGAAGAGGTTGGGATTTGAGCTGGGACTTGAACCTAAGGGAAGCTAAGGTGTGCAAGTGAAGGGTGGGCAGAGATTCCAGAAATGGAAGACAGCCAGGGCAAAGCCACAGGGGTGGGAGATTCCCGGGAAATGGAGCGTTTGGTTTTAGGAACTTCACGAGGCCAGTGCAGCTGGCTTGCTGAGTTTATGGGGGGGGAGTAAGGTGTAAAAGGGGCAGCAAGGTAGGGAGGGAGCAGGTTAAACAGAGGTGTTATATTCATTCCTGAAGGTAATGGGGAGACATGGGAACTCTTTGAGCAGGGGTGGAGTGTGCATGTGTGTGTGTGTGTGTATGTGTGTGTGTGACATGATCAGAACTATAGGGAAATCAGATTGGCAGCTAGGTGTTGGAAATGGGTAGAACACTGGGTTTGGAGTCAGAAGACCCAAGTTCAAGTATGACCTCATAGCTGTGTGATCCTGACCTCAGTTTCTTCAACTGTAAAATGGGGGAAAATTGCACAAGTAAGTTTAAGCTCAATGTCAGAAAAGACATATTTATGGCAGAGCAGAGTGGGTTTCCTAGGGAAAAAGCGCGTCCCCCCTCGCTGGATGCCTTGTAGCAGAGGCAAGATGGCAGTCTCTTAGATAAACTGTTAAGGGGACTCTTGTATGGACTGGGGTGGGATGAGATGGCCACTGAGGGCTCTTCCAGCTCTGGAATGCTGTGATTTTGAAAACACGACACAAAGGGAGAAGAGCCCAACGCATGATGTGGATACGGATAGCATCGTTGTAATGAGGAGCAATGATTGTACTCAGATGTCACACCTTGAAGATTCCGGTGCTTTCCCCTGTTGTCTCCTCCTGCCTCGCTGGCTCTGGCTCCTTTCACTGTAGTGTCCCCATCTGGATTCCACTGTCCCAGTGCTCCGACTTCTCCTGTGTGCACCTTCTTCCCACGTTCAGCTCTCGGGTACACTCACCTCCGGACTCTTTGTTCCAGGGCCTTGGGAAAGGAACATCTGTGATCCTCTGGCCCACTTTCTGGCTTTGCTGGGAAGCAAGTATTTCTCATGCCAGCACCTCCCCTTTCTGGGAAGAGACTACTCCTCAATTCCTGGCCACCTCATCCTCCTCTTTCCTTTCCCTCCTCTTTTATTCCTTCACCAGATTCCTGCCTCTGTCCCCCTCTATAAAGACCCATGTATGCCCTGACTGGATATAGTGATCCAAGCACCAGTCAGAGGGTAAGTGGGGAGCTGAGAGGGTAGGACCATGTTAGGAGTAGGGACCATCCACCTGCCTTAGGAGGCATCTCTCCTCCTAAGGTCATTACCCCAGGGGCCCTGGGATCCTCCATCCTCTTTAAACCACAAATCCTCTGGATTTCTCCATACTCAGGGAAGGGGAGTGTGGAAACCTTGGTCAGTAAGAGGGGTGGGATGGTAGAATGAGCCTGCTACAGAGAGGAAGGAGCAAGGACGATAATACTTTGGATCCTCTCCTTTGCCTGGCTTCAGTCCGGTGCTGCTCAGGGTCTTCTCTCTTACCACGGACACTATGCTGCCCCCCAGCCTCTCCAGGCTGCTCGTCCACTGCCTGCTGCTCACAGATTTGGTCCTGGGTGAGTCACTATTGGACAACGGTGTTATGCTCCCATCCCCTTCTCCCATCCACTACCCGAAGCTAAACTGAGAAAACAGGTTCCCTTGGGGTCAGTTTGAGTGCCTAGATGATGCGATGCAACCAGGCTACCATGAAAATAACACTGGCCTTGGCATCAGCAGTCACAGACTTACCTGTGTGACTCTGTATATCTCTCTGTGTCTGTACAATTCAGGAGTTAGACCAGACAGTCTCTGCATCCCCCCCCCCAACTTTAAATCTATGGTCTCATGACCTTTGTCCAACCTTCTCATTTTACAGATGAGGAAACTGAGGCTTTAGAGAGGCAAAGTCATTACTCACACGAGTAACAAATAACTGAGTCAGGATTCATACTCAGGTCATAGGATGTAGAAGAGAAATGGATCTTGAAGATAATCTAGCCCAACCCTCCCCCCACTCCCCTTCCCCTGGAGCCAGAGAACACAAATGGAGACATGGAAGGGGTCTTCGAAGGGCTTTTTTACTCCTCCCTGCCCCCTTGTTAGATGAGGAAACTGAGCAGGTCAAAAGTCTGAAGGTCACTGGTGGCAGAGACAGGTTTCAAACCCAGGCCCTCGGACTCCAAATCCATCAACCTTTTCCACCTTACCACACTGAGTCAAAAGACCTACTCTTGAATCTTGACCGATATGATAATAATTATAAAAGCTAATATTTACATAGTGCACACTATGTAGCAGGTACTTTGCTAAGCCTTTTATAATTATTATCTTGCTTTATCCTAACAAAAACCCTGAGAGATAGGTGCTATTGTTATCCCCAATTTACAGATGAGGAAACTGAGGCAAATAGAGGTGAAGTGACTTGCCTAGGGTCTACTAGGCCAGAGTCTAGAAAGGGTCTGATAGAGAAATTGACCCCGGGTCTTTCTGATTCTAAGTCTTACTCTCTAACCATTATGCAATATTGCCTCTTGGTGAGATTGTATGTGTCTGGAGGATCAATCTGTCTATCACCTATGTCTACTTATCCATCCATCTATCTATCTATCCATCCATCTGTCTCTCTCTCTCTCTCTCTCTCTCTCTCTCTCTCTCTCTATCTAATCTTCACCTAATATATCCTTGTACCTTATCTCTGCAACCCCTTCATATCTTCTTTTGATCTTGGCTAGTCCAGAGGCAATGTTGAAGGGGTAGCTGGATAGTTCAGTAGATAAGAGTCCTGGAGCTGGAGTCAGGAGGACCTGAGGTCAAATCCAGCCTCAGACACTTGCTAGTTCTGTGACCCTGGGTGAGTCACTTAACTCTGCTTCCACAAAAAACAAAAACAGAAGCAATGCTGAACACAGAGGGCTGAAATTGGCATCACCGGACCTGAGTTTGAATCCTGCCTCAGACACTTATTAACTACATTTAACAAGCAAGACATTTCCTCTTCCTGGGTCCTGGTTTCTCCTTCTGCAAATAAAGGGGGAGGGAAGGAAAAAGAAAGGGAGTAAGCAATTATTAAACACCTCTTTTGTTCCAGAAACTGTGCTAAGTGCTTTACAAATGTTATATCATTTGATCCTCATAACAACCTAAGAGGGAGGTACTATTATTATTCCCATTATATAGCTGAGGAAACTGAGGCAGACAGAAGGGATGTTTTGGTTCTGAGCTCTTTCTGGTACTGCCCCTGTCCCAGAGCAGGGCTCTCAGCTCTCATTTTGCCTCTTTCTACCCACCCTGCTTTCAGGCCAGATTTCTGAGTGGACCACTCCTCCCCAGATCTCCTGCCCAGAAGGATCCAAGGCCTATGGCTCCCATTGCTATGGAGTATTCCAGAAACCAAGGACCTGGAACTCTGCGGAGGTGCTTGGGTGTACTTATAAGGAACCCTTTATGGGGTGGGTGAGTGGGGGTGTTTGCTATTTTATCTCAGGGTCCCTTGGATCAATGCCATGGTAGGAGAATGAGATACAACCTTTATCACCCCCAAATATGACACAGATGTTATCCATGATTTTTTCCTGTCCCACCTAGATCCTTAATCCTTCCCCACTGATCCCACATGCTCCCATGTGGTCCTTTCTGGACCCCAGTTTCCTTATCTGTAAGGACAGGACCTCCCCAAGCCCTTACAATATCCCTAGCCTTTTCTTCCCCCCCTTCCCTCCTGCTGCAGACCCTCCCAGGGTAGTGTACCCTCTCCCTCTCCCTCACCCCAGCCCCTACAATGTCCCCTCTTTTCTTTTCCACAGCTGAACTGCCAGGGTCTGACCTCAGGTCATCTCTTGTCCTTGATGGATGAGTCAGAAGCTGCCTTTGTGGCTGCCTTGGCCACTCAGAGCTTAGGAGACAGTCGGAGCCACCTTTGGATTGGCCTTCATGACCCTTTTCAGGTTCCTTTCCTCCCTCCCCCATCTATTGCCCATCTCCTCTTTTTGCATTCTGGGGCTGATGAGGTGGAAGAGGGATAGGGGGAAGGAAGTGCCACTGAGATGAGGAGGATATTCTGTGTGGAGTGTTTGACTTCCTTGCCTGGGACCAGGCTCACAATTAGTTTTTTTTAACTATCCTCAGTCTTCATCATGTGGCCATCCTATGCAGATGCCCATTGTTCAACACAAGTCATGTGTGTTCCTTGTGGCTTACTTGGGAGGGGAAATGGAAGTGGATGGGCTGCCTCCATTCCCCTTCAATGGAGGTCTTCAAATAGAGGCTGATAAGCATGGGGAGCATAAGAATGTAAGGAAAAGAGTTCTGGATTGAAAGTAAGAGGACTTGGGTTCAAATCCCACCTCTTCCATTATAACCTGCTTGACCTTTGGGCAAGTAACATCTCTGAGTCTACATTTCAGAAATGTGAAGAGGGAGGTGGTGGACTAGGTGACCCCTCAGGTACCTTCCAACTTGAAATCGATGATAAAAAGAACACTTTAACATTTGAAAAGTTCTTACACGGTGTTTAATACGATCCTTACAACAACCATTGGAGGTAGGTGCTATTATTAAACCCATTTTAGATATGAGGAAACTGAGGCAAACAGAGGTAAACAAAGTGACTTGCCCAAGGTCACACAGCCTGTATGTGTCTGAGGCAGGATTCAAATTAAGCTCTTTCTGGCTATAGGATTCTCTCCATTATATCACGGGTTGCCGTGATTATGACACTATCTGTTGGATGGTTTCAGGAGGAGATTCTTGTACAGGTGTGGGTGGAACTCAATGTCCCAATTCTGAGATGCTTCTGGATTTCCTTCTCAGAACCGCCGCTGGCACTGGAGTAACAATGCCATGCTCACTTTAGATTCCTGGGCGAAAGGAGCCCCGGCTAAAACCACCCTCAAGTTCTGTGTGACACTGTCCCCACGCTCAGGTGAGAGACAGAGACAGAGACAAAGATAGACAGAGAAACAGAGAGACAGAGACAGAGACAGACAGAAAGAGAGAGGCAGAGACAGAAAGAGATAGAGATGAGACAGAGACAGAGACAGAGAGAGACAGAGACAGAGAGAACCCACCCATTCCCTAAGTCAATCCGGACACTTGGTGAGCTGAGGCTGCTGAGGGGACTCCTCCCCTCTCCCTCTTGCCTATTCCTTCCTTTATTCCCTCCCCTTCCCAGTTCCTTCTTCTCCAGGTCATAAACCCAGGATCTGCTTAGGGGGTGCTTGACACAGGACAGGGATGTGCAGCTCCTGAGGTCAGGGCCACTGCAGCAGAACCACTGTCTCTTCTCTCTGTCTTCAGGGTTTCTACAGTGGAAGGATCAACACTGCAATGAGGAGCTCCCCTTCATCTGCAAGTTCTCAGCCTAGAGTGGTTTAACAGGACTTGAGTGGGGGCTTGGAGAGAGGAAGGAGCTGAGGGTGAAGTCACTAGGCATGGACCCATGAGGCCAGGGGTACAGCTGCTGCCTGCCCAAAGAAACCTCTCCTCCTCTTCCTTCCTCTCCCTTTCATTGTCTGCCTCTTCCCTTCCATCTTATTCTCTTTTTCCTGCCCTTCCCCCATCTTCCCTCTCCTCCCCTCCTTTACCCGCTTCTTCCCATCTCTTCCCTCTATTCCCTTCCTCTTCTCTTCCTTCCCATAGCCTCTTCTTCTCTCCCTTCCCTTCCCCTCTAATTTTCTCCCATCCCTTCCTTCTCCTTCCTTCTCCCCTCTCTTCCCCCCTCCTCTTGCTTCCCCTTCCTTCTTCTTTCCCTTCCTTTTCCATCTCCCAATATCTCCCTTCCCTTCCTTTCTCACCCAAATTTCCCAGTGGGCTTCATGGCCCAGAGAACTAAATACATAAAAATAAATCTTTGCCTTCTCCAACTGAATGTCTCCTATGTCTATTTTGCTTGAATTCACAGGAAGGGCAGATCCCTATGGGCTTTGGGTGGTTTCAGGTAGAAGATGGGAATTGTTGGACTTGGACTGAGGAAGAGTTGAGTTCAAATTCTGCTTCGGGCACTTATAAGCTTAGTAGTGTGACCCTGGGCAAGTCACTTAGCCTTAGTTTCCTCATTTGTTAAATGGGGATAATAGCATATCTACCCCACAGGGTTGTTATGAGGATACAATGAGATAATACACAGGGTGATTAGATGGCACAGCAGGTAGTGCTGGGTGTGGAATCAGGAACACTTGGTTCAAATTTGACCTCAGATACTTGCTAGCTGGGTAACTTTGGGCAAGTCACTTGACCTTTTCTGCCTCAGTTTCCTTATCTGTACAACAGGCATAATAATAGTATCTACCTCCCAGGGTTGTTATGAAGATCAAAGAGACAATATTGTAAAGCATTTGGCACAGAGGAAGCATCATAAAACTGTTAGCTATGATGCTAATGATAACAATAATAAATAAATACATACAATTCTTTTCAAATCTTAAGGTGCTACAGAAATGCTAGTGGTGATGATGACAATGACAACAATGATGATGATGGTGGTCAACACCACCTTTTGGTTGTATGGGATGAGCTAAGTGGATAGAAGTGGGAAATGCCATGAATAAAGGTGTTCAGTGTTTGGGGAAGCCAATGAGTAGAATGGATTGAGTTTTGTAGGGGGTTTATGTCTGGATGGGCAGCTAGGTGGCACAGTGGACAGAGTGCCAGGCCTAGAGTCAGGAAGACAAGTTTTAATTGGACACTTACTAGCTGTGTGACCCTGAGCACATCACTTCTCATTGTTTGCCTCAGTTCCCTTATTTGTAAAATATGCTGGAGAAGGAAATGGCAAACCACTCTAGTATTCTTGCCAAGAAAACCCCAAATGGGGTTATGAAGAGTCAGGACCAAAAATGAGTGAACACTAATAACATATCTGGAATATTTGGAGAAAAGGTTATAAAGGCACAGAATTGTATCATCTTGAAGTTGGAAGGGGCTGTTAGTAGTAGTAATAGTAGTAGTGGTGGTGGTGGTGGTGATGATAAAATAATAATACCTAACATTTATATTCCTTCCTGGATCACTGCCTTGTGATGGAGGGGCTTGTGTAGCTCAGTGAACCTCTGAGCTATGCTGTGCGGGGTTACCTAAGACAGAAAGGTCATAGTGGACAATTCTAACAAAAGGCTATCCACTGGCAAAGGAAATGGCAAACGACTCCAGGACTTTTGCCAAGAAAACCCCATGGACAGTACTAAAATGATGAAAGGGATGACACCAGAAGATGAGTACCTTGGGTCAAAAAATGTCCAACATGCTACTGGGGGAGAGTGGAGAACACCTTCAAGTAGCTCCGGAAAGAATGAAGAGGCTGGGCCAAAGCCAAAAGATAGCTTATCTTCAGATGTGCCTAGTGATGAAAGGAAAGTCTGAAACTGTAAGATCAATATTGTATCTGTGTTTCAGTTATTTCAGTTGTGTCCAACTCTTCATGGCCCGATTTGGGGATTTTCTTGGCAAAGAAACTAGAGTGGTTTCCCATTTCCTTCTCCAGCTCATTTTACAGATGAGGAAACTGAGGCAAACGGGGTAAGTGATTTGCTCAGGATCATTCAGTTAGTATATGTCTGTGGCCAGATTTGAACTCAGGAAAATGAATCTTCCTGAATCCAGGCCCAGCGCTCTATGCACGATGGCGCCACCTAGCTGCCTATGTCATATTGCATAGCAACCTGGAATGTAAGCTCTATGAACCAAGGTAAGCATGATGTGATCTAAACAAGAGATGGAAAGATTAAATATTGACGTCTTGGTGTCAGTGAACTTAAATGGATGGAAACATGATCTCAGACAGACAGGGAGATAGTGGAGGAGGGAAGGGCCTAGCTATAGTCCATGAGGTCATGAAGAATTAGACACAACTGAACAACAGATCATTTACATAGTGCTTACCATGTGCCAGGCACTGTGCTTTATGATTAGAGGTATGGTATTCAAGTATTCCATCCTTTCCCCCACTGCAGGAATCCCACCTATGATGTCCCTAACAGATGGAACCCAGGCTTGCTCTGTAACAGTGAGGCATAGCAGATGGAGGGATGGTTTGAAATCAGAGCTTTGGGTTCAAAGTTCAGCTCAGCAACTCGCTACCTATGTGAGCCTGGACAAATCAGCCAGCCCTTCTATACCCCAGTTTCTTCATCTTTAAAATAAGAAGATTGGACTAGTCATCTATGATCCTTTCTAGCTCTCATTGCTATCTTAGGGATAAGACCTGGGTTCAAATCCAAGCCCTGTCATTCGTGATGTGATTTTGGGCAAATAGCTTTATCTTTGTTGGCCCCAGTAGCCTCATCTGTATGGTAAGGGGTTGGAGCTCTAAGGTCCTTACTAGATCTATATCTATTAATCTGTGATGGGGAGCTCACCATTAAATTGTGAGCTCTCCTTGAGAGCAGGGACTGTCTTTTGCCTTTCTTTGTATCCCCAGCCCCTAGCACAGATCCTTTGTAAGACAGACCACTCCATATTAGAAAATGTCTCCTCATTTCCTGTGGGTTCTTAGCACTTGCTGGGTACACAGCAGCGGCTCAGTAAGCCTGAAAGAATGAATGAATACGACCTCTTAGAGGAGATTAGATGAGAGAGAAGTCAGCCAGCAAACTAAAACAGACATTCGCATGTATTTAACTCAACTGCCAGCCAAGTTGGGTAGGGGTGGGGCAACCCTATGCTGACATTTGGGACCTATTTCTGGGAAACAGGATTGACACTAACACAGGTGTAGACATTCTGGGTTGACTCACCCTCTGGCTGGGAGCATTCTCTTTCCATTGGCTGTCCCACTGAACCCTTTAGGAAGCACATCTAGTTGCAGAGTGCCTAGTATAGTGTAAATGTGCTTCCTAAAGGTTTGAGCCAAGGGAAATCATGCGCCTAGACCAGCAATGTTGAGTAGGGCAGATAGATACCATTCTACTTGGCTACCCCATGATGATGCACTCATGCTTTCTGTCACTAATGAGTGAAGAGGTCTGTGTGCTTATTCCCATGCTTTTTAGCATGTTGCTAACAATGTTGTCAGGTGCTTTTAACAATGAAGAAAATGGCATCAAAATCAGCTACCACATTGTAGAAGACATAGATGGCCCCAGTATATCTGCAAACCCTGACACTGAAATAACTCCAGGGGTACCATGATTCCCTAGAGTTATTCCATTATGCTTAGCCCCAGATGGCAGACCCTAGAGTGATGGGTGGAAGTCGTAAAGAGGCAAATTTTGTTTGAATGTGGGGAAAAAACTCAGCCATGAAAAAGGGAGATGGGCTGCCCCAGGGGCTAATGGCTTTCCCCATGCTCCCTTAATTATTCAAGCAGAGGCTAAATGACCACCTGTTAGGTATGTTATAATGGGTCATTCAGTCAATAAGCATTTATTGAGCACCAACAATGTGCCAGACACTGTGCTAAGTGCTGGGAACACAAAAAGAGACAAAATATAGTCCTTGCCCTCAAGGAGCTTACAGTCTAATGAAGGAGATAACATGCAAACAAAAATATAAAAACAAGCTGTATATGAGAAATAGTAAATAATCAAAAGAGTGAAAACAAAAATGTAAACAATTATTATTATTATTATTATTATTATTATTATTACAGGAAAATGAGGGTTAAGTGACTTGCCCAGGATTACACAGCTAGTAAGTGTCAAGTGTCTGACATCGGATTTGAACTCAGTTCCTCCTGAATGCAGGGCCAATGCTTTATCCACTGCATCACCTAGCTGCCCCAGAAAACACAAATTAAGAGGAGTTGGGAAAGGTTTCCTGTGGGGACTTAAAGGAAGCCAGGGAAGTCCAGAGATGAAGATGGGGAATAAGAGCATTATAGACATGGGGAAATGCCTTATAGTCAGAGAAAAATGACTGGAACTGAAAAACCTGGAAAGACTTAAGTGGACTGATGGTGAGTGAAGTGGGCAGAACCAGGAGAACATTGTATACAGTAACAGCAACATTGTGTGATGATCAGCTGTATAGACTTAGAGATGGTCATTAAATCCATGGGAGTTGATGAGATCACCAAATGAAGTAGTACAGTGGGAGGCAAGAAAGGGGCCCAGGCCAGAACCCTGTGGGACACTTGTAGAAAGAGAGTATGAACTGGATGAGGAACCAGAAAAAGAAAGTCAGGAGTTGTGGTCTTATAGATAGGAAAGAGCAATATCCTAAAGACCTAGAGAAAAGTGAATATCAAAGAGAAAGGTGATCAACAATGTCAAAGGCTGCAGAGGGGTCAAGAAGAATAAAGATTGAGAAAAAACCATCGGATCCGGCAATGAAGAGATCATTGATAACTGTGGAGACAGCAATTTTGGTGGATGATAAGTTTGGAAGCCAAATGGTAAGGGGTTGAGAAGAACATGTGAGGAAAGAAAAGGGAAGTGCCCATTGTAGGTAGACCTTTCAGGAAGTTTAGCCAGAAAGGGAGGAAGAGATATAGATAGATAATAGGAATGAAAGGATCAAGTGAGGATGAGGTTTTGATAAAAAACATTTTTATTTAAAGTTTTGAGTTCCAAATTCCATCCCTCCTTTCCTCCCTCCCTTCACCCCTCCTTGAGGCAGTAAGCAATCAGATGTAGGTTATACATGTGCAATCATGTAAAACACTACAGAGTTAGTAATTTTGTATAAGAAACTTGAATGAAAGAAAAAATGAAAGAAAGTGAAAAATATCATGCTTTAGTCTGTATTCAATCAATATCAGTTCTTTCTTTGGAGGTGGATAGTATGCTTCATCATTAGAACTTTGGAGTTGTCTTGGATCATTGTATTGCTGAGAATAAGTAAGTCATTCACAGTTCTTCATCAAACAATATTGCTCTCACTGTGTAAAACATTCTCCTGGTTCTGCCCACTTCACTATATATCAGTTCATACAAGTCTTTCCAGGCCTTTCTGAAATCATCCTGCTTGTCATTTCTTATAGCACAATCATATTCCATTATAATTATATACCACAGCTTGCTTGGCCATTCCCCAATTGATGGGCATTCCTTTGATTTTCGATTCTTAACCACCACAAAAAGACCTGCTATAAATATTTTTGTACAAATCGATCTTTTTCTCTTTTTTTGGTATGTCTTTGGGATATAAACCTAGCAGCAATAGCTGGATCAAAGGGTATGCATAGTTTTATAGCCCTTTGGGCATAGTTCCAAACTGCTCTCCAGAAAGGTTGAATCAGTTTGCAACTCCACCAACAGTGGTTTAGCATTCCAGTTTTCCACACATCCCCTCCAATATCCAAAATTTTCCTTTTTTAAATTATGTATACCACTCTTATAAGTGTAAGGTGGTACCTCAGACGTGTTTTCTTTTGCATTTCTCTGACCAACAGTGATTTAGAGCATTTTTCATATGACTATAGATAACTTTAATGTCTTGGTCTGAAAACTGCCTGTTTATATTCTTTGACCCTTTATCAACTGGGGAATGACTTGTATTTTTATCAATTTGACTCAGTTCTTTATATATTTAGTAAATGAGGCCTTTATCAGAGATATGCGTTTCAAAAATTCTTTCCTGGTTTCTACTTCTCTTATAATTTTGATTGCATTGGTTTTGTTTGTGCAAAAGCTTTTTAATTTTATATAATCAAAATTATCTGTTTTATATTTTGTAATGTACTCTATATCTACTTTCATCCTAAATTATTCCTCTGTCCATAAATCTGACAGATAAACTATTCCATGCTCTCTTAATTTGTTTATGGTATCACCCTTAATGTGTAAATCATGTACCCATTTTGACCTTATTTTAGTATAAGATGTGAAATGTTGGTCTATACCTTGTTTCTACCATACTGTTTTCCAGTTTTCCCAGCAGTTTTTGTCAAATAATGAGTTTTTGTTCCAATAGAAGAAACATGGACATGTAGGTAGTAAGGAAGGCAGACAGGGAGAGATTGAAGAGAAGTAATAGAGTGCAGTTGACAGAGGAGGCAATGTATTGGAGAAAGGGGGATGGAATAGAATCACTTGCTAAGAGACTGTAGATGGGGTAGCTAGGTGGCGCAGTGGATAAAGCACTGGTCCTGGATTCAGGAGGTCCTGAGTTCAAATCTGGCCCCAGACACTTGACATTAGCTGCATGAACCTGGGCAAGTCACTTAACCCTCATTGCCCCCCCCCCAAAAAAAAAGAGAGACTGTATAGGGGAGAACCTGGAAGTAGCAATGGGGAGCAAGGAGAATTCTAACTCTTTTGCTTTGACCAGTGAGCCAAGGGACATAAGTGAAGATGTAACCAGTACTAGAAAAGGTGACCAGGGAAGCTGTTTCATTAGGGGTGAATAAGGTTTCAATGGTGGCTGGGAGAGAGTAGAAAAGGAAAAAAGTAGGATGAAGGAAAGTTCATGCCTGCAGCAGACATCCAAAGGGCATAGTCAAAGGGGGTGAATGGTGTTTGGTTGGGACTTTGGGATAGGAGTATTGAGGGGGCTAGGAATAAGGAATCAACAGGTGGGTGATGGGGATTGAGGTTTGGAAGGTTACCTACAGGGGTACAAAATCAGTGGGATGTGTAGGGTATAACCAGGCATGAGAATATTCATCATTCACCACTCCTATTTCCAAAGGAGGATGGAGACAAGGGCAATACCAGATGGAAAGAACACAGTCAGATGGGAGTCCCTATTTCATAATTGCTCTTCTCTCTGAAGGCTGGAAATTAGGCAGAATATGGCACAGCAAGAATTAGAATACAGAGAATCAAAAGAAGATTTGTCTGAACTGATTCAGAATGAAGTAAACAGCCAAGAAAACTACATAAAAATGACCACAACAATGTAAATAGAACATTTCAATCAAATAACACAACAGTCAAAACTAAATGCTGCAAAATCATAATGACCAAGCTTGGCCCCAAGAAAAGATGTAAAAAGACATCTACTCCCCTTCCCCCCTTTGCAGAGGTGGGAACCTAAAGGTAAGAAACATTATATTTAAAGTACAAGTTTTTTTATAGGTTGGTTAGATTTTCTAAAATGTTTTACCTTTTAAAAAAAAAAAAAGTGTTAGGAGACTTCCGGGGCAGAGTCAAGATGGTGGAGGAAAGACAGTGAGCTCTCAAACTCATGACACAATCTCTCCAAAAAACATCCAAATAATGCCATAGGAAAATGCCTGGAGCAGCAAAACTCACATAAGAATGTGCTGAAATCATCTTCTAACCAAGAACAGCTTGGAAGGTCAGAAGGAGGGAGCTGCTGTGCTGAGACAGAATTGGAGCCCAACCCCACAGTCACCCTGACACAGATCCAGTCCCAGGAAGGCCTCACCAGAGAAAGAGACCCCCAGAGCCTCTGAATCAGCTGAAGCACCGGTGTCATCTGGAACTAAACTCACAGTCTGGTGAGTGGGCTGAGCCCTGGGCAGGGGGGAGACTACAGGGGTCCATGCTGGTGCTGAGGCAGAACTCACTCCTGCTAGGAACCAGGAGGCAGGCTTGAGTAGCAGTGGCCCAGGTGGGGGAGGGGCACAGGCTCGTCAAAGCTAACAACTACAACACACAAAGCTGGTTGATTAGCAAATTGGTCTGGGGTCATCTAGGACCAGGGAACAGGCCAGGTGAGTGAAGAACCTGATCCTCCTTAATTCATACCACCTGGGACTTCTTAAGCTTGGGATACTGCAGCCTGGAAACAGTGCCCCACTTAAAGGAGCTAAAAGTCAAGTAAAAGAAAGGAAAGATGAGCAGACAGAGAAAAGTGAGGACCATAGAAAGTTTCTTCAGTAACAAGGAAGACCGAGGTGCACCCTCAGAGGAAGATGTCAACATCAGGACCCCTATATCTAAAGCTTCCAAGAAAAATATGACTTGGTCTCAGGCCATAGAGGTGCTCAAAAAGGACTTTGAAGATAAAGTTAGAGAGGTAGAGGAAAAAATGGAAAGAGAAATGAGGGAGATGCAGGAAAGACATGAGAAAAAAGTCAACAGCTTGAAAAACCAAATGGAAAAGCTCTCGGATGAAAATAATTACCTAAGAATTAGGATTGAACAAATGGAAGCCAGTGACTTTATGAGAAATCAAGACACAATAAAGCAAATCCAAATGAATAAAAAAATAGAGGGCAATGTGAAATATTTTCTGGGAAAAACTGCTGACCTGGAAAATAGGTCCAGGAGAGATAATTTGAAAATTATTGGTCTACCTGAAAACCATGATCAAGGAAAGAGATTAGACACCATCTTCCAAGATATTCTCAGGGAAAATTGCCCTGAAATTCTAGAAGAAGAAGCTAAAATAGAAATTGAAAGAATTCACCAATCACCTCCAGAAAGAGATCACAAAAGGAAAAAAAGTGTTAGAAGAGATGGTTCTCTGTGAGTGGGGCAGGTGTACATTGGGAAGGGTAGGTGATAGAAAAACACAAGATGGTAATAACAATGTCCTTTCAAAAAAGTGCCATAGCTCCCTTCTGGAAAGTAATTTGGAATTTTAGCCCAGAAGTCATTAGGATATGCATGCCCTTTGTCGAATTCATATGAATCCTAGGCATTTACCTCAGCTATTGGCAAAGAGGTAATGGAGGTCAGGTGGCCAGTGAATGTGACATACATTTTGAGATACACAGTCAACATGTGACTTTGCTTTGCTTGACAGTATTGGTTTGCTAAAAAGAGGGGATTTCAAAGTATGAAAAAGGATGTCCCTGGGATGCTAAAAATATACTGACAGGAGCAGAAGGGAGTATAATTGGAAACACGAGAGAACGGGACAATATGCCAACATTTTCATATCAATTTTAATATACATTAAAAACAAACCATAGGTGACATAAGTTCATGTTTCATATACAACCCATTTTTCCCTTCTCTGAATATTGAAAATTTCATGTTAGTTTATGTTTGACAAGTCCATTATTAAAAAGATAGGAAAAGGGGCAGCTAGGTGGCGTAGTGGATAGAGCACTGGCCCTGGAGTCAGGAGTACCTGAGTTCAAATCCGGCCTCAGACATTTGACACTTACTATCTGTGTGACCCTGGGCAAGTCACTTAACCCCCATTGCCCCGCAAAAAAAAAAAAAAGATAGGAAAAATAAGCATTAAAATTGTTGGTCCAGTATTTGTGACTGAATGAGTCCTGCCAACACTTCTCCAATTGCTTTCTTGTCCAAGAGATTCCAGAAAGTTACATTGAAGGGGTGTGTACAGTCAGGGCACCACGTAATCTTGCCTCCATTGCCAGGAATTCCTTTCTCCTCTAGCTCCAAGGTCTATGGTCCCACACCTTTCCTGGAGTCCTTCGTCCTCACCATGGTACTGCTGGAAAATCATGCATCCCAGGGTAAATGTCCTCTTCCTTCTCCTTCTCCTCATGTTTCCCAAGGCTATGGGAATGGGGCAGCTGGAAGCCACTCTGGCTTCTCCTTCCTGGAGAAACTCCTGTCTGTCTGTGCCAGAAAGAAAGCATTGCTCGAACCAGATCCTGAACCCAGCTTGGGAAAGACCACACCCTGTGCCCAGGCCCACCATGCCTATTGTTAACACATATGAGATAATTCTCCCCCCCCCCCCCCGCCCCCGTCTTAATCACCTTCTCTCTATCTGCCCACATCCACTCCCCTTTTGGTCCTCTCCTTATAAAGATCCTGGCATTGCCAGGTCAGACACAAGATCCCATAGCCAATCTGGTAAGTGAGAGATGAAGGGCATGAGAAAGGAGACTCAGTCACTCCATACGCTGACGTCATTCCCTTCCCAGAGGCAAGGGGGAGGCACCTCACCCCAGGAAGGCAGCTAGCTTAGAGGGAAATGAAAGCAAATATTTATTCCTGAACAACTGTGAGAGGGAAGGGCCTTTCCCTCTTGAGCCCAGCTATGACCAGCTTCTGTCCAACCCCCAGAGTCACCAGATTGCTCCAGACCCCAGGAAAGCGGAGGAGGAAAGGGACAATAGAGAGCTAAGTCCCAGCTTCAATGAAGAGACAATGAAGAGCCCCCATCCCAGGGCTGGCCTCAGGGCTAGTGGGGCCGTGGGGCTCAGGGACTCTATTCTATCCCCTCAGATTCCAGTGATGCTGCTCCTCAGCTTCTCAGAGCTGCTCTTCAACTGCCTACTGCTCACAGTCCTGGCACAAGGTGAGTCCCACCAGAGTTCCCCTCCTACCTACGACAGTTCTTGGGAGGAAAGAGAAAGGGCTGGAGCAAAGGGGGTATGGGGACAACAGAAGCCACAACAGGCAGTTGGGATCTCCAGGGGTTTGTAGATTCATGGACACAGAGAGGTCCAGGTCCCCTCTGATCCAACTTCTCTCTTCCCTCGACCAGGACTGGAGGACCCCTCTGATCCTCCCTCAGCTAGGAGCTCCTGCCCAGAAGGCTTTGGTTTCTTTGGTTCCCACTGCTATGGCTTAATCCGTCATGAAGAGACTTGGAACACTGCAGAAGTTTGTTGGGGAAAGGGGTTCCTAAGGGCGGGGAGGGAGAGCGCCCATTTTTGTATGCTCTGGAATTCTGACATGGCTCCCATTGAACTCCCCAGTACTCTCACCCACCTCCACCCCTTCTGCCAAGTAGGCCCCAGACATTTTCCTCTGGGGCCATTCTTATCCCTCTGTGGTCCTGAACCATGGTCCCCTCCCTCAGCACCCTCAGCCTTCTCTTGCCTCTGCTGACTGCCCTACCCTCTGTAGCTGTCCCTGTCCTCCCCCCTTCCTCCTTCCTCCAATGACACCAGCACCTCCTGCATTCTCCCACAGGTGCTGTGCCAAGACTACCCCTCGGGCCACCTCGTGTCCCTGCTCAATGAGGCTGAGGCAGGTTTTGTGGCCGCCATGATCACTGAGAGTGGGGGCAGTCAGAAGCCCATTTGGATCGGTCTGTATGACCCCAATAAGGTGAGACTTAAAAGTACCTCCCTCTCCTTGCTTGGGAAAGAGTGGTTGGGGAGGGGGGCATCTGGTGCCAGCCATATCGGCTTAGGTTCTTTCTCCCCTTTCCGGGGTAAAGGTCTGGACCCCTGGGAAAGGGGAGGGACTGAGAAGGAAACCTGAGGATAACAGCAAGTGGCAGGGAGACATGGGGATAGGGCATGGGGCAAGCCTGGTAGTGTCTCCTATCTGCACTCCAGGATCTCTGCCCATTGCTTTTGATTCAATTAGCATGAATTGTGTGTTCAGCTGCCCAACTCTGAGCTTCCCTTAGAAATTATGCTAAGAGCTGAGGATACACAGAAAAGCAAAAAGAGTCCCTGCCCATCCCCAAAGCACCCATGCTAATGTGTAAATAACTAAGTCCATGCAAGAACTATCCAGAACAGATGGAGAGTCATCTGGAAGGAAAGGGCGTTAGTTGTTAGGGGGACCAAGACAGGCCACCTGGGGACAATGAAATCTGAGCCTGAGACACCAGCCTCCAGGTCATTCCATGGACAGGACATTCCATCTCTCACCTCCAGGCTTTTGCTTTGGCTGTTCCCCTTGCCTGGGATTCTCTCCCTTCTCATTTCTTCCTTCTGGCTTCCTCTGAAGCCCAACTAAAGTCCTGTAATTTATAGGAAGCCTTTCCCAACTTCTCTTAATTCAAGTGCCTTCCTTCTCTGAGTTATTTCCTATTTACCCTGTCCATAGCTTGTCTATACATATTTGCTTTCTTTTTGTTCCTCATTAGACTGTAATCTCCCTGAGGGCAGAGATTGTCTTATGTTCCTTTTTGTGTCCTGTGTGCTTAGCAATAGTGCTTGGCACATAGTAGCTTCTTCTTATTATTTTTTTTTTTTAATTTTAGCAGGGCAATGGGGGTTAAGTGACTTGCCCAGGGTCACACAGCTAGTAAGTGTCTGAGGCTGGATTTGAACTCAGGTACTCCTGAATCCAGGGCCGGTGCTTTATCCACTGCGCCACCTAGCACATAGTAGCTTCTTACTAAATGTGGATTGATTGGGCTGAGTTTTGGAGGAAGCAAGGGAAACTAAGAGTCCCAGATGAGGAGGAAGAGGGAGAGCATTCCAGGCACTGCCAAGGTACAGAGTCATGAGACTGAGCATCATGCAATGAGGAGCCACATGTAGGATGGAGTCTCTGGATAACAGAGTGCATAGAGGGTGGTTAGGTATATGATGACTGCAGAGGTAGCAAGGGGGCAGGGAGACTTTGATCCTGGAGGTAACAGGGAGCCCCTGGAGGTCACTGAAGCAGGGGCATGACATGGTCAAACCTGCACTTTAGAAGAATCACTTTGGTAGTTGAGTAGAGGATGGACTGAAGTAGGAAGAGGTGTGAGGCAGGGAGACAAATGGGGAGGCTATCGCAGTAGTCTAAGCAGAGCAGATGAGGACCCGAACTAGGGTCTTGGTTCTGCCAGTGAAGAGAAGGGGAAAAGATTAAAGAAATGCCATGGAGCTCTCGCATACTAAAATTAGACAAAAGATTAGATATGAGGGATGAGGGAGAATGAGGAGGCAAGAATGAAACCAAGGTTGGGAACTTGAATGACTGGGGAGATGATAGTACCTCTGAAGGTGAGCAGAAGTTGGGAAGAGGTTAGGGTCTTGGGAGAAAGATAATAAAGTCTTCTTTGGACATGTTGAGTTTGAGATGTCCAAGAGGCCAGTGGGGATGTGGATTGGAGGTCAAAAGAGAGGTTAGAGGGGCAGCTAGGTGGCTCAGTGGATAAAGCACAGGCCCTGGATTCAGGAGGACCTGAGTTCAAATCCAGCCTCAGACACTTAACACTTACTAGCTGTGTGACCCTGGGCAAGTCACTTAACCCCAATTGCCTTCCCAAAAAACAAAAAAAAAACCAAAAACAAAAACAAAAAAGAGAGGTTAGGACTGTAACGATTGTAGTGATGTCACCTGCTGGAGAATTACTGTAAGAAAGCTCCTCCACAAGGAGAAGGTGTCTGAGGGCAAGCCATGTGGCTTTTCTTTGGCATCAGGAAGTGACATTTGCTCGTGGGTACTGTCTATCAAAGTTACCAGCCAATTAGCTTGGAGGTGTGTGTGTGTGTGTGTGTGTGTGTGTGTGTGTATGTGTATGGGATATTCCCAGTTTCACAGGAGGCTTGTGGGATGAAGAAGCGGTGGTTCTCTCTCTTTCACCAGGACTCTCGTGGAGAGCAGAGCAGGAGTCATTGGCTCCCTGAGATAGCTGAATATAGGCCTCTTTATCTCTCTCTCTTCACCAAATTCTTATTCTCCTTAATAAATGCTTAAAAGTCTAACTCTTGCTAAAGCTTATGATTTATTGGCAACCATTCATTAGATTTTAGACAGACTAGCTAGGATTTTAGCCCCTTACAGGACTGGATATGCAGATATGAAATCATCTTTATAAGAGAGATAATTGGGCCCATGTAATTTGATCACTGAGTGAAATGGTATACAGTAAAAAGAGAAGGGGTCCCAGGAGAGAGCCATGGAGGGGCACCTTGTGGATGAGGAATGAATGGAGCAGTCAGACAGAACCAAGAGAGAGCAGTGTCACAAAACCTAGAGAGGAGAGAATATATGCAAGAAGGCAGTGGTCCAGTGTCAAAGGCTAAAGAGGAGTCAAGAAAATGAAGAACTGAGAAAAAGCCATTAAACTTGTCAATTCAAAGATCATCAATGACTTTAGAGAGGGCTCTTTTGCTTGAAATACAAGGCAAGAAGCCAGCCAAGAGTGTTAAGAAGAAAGGGAAGGAGAGGTCACAAAGTTTGGATTTAGGAATTACAGTTTGTGATTTGGGGCTCCCTGGGGTCACAGGGCTGGCTGGGCTAGGAAAGGTAGCATTAGAGAGGGGTAGAGGAATTTGAGGCACAGAAGTCACACAGCAGTCCCAGTTGGGCACAGGGCTCCAAGGGAATTTGCAAAAGGGAGTAAAATATAGATGAAAGAGGATGGTGCAGGGGGCAGCTAGGTGGTGCAGTGGATAAAGCACTGGCCCTGGATCCAAGAGGACCTGAGTTCAAATCTGACCTCAGACGCTTGACATTTACCAGCTGTGTGACCTTGGGCAAGTCACTTAACCCTCATTGTTCTGAAAAAAAAGAAAAAGAAAAAGAAAGGATGGTGCTTGGCATTTGGAATAGCAATAGCAGCATCTAGAAAGACTTAGAGGACAGAGCAATTCTATCATGTTCTGGGGGACCTGGGGAAGGTTCATGAATAGCTAATCTATAAATATTGGAGGGTGGATGATGGGGGATATCTCACTCTTCACTAACCACCTTACCTGACCCCTCCCCTAGAACCGCAGGTGGCGCTGGTCCAGCAGTGCCCTTTTTATCTACCAATCCTGGGATAATGGAGCCCCCAGTCGAACAAACCCAAACTACTGTGTAATCCTGACTCAGGATTCAGGTGAGAAAGAGAGAAACACTAAGAGTTCTGGCAATAACCAGGTCCATTTCTTCCATCCCTGTGGTTACTGAAGCCCTGCCCCTCCTTATTTAGAATATGAGTTCTCCTGTTTGCAGTCCTCTCCTGTCATCTCTTCTTCTGTCCTCTGCTCTCCTCTCCCCATTTATTTTGTCTCCTCACTTACCCTTACCATTATCCACTACATTCCCCATCCTCTATTCTCTTCTATTCCCCCACCCTCTTCTGCTTCTTCTCCTCCCTTCCTCTCCCTTCCCCCTTCCCTTCCCCTCCCCTCCTTTTTTTCCCTTTTACTTCCATCACCTTTCTTTATTTCCCTTCCTTAAAAAACACAATGTCATACCTGTATTGCATATAATCTGAGCCCACTCTTTTAAATTCCACTGACACTGGCAGGTTACATTCTACAGGGAGACTACCTCTTCTTCCCTCAGGATTCTTGGGTAAACTTAAATCTCCACCTGAGAAGGTTTCCAGAAGCCATTTAGCTCAAATCTTTTATTTTATTTATTTTCATAGCTTTATTTGAGGGAGTAGTTTTAATGAGCCCCCACTGCTATATTTTCTCCAATGATTATCAGCTGATATTGATTAAATATTCAGACTTAATTATGTTTTAGAATTTTTTTTTTACTAAATTGGTATAGTAAGAACAATTGTTACCACTCCTTCCCCCACAGAAACCCCTCCCTGCAAGCATAGGTACCCTCTTCCACAAATATATGCAGAGTCAAAGGAAAAGAGGGCTCAAGCTGAGAAGGCACATGTAATGACAAACTTTGCTACCCTCTACTCTTCTGGGCAGCTAATTGACATAGTGGTAGAGCACTGGGCCTGAAGTCAGGAAGACTCATCTTCATGAGTTCAAATCCAGCCCCAGACACTTATTAGCTGTGTGGCCCTGAGAAAGTCAATTACCCCTGTTTGCTTCAGTTCCCTCATCTGTAAAATGAGCTGGAGAAGTGGCAAACCACTCCAGTATCTTTGCCAAGAAACCCCCCAAATAGTGTCATGAAGCATTAGATACGACTGAAAAACAACAACAATAACACTATTCCAGAAAGTCTGGTAGAATGTTGATGAGAAGCCAGACTCCTCATACTTTTCCAAGTTAAGGAGGTCTTCCTCCAATCAGGACTGGAAGGATGGAGGAGATAGAGAGGCTTCTCTCCCCAATGAGGGATTTTCTCTCAGGGACTTGGCTGGAACTCCTCATTCCTCTATGCTGGCCAGACACTGGAATGCTGGATTTGAATCTGGTTTGCTGTTTTATCTAAGACCCAGAGAACTTGACCTAGTCTCTTCCCAAAACACCTTCTGTTCAGTGTCATTCCATTTCATTCAATGGATTTCACACCTTCTCAAATAATCAAGGACTTCTAACTTCTAATCTAATGCACTTGATTGAGTGGTTAATTTGATAGATATGTTCTCATCTGATTAAAATAGTTGCTTAAAGTGGGAAATGTGTTTTATTTGATATAATTGACTCCCACTCTTACACATAAATGGGTTTAGGCAAAAAGCAGAAGTCCAAGGTCATCAGAGTTGGGATCACCAGACCCAGTTTGCCCAGACTAATATAACATATATTATTTCTCTGTAGGATTCCAAGCATGGAAGGATGAGCTGTGCAGAGTAAAGCTCCCCTACGTCTGCAAGTTCAAAGCCTAGAAGAGGCAAGCCAAAAGAACGAATTGAAGTTCTTCAGTCCTGGATTCAATCAGACATTCTGAGGGCCCTGATTATAGTCTCTCTGCCCTCCAAGAGAATCTTTTTTCCACCATGCTTCCTCACACATGAACTCCCCTTCACCTTGTAATGCTCCTCCTGTCCCCATTTCTCCCTTTTCTACTTTTTCTTCTGTCACTCTCATTACTTTTAGTGCTTATTACCATTGACCCAGAGCATCAACCAATTAAAATAAATTGTCCTTCCCTCCACCCTGCTGTCTCTTTTGTTCTCTGTGGTTGGTACCTGATTCTTCAAATACAGATTATTGTGTGGGTGTTCATGTATACATATTTTTAGGGTGCTGGCCATCTTCTCTCTACTCTAGCCTGTTCTAAGATACTGTTTATTGATTTATTCATTAAGGTTTTACTGAACAGTGACCTACTTGTTGCTGAGATTCCTTCAGATTACAGGGAAGGCAGAATGTGCCCCCATTCTTTGGGAGTATAAAGGGGAACTGGCAGTAAAGACACCATATGTGATATCCAAGACAGACTTCCAGAACCACAGAATTTCAGAGTTGGAAAGGAACTTGAGTACCATCTAGTCTAGCCCATATTCCCAAACCATGCTCAGTACAACATGCAGTGTCTTTATTTTGGTTCACTTCCCCCTTTCAGAGAAGACAAGTTATTGGAACAGGTCAGCTTGCAATCAGATGGACATTTTCTAATGAAGAATGTGAGCACACCTATTGGTGTCTTCATGAGAAGACTGAGGACTAGGGATGCCTTGGGGATCATCTGGTGGGTGGAAATTTTGTCCCAGGAGCCTCAGGAGGAGAACAACAGACTGTTCTTGTGATGTTCTTCCTTTCCCCTTTCCCTATCCAGAAGACAGTGTGCAGCAGCCCTGTGTTTTGAGTGAAGAAATCTCATGTATGTTAAAAGTCTCTTCCCTCTAGGAACTGTCCATGGTGGCCCTGGGCAGAAACAGGTGGAAGTTACATGGGCTCAAATATAACTTTCTTACACATTTGGGTTGAGATGAGAGAAATTGAGAGTGTACTTTTCCAGCCTAAGAGATTGTATTGGCCAAGCATTTATTAAGCCCTTATTATATGACAGACACTGTGTTAAGTATTAGGGATACACAGAGAAGGAAAAAGAAAGACATAGCTTACCCTCAAGGAGCTTACATTCTAATGGAGGCAAGACAACATACAAAAGGGAGGGAGAAGGTACCTGGGGCAGGTGGCGTGGTGGTGATGTCTGCAGAGGCGGAAGCACAGACGGGAGGTGAATGAAGCATCACCGGCCTGGGCCTTTCTCTAAGATGGAGGCCAATGAATGGAACTTTCCACTGGAGGAAAGGGACTGTTCCAGGGTAAGAGAGAATGGGGAATTGGGAAGTACATATGGGGGACTAAGAGTCTGACTACTGTGAAGAGTTTAGTAGGGAATAGTGGGAGATCCCTTGGCAAGGTTTTGGAATTGCATAGTCTTCACTACTAAGGTCATCAGGTCCCATTTTATACCTGCTCTAGGACTATGCTCTTCAATAACCCTGACAGATGTACACTTAGCATGTTCTTGATTACTTCCACGTGATGAAAAGCTCACTAATCTTTTGTAGCATCATTTCCATTTGTGGGTGGATCATAATTATAAAAATGGTCTCATCAGTGGGCAAAAGCAGAATCTTCCCTGTTGTTTCCAGTCCTAGGAGTACTTGAGACAAAGAGATGAAGGCTAATCTCTCTTTGGATGATGAGATTGATAATTTTAGAATGTCGCAAATAAAGGCAGGCATGTGCTTCCTACAGTTGAAAGGGATGATATGAGGCAGGCAAGACAGACAATGAGGGAGTCTACCTTCAGGGACCACGACCCTTTGGGTGACTGGACCCATAAGGGATCTTTGAATAGTAGGGAGAAATTCTAGTCTGGGACTCTGAATACACAGACATCTCCTGGGAAGGGGGGAGAAGGAACAGCCTTGGTAACAGCATATCAATATTCTTTATGTGAACAAGCATTCTAAAGTTCCTAGGGAGTTGGGGGAAGGGGGGAGTCAGAGATAAGGTGAATCTCAAGTGTTACAGTGGTAAATGTCTCCTGGAACAGGAAAAGTTTAGCATAGTGAGTATCAATCCAGACTTTTTTTTGCAGGGCAATGAGGGTTAAGTGACTTGCCCAGGGTCACACAGCTAGTAAGTGTCAAGTGTCTGAGGCTGGATTTGAACTCAAGTTCTTCTGAATCCAGGGCCGGTGCTTTATCCACTGCAGCGCCACCTAGCTGCCCCTCACTGAATATCTTGAATCTCTTGTTCCTGAATGGGGATTGTGGCTGTTCTGGTGTCTCCCTCATTTCCTTTACTGGGCTGGCTTCAATTTGTGGCCACCTACTGGAATCCAAAGCTGAGGAGCTATTTCTCTCCAGTGAGAAAAGTTGGCTCTGACGTTGTTTTCTTTTAGTTTAAGCCTAGGAACTAAACTTCAGCTCTTTTAGGGGCAAAGAAAGGCCCTCACACACTGAGCTTTATCACTGATTTCTCTCTGCAAGGAGAAGGGACAGCCGTTTATCATCTTCTCTTAGTGCACAAAAAACTAGGTCTTTCCATACAAATGTCCAAAACTGCTTGGAAAAGATAGGGAAGGGAAACAGGCATTTTAAAAAGCACCTACTTTGCACCAGGCACTCTGCTAAGTGCTTTACAAATATCATCTTATTTGATCCTCATTTCATAGACAAGGAAACTGAGGCACAGTAACTTGCCTAGGGTCATACAGCTGATCAATGCCTGAGACTGGATTTGAACTCAGGCCTTCCTACCTCCAATCCCAGCATTCTATCCCTTGCACCACCTAGTTGCCTCTACCTAGGTTGTGAAGTCTAGTGTCCAGAGTAAAGGAAGGGATGGTGCTACTGACCTCTGTGCTGCTTCCACCTCATCTGGTGTCTAGCCGGCATTACAGAGTGAGAGGGACACTGATAACATATATCACACCTGAATTGGGGCCACCAGTAGGGTTGAATCGCTGCACAGGCACTTTGACAACCTGCCAAGTACCTCCTTAGTTGTTCACAATCATTGCCTTAACTAGCTACAGTTTGTCCAAGGTTCCCAACCAAGAAGAGGTTTCAAACTACAAGTAGACAAGGAAACAAAAGAGGGAGAAATGAGAGACCAGAAGTAGACAGTGTCCCCAAACGGTATCTCCAGGGAGTTACATTGATCCACCATATTGCTCTGGTCCAGTCCAGTTCAAGGGTCATATTGGGAGACCTTCTCCTTGGTCCTGTTCTTGCACCCTTGCCTCTCACCTCTGAGGGTCAGGTCCATACTGGGAGAAGCATTAGGGATCTCTGTCTTATTTTGTTTGTCTCCACCACCCTAAAACAAGCCTAGGAAGTGTTCTGTTGGTCACAGAGGGGGCCATATCGCTTGACCAACAGACATCATTCATATTGAATCAATTCTAGGAATTAATATAAAGATGAATATCTTTATAAAGAGCTATAGACAGCTATGTAGGATATATAGATATAAGATCAATTGTATTCAGTCAGGCAACCATGTACCCCATTGGCTAGAATTCCCTCCTCCTCTGGTCCTTTCTCAGGATCTTGCCCTCTCCATCCAAACCCTGTTGGAAGCTCACTCTGTCTGTGTATCTTCCCTCCTTCTCCACTCTCCAAGTTTTCCCAAGGTTTCTTAGGACTATGAGAATGAGGCAGCTGCTGTCCTTTGGGAAAAGAACTAGTTTTGTGTCCCTTCCTTGTATTCCAGGAAGAATGAATTGCTCATGCCAGCTCCTGAACCTAGCTTGGGAAGGACCACACCCTTTGCCAGGAATCCTCCTGCCCTCATCAACATGTGTTCTGGTTCTCCCTCCCCCTCTGCCTTTGCCTAATGAGTTCTCTTCTCCCCTGTCGAGGTCCTTCCCCGATCTTGCCCTCTCTCTATGAAGGCCCTGCCACACCCTGGTCAGATTCACCATTCCCAAACCTTCCCTGCTTGGTGAGTCGGGAGGAGAAGGGCTGGGGAGGTCTATCCAGACCAATGAGACCAATTCCACCATTGGTAGAAGAAGGAGGCTTCTGGAGAAGTGTTGGTTGGTTCTCATTCCTGAACAACTCTGAAAGAGTGGGCACTGCCCATCTCCTAATGACCCCCAGATTCCTTCCAGCCTCCAGAATCATCTTATTCCCAAGACCCCAGGAAGGGAGCTCTGGATGAAGAACAACAGAACAAGGTCCTGATTTTCTTAAGCTCTGAGCCCCCATCCCTGACCTTATTTCAGGTCAAGGGCTCCCCAAACTCATGATCTCCACTTTGCACCCCTGACTCAGAAGCAGTTCTGTCTCTTGTGATGTTTCCAAGCTTCTCAGGAATACTGGTCACCTGCCTGCTGCTCTCAGGTCTGGGTGTGTCCCTTGATGCCTCCCTGATGACTCCACACCTGGGCCTGGTAGGAGGCTGGCAGGGGATAGTTGGACAGAAAAGGGGAGAAGTGGGTATGGAGGCTTGTGGGAACAGTGGAACTGCGCTTCATGGACCCGGGCCCAGAAATCAGGAGGCCCAGTTTTTTTCCCAGGTAGCTCCTCTCCTCCCTCCCTCCTGACCAGGAGGAAGACTCTGCTCCCCACTCTGCCAGGAGATTCTGCCCGGAGGTCTTTGCTTTCCATAGCTCCTCCTGTTATGAATTATCCATTACTGAAGAGACCTGGACCACTGCCGAGGTTTTTTGGGAGAAGGGCCCCTGAGAGGGGCGGAGGGGTTTTCTCCTCACCTCATTGTCCTCCATACAAGCCCTATGCCTTACCTCTCAATCGAGGGGAGGGGACTCTGGTACTCCATTTGATGTATCTCCAGACCCTCTTCCCACTATGACCTGGAGGCATGTGGCCTTCTCCCAAAGCCTCATTCCTCTCCACCTGCCTGTGTTGACTCCCCTGCTGCCTGCAGCTCCCCCGGGGTGGCCCATCTCCTTCCGAATCTCCCTCCTTCAATGACACCAGCCCCTCCTGCTTCCCCTCCCCCCATAGCTTCTGTGCCAAAACTATCTGGTCACCTGCTCCCCTGCTCAATGAGGCTGAGGCCCCCTTCATGGCCACTATGATCACAGAGAGAGGGACTGGGTCAAAACCTTTCTGGATTGGCCTGTGTGACACTAACGAGATATGACCCAAAGCCCTTCCCTTTTTCTGCCCAGGCTCTGGTCCCAGCCTACCAGCCCAGGCTCCTTCTCCCACTGTCCCCTGGGGGTCTCTCTCACACCCCGGGGAGTATGTAAGGACTGCTCCAGGGGCAGAAAGATCTTGGGGGTGGGAGAATAAACGGGGCAGGCCTGTGAGGTATCCAGTACCAGAGAAGCTGTTCACCCACTCCCTCTTACTGCCAGCCCCACCAGTTGTAGAATGGTTGAACAAGGTGAGGCATATGATGTTGATAGAGTACTAACATGCTAGCAGAATGATGAGGGGGGCGGTTTCAGAAAAACACAGCAAGACCTAGATGAATGGATGCAAAGTGAGATGGAAGAATCAGACAACTGGGCACATTAACAGCAATAACAGTAATGATTATCAACCGTGCAAGACTTGGCTACTCTGATCAATACAATAATCTAAGACAATTAGCTCCCTGCCTCCAGAGAGAGAACTGATGAACTCTAAGTGCAAACTGAAGTAGAGTCTTCTCACTTCTTTACTTTTCTTGCTTTTTTGGGGGGAGGATATGGCTGATATGGAAGAGTTTTGCATGATTTCACGTGTACAGTTGATATCATATTGCTTGCCTTCTCAGTGGGTGGGAGGAGTGGGAGGGAGGAAATTTGGCACTCAAAATTTAAAAAGAAAAGAATGTTAAAAATAAAATATATGTGTACGTATTTATATTTATACAAAAGCATTCACATGTCCTCCTTACCGTTGTACCTCTGCCCCATTCCTGCTGGTTAGATGGATAGGTTTGGTGTGCCCAGCTCTGAGCACCCCCCAGTGACCACTCTGGTGAAGCCCCAAGATCACAAAACAGAAAGTAAGAATATAGGGAACAGTCCCTCACATCCAATAACCCAGATTCCCCTGGGAGCTAGGACCAGGCGAGGGTCAGTGCACGGCAGAGGGGTACAAGGAACCTGAGACTCAGAAAGGTCCCTGGAGGGAGTGAGGTAGGCTGAGGTGGAGAAGGATTTTCTTGTAAGCTATGGAAGGGAGGAAGGAGAGCACTCTGGAATTGCAGAAGGCAATGGCAGCAGGTTTGGAAGGGTTCAGAGGGCAGAGAAAACCTGGCATGTTCTGGAGTGCTGGGGGAGAGTTTGTGTGTAGCTGAACTGGAGAGGAGGAGAGGGGAAGTCACTGGGCAGGGTCTCATTTTGCACTAACCATTGTCCTTCCTGGTTGTCTCTCCCCAGAACTGCAGGTGGAAATGGAGCAGCAATGCCCTATACCTCTACCAAGCCTGGGAAAAGAATGGTCCCAGCTTCTGTGCCATCCTGACTCCTCAGTCTTGTAAGAGAGAAAAACACCAGCAGTTCTGGTATCCACCCAGGCCCCATTCCCTCCACTCCTGTGCTGGCTGAACCCCTGGATAGATGGGGCTACCTCAGTACCTCTCTGTACCCTCCCTTCTCTCTTCTCTCCACGATTTTCCTCTCTTTTCTTTTCCTCCCTCCCTTTCTCTTCCCTTCTCTTCCCTCTTCTTTCATTTCTCTCCTCAATCTTCTTTCATTCAGCCACCCTCTATCCTCCTATCTCCTTTCTCTTCTTTTTTTAGCTCTCTTTTCCCTTCTTTTCTTTTTTGTTTTTGTTTTTGTTTTTTGGGTGAGGCAATTGGGGTTAAGTGACTTGCCCAAGGTCACACAGCTAGTAAGTGTTAAGTGTCTGAGGCTGGCTTTGAACTTAGGTCCTCCTGACTCCAGGGCCAGTGATCTATCCACTATGCCACCTAGCTGCCCCTTCTCCCTTCTTTTCTTTCAATCTCTCATCTCTCTCATCTTCCATACTTCTACCCCTCCCTTCTTTACTCTTTCCGCTATTTTGGACCAGCAGGGAATACATGAATGGGGTACAGGCCCCCTGGCATGAGGTCTGGGTCACCTGCATGGCATAACTTCCTAATTGTTGCCCTGGCCAGCATAACCCAGGCTCTCTCTCTCCAGGATTTTAGAAATGAAGTGATGAACTCTGTAATGAAAAGCACCCCTACCTTTGCAAGTTCCTCACCTAAAGGAGACAAGACAGAAGAAGGGACTGGGATTCTGTAGCCAATAGCCAAGCACACAACCCAAGGATCCTGGCCAAAGTCTGCCTTCCCAGAAATCTTTCTTCCCTTTTTTTCTCCTCACACTCAAACCTCCTGTCTCTTGAAATATCCTTCATGTTCCCATTTCTCCTCCTCTCACTTACATTCCTCTTGGTGCTATCCACCCTGGACAATCAGAATAAACTGTCCTCTAACCTACCTCAATGCCCTCTATTGTTGTGTCTGTTTGGAGCCTCTCCTCATTGGAGCATTGTGAACATGTGTGTGCATGTGTGTGTATGACTTTTAGCATGAAGTAGTCTTTCCTCTCTCCTTCAACCAGAGCCTTTCATTATCCATTCTTTCAATATGACTTTATTAAACCAGAATTGGAGGCTGAGACCCCAGAGGACAACAGGAAGGGAAACCATATCCCCTCTCCTTATAGATTGTAAAAGTGAACTAGAAGCAAAGAAAATACACATGATGTGCAAGACAGAAACCCAGAACCACAGAATTTCAGAGTTGGAAGAGATCTTGGCCACCACATAGTCTAAGCCATATTCCTAAGCCATCCTCAGTACAACATGTAGCATCTTTCATTTAGTTCATTTTCCCTTTTGAGAGAGTCAGGTTTGGGCATGATGGACACCTCTTTCTGGAAAGTTAGAGTACTCTCATCAGCACCTGGTCAAGAGGATAGCAAGAGCTAGTGATCAGATTTCAGAGACTGTGACTGCCTTGGAAATTACTTGGTTGGCTAGGGCTCTGGGGAGGTGGACTTGTCACACAAACCATCTCTGCCTCTTTGTGAAGGGTTCAAAAGACTGTTCTCTATAAATGTAGTTTACTATAAAAAGAGATGAGGGGGCAGCTAGGTGGCGCAGTGGATAGAGCACCGGCCCTGGAATCAGGAGTACCTGAGTTCAAATCCGGCCTCAGACACTTAACACTTACTAGCTGTGTGACCCTGGGCAAGTCACTTAACCCCAATTGCCTCACTAAAAAAAAAAAGAGATGAGCAGGCTGCTATCAGAAAAACCTGGAAAGACTTACATGAGCTGCTGCAAAGTGAAACGTACTGTATACGAAATAACAGCAATATTGTAAGATGATCTACTGTGAATGACTCAGTTATTTTCAGCAATGCAATGATCCAAGACAACTCCATCTACAGAAGAGGAACTGGGGGTGGCTAGGTGGCACAGTGGATAAAGCAATGACCTTGTGACAAAGTGAAACGTACTGTATACGAAATAACAGCAATATTGTAAGATGATCTACTGTGAATGACTCAGTTATTTTCAGCAATGCAATGATCCAAGACAACTCCATCTACAGAAGAGGAACTGGGGGTGGCTAGGTGGCACAGTGGATAAAGCAATGACCTTGGATTCAGGAGGACCTGAGTTCAAATCCGGCCTCAGACACTTGACACTAGCTGTGTGACCCTGGGCAAGTCAATTAACCCTCATTGCCCCACAAAAACAAACAAACAAAAAATACAGAGAAGGAACTGATGTTATCTGAATACAGATGGAAGTATATTGTGTCATTGTTGTTAGTTCCTTTTTCTAAAGCTATGTTTTGCATAACTGCACATGTATAACATATTGAATTGCTTGAGTTCTTAAGGTGGGGATAGGGAGGAAGGAAAAGAATTTGGAACACAAAGTTTTAAAAATCGATGTTACAATTTGTTTTTACATGTAAGGTGGGGAAAATTATAAATAAACAAACAAATAACCAACCAACCAATTTATTTAATTAATTAATTAATAAAAAAGACTTCTCAAAGCTTTCTTTCCCTTCCCCTGTTCAGAAGATAATGGACAGCATAGCCGACCTGGATTCTATGTGAGGGAAGTTAAGCTTGTATATTCAAGAAATTTCCTGCTTCCAGGAAATATTGATGTCTACCCTGGGAAGGTAGCACCTGGGTGTTCCATGTGCTCATCCACAGCTTTCTCACCCACTTGACCTGAGATGAAAGTTGCCAGTAGTAGACCTTCCCAAGAAATTACATCAGCCAAAGCCATTTTAGAGTCCCTGAAGATGAACATGGTAGAATTAGACCTGTACCAGCAGCTTCTGTGCCATCCTGAATCTCCATTCAGTTGCAGAGGGGAGTTGAAGGATACCATTCCTTCAGTGTGGAGAAGGGGACATTTCAGTTTCCTGGGTCAGCAGAAAAATCCCAGAGTCAAGAAATGGGAGCTTTCTTCCATGACAATAATCTCTATGGGTTGTCTTTAGAGGCTCCAAAGATTCGAGAGTTCAGAGATTGGACCTTCTGGAGAAAGAAGTGTAATTCCCTAGCTCTGATCCTCTTGGAGACAGAAGAGCATCGTGGCCCCTAAAAATGGATAGAAAAGTCATGGCAGGGAGGAACCTTGACCCTTGCCAAACTTATCTCCATATCTTTCTATTTCAGTGAATTATTCATATAGTGTAATTCTGATGGGAAGGAGTTGCTGCTCCAAAGTCTGTTTGCTTTTAGATGGGAGTCTCAGTCCCAGGAGGTACCATGAGTCTGAAAGGAATTGTTTCGGACCATCTGGGAGAGCTAGGGATTCAGGGGAAAAGAAAGTCAGAAATTATTGGCCACCCCAAGTTCTGCCTTACAATGGCATCTTCTAGTGGATGATGATGGTTATGGTGTGTGTATGTGTGCTTTCAAATATTTTCATGGGCTCATAGGAGTCCCTCATAACTTCAGAATTTAATGTGGAGTGAAGGCTATTCTGTACCCAATATACATTTGTTTCCTTTGGAGATATATGGAATCTGTTTTTATTTTTGTTTTTGTTTTTGTTTTGTTTTTTTTTTGCAGGGCAATGAGGGTTAAGTGACTTGCCCAGGGTCACACCGCTAGTAAGTGTCAAGTGTCTGAGGCCGGATTTGAACTCAGGTCCTCCTGAATCCAGGGCCGGTGCTTTATCCACTGAGCCACCTAGCTGCCCCCTGGAATCTGGGGACCCCAATTAGCCACTTTGATGAAAACCGAGGCATGTCATGTACATAAGTTCCACTTTGAAATATTCCCAGAGGAGACTGTCAGCATGGGGCAAGTCACTAATGACTCACCTTCTTGGTTTTATAAGGTGACTCTCGGGATCAGACCTGTCCCAAGTGAGCCCAGAGTACTGGGGGACTGGGTCAAAGTACTGGGTCAAAGGCTTTATCTTCTTCTGCCTTTACCTTAGGTTCCAACCTTCCAGTGATCTCATTACTTGCAGATATTCATCAAGTTACTGATCAATCAATAATATTGATTCAGCACTTGCTATATGCTAGGCAGTATCATGGGGACACAGCCCTGATCTGAAGGAACATTCATTCTAATGGGGCAGATGACACATTGATTTTAAGAACATACTAAATATATACAAAGTAATCAGTGGGCAAGCCTAGAAGGGAAGGCTCTAGCAGTTGAGGGAAAATAGATGGAGTGGGGGGGGAGGTGGAAGGGAAAGACATCCTCAAGAAGCTAACACTTGATCTGCCTCTTGAGGGAAGCCAGCTTTTTGAAGATTTCCCCTTAGTTTTGCTAGATAGCCAGTGCTTTGGGGCATCCCTTCTCCCATGTGCACCAGTTGAAAAGCTCCTTGTTTAAAGGGAGTTGTGAAAAAACTGCTAGGAAAACTGGAAGATAGTATGGCAGAAATCAGGAATAGACCAACATCTTACACTAAAATAAGGTCAAAATGGATACACGATTTAGACATAAGAGGTGATACCATAGGTAAATTAGGAGAGAAAGGAATAGTCTACCTATCAGATCTTTGGAAAGGAAAACAGTTTATGACCAAACAAGAGATAGAGTATATTATAAAATGCAAAATGGATGATTTTGATTACATTAAATTAAAAAGAAATTTGTACAAACAGAAGCAATGCATCCAAAATTAGAAGGGAGGCAGAAATCTGGGAAACAATTTTTGTGGCCAGTACTTCTGATAAAAGCCTCATCTCTAAAATATATAGGCAACTAAATCAAATTTATAAGAATCCAAGTCATTCCCCAATTGGGAAATGGTCAAAGGATATGAACAGGCAGTTTTCTGATGAAGAAACCAAAGCTATCTATTCCCATATGAAAAAAATGCTCTAAATCTCTAATGATTAGAGAGATGCAAATTAAAACAACTCTGAGGTACCACCTGACACCTATCAGATTGGCTAAAATGGCAAAAAAGGAAAATAATAAATGTTGGAGAATCTGTGGGAAAATTGGAACACTAATGCATTGTTGGTGGAGCTGTGAACTGATCCAACCATTCTGGAGAGCAATTTGGAATTATGCCCAAAGGGCGATAAAGCTGTGCATACCCTTTCACCCAGCAATACCACTCTTAGGTCTTTTTCCCAAAGAAATCATGGAAAGGGGAAAGGGACCCACATGTACAAAAATATTTATAGCTGCTCTTTATGTGGTGGCAAGGAATTGGAAGTTGAGGGGATGCCCATCAGTTGGGGAATGGCTGGACAAGTTGTGGTATATGAATACAATGGAATACTATTGTGCTGTAAGAAACAATGAGCAGGAGGAGTTCAGAGAAACCTGGAGGGTCTTGCATGGGCTGATGATGAGTGAGATGAGCAGAACCAGAACACTGTACACAGTATCATCAACATTGAGTGTTGATCTACTGTGATGGACTATATTCTTCTCACCAATGCAATGGTACGGAAGAGTTCCAGGGAACTCAGTATAGAAGAGGATCTCCAAATCCAAGAAAAAAAAAGAACTGCGGAGTATAGATGCTGAATGAACCATACTATTTCTTTTGTTTTGGGTGCTGATGTTTTTTCTATTTTGAGGTTTTTCATCATCGAGATTTTTCTCTTATAACATGACTAATGCAGAAATAGGATTAATGTTATTATGTGTATATATATATAAATATAAATATATATATATTTATATATATAACCTATATCAGATTACCTGCTGTCTAGGGGAGGGGGGAGGGAGGGAAGGGAGGGAGAAAAATCTGAAATTGGAAAGCTTGTATAAACAAAAGTTGAGAACTATCTTTACATGTAATGGAAAAAAAAATAAATTTAAAAAATAAATAAATAAAGGGGGTTGTGAGTCTACAGCCACTCAAAACCGGAAGCATGAGAATCACCATCCCCGCCCCACCCCATGTTTATTCTTACTAGTCACCCACAATTGGTACAAAGAAAAGGCATTTAATGAAAAAACAACAACAACAACAACAACGTAAGGAAAGTAGCAATAGAATATTCCCCTATAATCCCAGGAAATGAACCCTCACCAATCTATACCTCACTGGGGGAAGAGTGGAGGCACATAGGCATCATGCCTAAAGGGCTAACATGTAGGGATACACCTGTGGCAGTGTTGTGTGTGGAAGACAAGAGATGGAGAAGAACATTGTGGCTACATTTTAAATACACATGGAAGGGTCTAAACGTAGCTAACTTGGGTGATCAGTACACATGCCTTAAGACATACCATGACTCCCCTGCTGCAGGGCCAGCCATGTCTTTTGGGGATGCTACTGCTCAGTTCTCGCTGGGAATCATCTCCTCTGCCAATCAGGTGCAGCACTGCGTCTTGGATTGACCACACCTGCCTTTTTTTCACCCGTGGGCTGTGCTCACTGTGGCTACCTACAGGCTTTCAGCTGAAGTTCTCAACTGAGATGAGCCTCTGTAACTGGATCGCTGGGCTCTGGAGTCTCTTAATTTTAGCTTAAACCAAAAGGCCAAACTTCATCTTTCTATGTAACAAAGGCAGGCCCACCCTTGCCAAGCTGTGTTATGGATTTCTTTCCACAAGGGGAGAGGTCTGCCAGATATCAGTCAACAGTCTGTCAACAAGTGAGTTTGGATCTTTCTACCCTGGAGTCCAATAGGGACCTGATGATAGTCTGTCTGTCCTCCCAAAGAATCTTCTTCCCACCCTCCCTTCTCACACTCAGAACTCCCCTCTGTTCCCCTCTACAATTGCCTTCCTGACTCCTCTGAAATTTGCTAAGTTTAAGCTAAAACGGCAGATTTTTAGCTTTGTGGTCTCAGGACCATCTAAGTTTGACCATATGTTGTCCTAAAATGTGCTTATGCAAATTAACAGAAATACCCACGATACCTCAGCTCTGAAATCTCCAAAAAGGCCATCAGTTCCTTTAGTGTCCAAGAAAATATGTTTCTTCAAATTCACATTTTTCTAGTTTTTAATAGAGGACCTTTCTTTGCCTCTTTATAAAACTAAAATGTTTCCAGGCAAACGAGAAACTGCTCTACAGTATTAACAAAGATGTAAATCATCCAAGCCACACAATTTGCTCTCCCAAATGGTCCAAAATCTTGCCAGTAACCTTTATTTCTTCTTACACATATTTAGCTGTGGATGTTAAAAACAAAGTGATTTTTCAATTTCCATTAGACTTGACAACATTCATCCATAACACAGGAAATGTAACCTCTTCTTTTACAGTATTAAACTTTTCCCCCTTTCCTTTGCACCATTCATTAACAGCTCAATAGGAGAGGGACCTTAATGGAACATACTGACACCCCATTGGGGGCTGACTTCCAACATCTCCAAAGGCCTGGATGCCTCTGTAGCTTCCTTCAGCCCTCTACCAGTCCAACAAAACCTTTCTGTGTTTTCCCATGAGATGAAAATGTTGGAAAAGGCCAGAAGAATTTAAAGTAGCAGAAGAGGTCCCTGAAAGACCTTGGCTCTTGTTCAAAAACCCTTTGGTTTGAGGTCTCTTTATTTCTCTTGTAAGTGAAGCCAGAAGCGAGGCTCTCAGGCTTGGAACTCTCTGTCATCTGCAAGGGAGAAGGGCATTATGGGAGAACATAAGGGCAAAAGGGGTGACATTTGGTGTCTCTTGCCAGGTCAAAGGTCACTTTGCTAGGAAGGAGGAGCTGTAACAAACCTCAGATATTCTGCCAAGGACTGAGCCTTGGTTTCAGAAGCACCAACAGAGGGGGAGAAGTGGGAGCCTACTTTCTCTTCTCACTCCTGAGGCTGGAACTGTGTAAGCAGTGCGTACAGAGCAGTCAGTCATTCAATCAGATAAAAAACATTTATTAAGGACCTACAAAATGCCAGGCACTGTGCTAAGAGCCAGGGGTTCAAAAAGAAGCAAAAGACAGACCCTACCCTTCAGGACTTTACAATTTAATGGGAGACACAGCGAGCAAACAAAATGTACAAGTATGCTACATACAAAACGAATAGGAAATAATTAAGAGAGGGAAGACAGGAGGACCAAGAAGGTAAAGGAAAGTATTCCTATAAAAGGTGGGATTTTCATTGAGACTTAAAGGAATCCAGGAGGTTGGGAAGAAGAGAGAAAACATTGAAGACATGGGGGATGGTCAGAGAAAATGTCTGGACTACAGAGGTGGAGTGTCTTGCCCCTTGATCAGTTGGGAGACCAGTGTCGCTGGACCAGAGAGTATGTGATGTGGAGTAAGGTGTAAGGGAACTGGAAAGGCAAGAGGAGGCCAGGTTATGAAGGCATTGAAACATCAGAGGATTCTGTATTTGATCTTGGACGTGATGGGGAACCACTGGAGTTTATTAAAATGGGATGTGACCTTTTAAGATTTGGTCTTTAGGAAAAAAGCATTTGTGCCTAAATGGAAGATGGACTGGAACAGGGAGAGACTAGAGGCAGGCAGACATACCAGCAGATTATTACATTTCGAGCTAAATTTAACCATTCTAGATTGGTAAATGTAGAATCCAGAATAACCAACGTGATGGTACCAATAAGCTCACATCCTGTCTGGGGTCTTGTGGGCTCTTCTGGGAACCATATTGTGAAAGAGATATTGAAGTATAGACTATTTCCTGATCAGCATCATCTACTTTGAATCACCAACTGGCCCATCCAAGGGCATGTCAGTGGACTCCAAAGTTGTTAATGAGTAGGAATTAAAATTATTTCCAACTACCCAAATCTCAATGATGGGAGCACATTTTAAATATATATTAGAGAATCTCATAAAAGAGAGAGATGAGAGCCAGGAGTGGGAACGTGGCAGAGGGATGCAGGTGGTCTTCATAAAGGTTTTGGGATATTTTTTCCATTTTTTGGTGATTTCTGTCAACGATCCTGCCTATGTCTTCTTGTCTCTCCCCTTTGAAGACAAGGTTGTGCTAGAAGAAGCTGTGGAGAACTTTGACCTTTGCTGAATATGTCAACCTAAGCCTAAATCAAAGATAGGAAATGTTCCTGTGATCACTGAAAGGCCTTTCCAAGAGCCTGGAAATCTTGCATGTCTAAGAAATTCTAGTAATTAAGAGGAAAATAGAGTCTAGTCAAAGCACCAGGGAAGCTTGCCTCTTTGCACGGGAATTCCCTCCATTTCTAATGCCATGGTCTATGACCCTACACCTTTCCTGGATTCTTGTCTCCTCCATCTAGGTCTTATAGGAAGTTCACTCATTCCTGTGTATATTTCCTCTTCATCCAATCACCAAACCTAGCCAAGGTTTCCCAGGGTTATGGGAACAAGGCAGCTGGCCTTGGGAAGGAATAAGTCTGATGTCCCTCCCTTGTGTTCTGGGAAGAAATCAATGCTCATGCCTGCTCCTGAGCCAAGAGTGAGAAAGACCACACCCTCTTCCAGGAAGCCCCTGCCTGCCCCTAATCCACATGTGTCCTGACCTTCAATCCAGCCCCCTCCTACCTAGTCCCCTCCTCTAACGCAGGGGCCCATGCCCACTCCCCCCTGGCCCTCTGTCTATAAAGGTTCTGTCCCTCCCTGGTCAGACACACTCTCCCTCAGTGCTGCCAGTCTGGTAAGTGAAGGAGAGAAGGTCTGAGAGGTTGGGTCCCTCCAGTCTGTTGAGGCCATTCCCCTCCCAGGTGGAAGGAAGAGGAATTCTCCTTCAGGGAGGGCGTTATCCTGGAGGGAGATTCCATAGAAGGTCATTTCTAAACAAGCCTGATAGACAGAGGGGTCTCTGCTCACTGGTCCACCCCACCAGTTGCCCCCAGATTTTCTCCCGTTCCCAGAGTCTGTATACTGCCTGAGAGTCCCAGAAGGGGAGGGAAGGAAGGAGAGAGCAGGGGGCCCAGACAGCAGGAGGAGAGCAGCCCCCTGGGTGCACTGAGCTCTGGACCACCCTCTTGTCCCCATCTCTCTGTGTTCCTTGGGAGGGACATGCCAGGGGGCTCAGGGTGCCTCTTCTCTCCTCCCCAGAATCAAAGGTCTGCCATGATGCCCCCCAGCGTCTCAGGGCTGCTCCTCACCTGTCTGCTGCTGCCAGGCCTGACACAAGGTGAGTCCCTTCAGGCCTCCCCCTGGACTACACACCTGGGCCTGGAAATACCCAGGGGGCTTTGACACAGTGAGAGGGAAGGGGAGGGGCAGGACAGCAGGAGGGTGGGGACAGTGGAGGAGAGAAGGAGCAGGGGGGGCTTCAGGGTTCAAAGGCTGAAGCCCAGGGAGCAGGAGCCTCAGCTGCCCTGCCCTGCAGCCCCTCTGCTCCCTCCCCCAGGCCAGGAGGATGCTGCTGGGCCCCCCTCTGCCAGGAAATCCTGCCCCCAGGGCTTTGCCCTCCAGGGCTCCCACTGCTATGGCTTGTTGGGTCCTGAGGAGACCTGGAACACTGCCGAGGTGTGTTGGGGAGAGGGCCCCTGAGAGGGGGGGCTGGGGTGGTCTCACTATCTCAGTGTCCCTTGGGGTCAGAAGTGGGGTCCCAATGAGGCCCTGAGCCCTCATCTCTCACCCAGGTCTTCCACTCTCAAGGGGCTGCTCCTTTTTCTGTGGCCCCCACCATGGTGATCCTTGTTCCCATCCAGCCATTTAACCCTGCTCCCCTCCCCCTGGGCCTTCATTCCTTTCTCTTTTCCCCTGCTGACCCCACACACCCCTGGAGCATGCTCTGGCCTCCTCTGCTCTCTGTCCCTCCCAGTGATCCCTACCTGCCACTCCCTCCCCTACAGTTGCTGTGCCAGGCCTACCCCTCAGGCCACCTGGTGTCCCTGCTCAATGAGGCTGAGGCCTCCTTTGTGGCCACCATGATCATGGAGCATGGGATTAAGGGGACCCCTGTCTGGATTGGCCTGCATGACCCCAACAAGGTATGACCCACAAGCTCTTCCCTCTCCCTGCCCAGGAGAGTGAAGGAGAAAAGGGGGGGCTGGCTTGGGGTGGTTCCCACCAGACCCTGAGAAGAGCACATGACTAGGGCAGGATATGAGCCCTGCTATGGGGGCAGGAGGGATGGGAAGGGCCTGGAGGGAGGTCTGCCTGGTGCCCAGGGCCAGAGGGAGTCTGCCCCTCCACCTGCAGCTCCTCCATACTCACTTCCCTCCAACTTCACTCTGGCATCTCTGCCCATTGCTGTTCATGCAGTGAGCAAGCCTTGTGAGCCCTTCTCTCTGCTTAGCTCTCAGTATCACCCCAAGGAGACTTCTCTGTCTCCTCGTGGGGACAAGAGTCAGGGAATCTTGCATGACTCCAGGACCTAAGCCTCCCCTGGAGGCTCTGGGTCCCCAGGGCTGGGGAGGGGGCAAGAGTAAGCTAGAGCAGTGAGGGCCAGGAGGTAGAGGAGGTTTTCTGGGGGAGGGGTGGCAGTCTGGCTCTGGCTGGATCTTAGACAGAGAATGGGATGGGGATGGATAGGGGCTGGTGCTGAGAAATCCCACAAGCAGCAGCAGGGATGGCAGCCTCTGGGAAGGTTTAGAGAACTGAATGCACTTGTTGCTGGAATCGGGGCTAAAGAAAGGTGCAGGAGAAGTTCATTTATTTGTTGGGGGGGGTGGGTAAAGGAGGTGGTTGATTGGTTGGTGGGAGGTGCCTTCCTCTTCCCTGACCAGCTCCTTGCCTGATGCCCTTCCTGCAGAACCGCAGGTGGAGATGGAGCAGCAATGCCCTTTACCTCTACCAAGCCTGGACCAAGGGCTCCCCAAACGGAACCAACCCAAACTACTGTGTGAGCCTGACTCCTGAGTCTGGTGAGCTAGAGAAAAAGCCCTCCCAGTTCTCCTCCCCATCCAGGAGCATTCTCTTCACCTGGGCGGGGGGGGGGGGGGGGGGAGGGTGTGTGAAAGCCCAGATGCATGGGGGCACTTCCTTGTTAGAGAGGGAAGTGACTTCTGGCATCTCTTCTCCTCTCTCCTCCCCTCTCCTCCTCTTCCTTCCCCTCCTTTCATCTCCTCTTCTCTCCTCTCCCCCCCCTTCTACTTTCATCTCCTCTCCTCTTTAACTTTTCCCTCTTCTTTTCCTGTCCTCTCTCATCATTCTTGCTCCTTTTCTCAACCTTCTTTTTTTCTTTTCTTCCATTTTCCTTTTTCTTCCACTTCCCTCCACTCTCTAGCTGACTCTCTCTGTGTATCACCTGTTGCCAGAAAGCCACTGCCGTCAGACTGGGCATCTCAACATGTCCCCCCAACTTAGCCAAGTCATCTCTCTGCAGATTTCAGGAGCTGGAAAGATGTACCTTGTTACAATAAGTACCTCTATCTCTGCAAGTTCACAGCCTAAAGGGCTCAAGCCACAAGAAGTTGGAATGCTGCTGCCTTGGAGCCAAACACAGCCAAAGAGGTCCAGGGCCATGATCTCTTTGCCTTCCCAGAGCATCTTCATCCCATCTGACTTTCTCACACCAGTGCTTCCTCTCCCCTTTGTTATCCCCCAATTGTCTGCACTTCCTTTTGGCTACTTCTCTTCCCATTACACCCTACTCAGTGCTTACTGCCTCAGGGCTTTTTATGCCATATACCAGGACTAGCTCAGTGTTGATAAATTACCTGAATATTAATGGTCACACTACTTCAAAAAGCAGAAGACAGCAAGTTTAAGTTCTTTTGACAAGTATTGGTAAGATAAGGATTCTTAAGCAAGGAATCAAAGAGATCAGTGAACACACAAATCTGATCACTTGAAATCAAAACATTAAGCTTGACCTTAATATATCAAATGTTATCTTCTCCTCTATTGTTAGGGTGGAGGGGACAATGCTCTCCACTGTGGATGCCTTCACATAGTCCTTTGACTTTGGGAGGATTCTCCTTCAAGTTCTTTCCCATGGTGTTGTATCTATGGATGGCTCTGTTGTAGTATCTGCCAATGGTTGTGTGTCTTTTAATAAATTTCTTTCTGACCTAATTCTCCAGATGTTTTTGGAAGAGTGTTCATGGTTTATGAAGAATTTCCTCATGTCAACCTTGTAAAAAACAAGACCAGTTTTAGAGATGAAGATATCGAGGGGTACAGAGACACACAAAATATCCTAGAGTTAGAAGGACTTAAACTTAGTTCTTTGGATTTCACATCTACTACAATCTTCATTCCCTGCATTAAGTGCTAGAGTAGTGCTTGGCATACATTCTCATTTCTCTTGAGCTTGGAATTGCTGCTCTCCTTCCATGATACTTTGCAAAACTCATATTTTTGGCTTTTGGTGACTACACATCTTGATCTCTTAATTAATATGATTGAAATGTAATTAGAGGGACATCAATAGACCTGGAATCAGAATATGAGTCTTTCTTTTGCGATAAAATAATGGGATGTGGCAGACGCCCAGGGGCCCCAGATGAAGATTGATTTGGAATTGATTGAATTGAATGGGACTGAGAACCTACTTAAGAATGTTTAAATCAAGACCACACCTGGCTGGCCCTGAGTAGGGTGTTGTTCTCAGAGGCTGTGGACTACTGTATCAACAGGAGACCACTCTCAATCAATCAGCTTGAAGGACCTCCCCTTTGGGGGATGGAGACAGGAAGTAGGAAGTAGGAAGTTGAGGCTGGCTAGCTGGATCTTCTTCTTTTCATTCAGGAGCCATCTGGTGGTGGCAGATGGAAAAAAAAGAGGGCCCCTTTTTGTTTTGGACTTCAGCTTGGTGGGAGTCAGAGAAAAGGTGGACAGAGAAAGAGAGGAAAGGAGATAGAAAGGAGATAGACTTTTCTGGTGTTACAGGATCCCATGTGTTGTCTTTAATCTTTAATAAATCCTTAAAAGCCTAAAGTCTTTCTGAATTTATCAGTAATCATAGCCAATTTCCCCCAAAAAACTGGGGTGGGGAGGGCAGGTTAGGACCCGCATTAGATTTGAAACATCACACTTTGTAGGATGAGGACAACCATGAGGATCCTAGAAAACATAAAAAAGCAGAAAGAAAGTTGGAGGGTCTAGAGAAGAGAAGCTTTAGAATCATGGGCTCTCTGAGTATTGCGGGAACTCTGCAGTCATCCAATCACTTGTCATAAGGCCGAGAATCCTGTGATAAAGCCAAAAGTTGTCCAAGGACAAGTTTCCTCACATGGTAGTCAAGGCAGGAAAACAAGTATTTATTAAGCACCTGCTTTTTACAATCACTTTGCTACAAAGAATACAAAGAAAGGCTGAGAAAAATCTCATCTATAGAAACCCACAATGTAATGTGGGATAACATTTGCTTAATGAAAACGAAAAGGCAGCAATAATTCACATACAGCATCCATTGGAGATAATCAACAGAGGGAGAGACACTAGAGTGAAAGTGGAACAGGAAAGGCTACTTGTAGAATGTGGCATTTTATCTGGGACTTGGAGAAAGCCAAGGAAGCCAGGAGAGACAAAGGGGAGAGAGAGAGTTCCAGACATGGAGGATAGCCAGAGAAAATGCATAGAGATGGAAGATGGCTTGTCCTGGGTCATCATTCTGGTCTGCTGCCATCATTTTGAATACCAGTTCTATCATCCAAGTCTAGTGCTTGGAAGCATAGCCCAATTGCCAGATCAAGTTCAGTAAAGAAGGCACTTTATGGTTCTCTGGGTATACATCCAGGAAAACCATAGGTTATTGGCCCTTGCATAAATACTAGTAAGTGAAAGACATTTCATGAGGGGACATAGGAAGAAAAGGTGCCATGAAATGTTTTAATCCTAAATCTGAGGAAAATTATCCCCCACATTATCTCTCTCCATCTATCTGTACATTCATCCAGCCAGCCACCCATCTATCCATCCAAGTGTGGTGCTTGGAATCACAGCCCACACCTCCTCTTTCCATAAAGGCTTTTGTATAAGCAATGGTTCCCCAATTTTGTCAATTTCAGTTGGAAGAGAATCAGCACCAGGTACTTTGCCATGGAAGAGGAACCTAATGACATTCAAAATCTCTTCTTCAATTGGAAATTTGTCTAGAGAGAGGTTGCCTTTAACCTGAGGTAAATGGTCAATAGCTTCCGCATTGATGCTCTCCTCTTGAGAACACTATGGAAGTGATCAGTCCATCTCTCCAGGATCATATCCTTATCAATAATCAATATGGCTTCATCAGCACTGAGTAGTTGAGATGGACCATATACCTTTGGCACATAAATAGCCTTTAGGTCATCATAAGAGTGGTCTGGATTGTTACTCTCATCATAAAATTTAATATCATCTGCCTTCTTACTGAGTCAAGAATCCTCCCTATCTCTAAGTTTCACTTGTACTTTATTTTTTTTGTGAGGCAATTGGGGTTAAGTGACTTGCCCAGGGTCACACAGCTAGTTAAGTGTCATGTGTCTGAGGCCAGATTTGAATTCAGATCCTCCTGTCTGCAGGACTGGAGCTCTATGCACAGCACCACCCAGCTGACCCTGGTATTTTACTTTTGATGGAGTTAATTGCTGCTTTCTCAGGGAGGGATGGATTATCCAGCTGGTAAACCCTGTGAAGTTCTCATTTGGTCATTCAGCAGCTTCTGCATTTCCCCTTCATTTTTATCAAACCAGAATTGACATGTGCAAGTGTTCTGGCCCAGATGAGCAAATGCAGTGCTGCACACCAAATCTCTGGAAGCTGCCCGCTCCTTTTCTGCTGCACTGCTGCCAATAGTGTGTTGGCTCAATGTTCCCTCTAAGTCAGCTTGTTTGTCCCCGTCAGAGAAGTGCTGTGATCTCATCCTTGTTTTGGCTTGGGAGTGCTGCTTTTGGTGAATGCAAATATTTAGCTTAGAGAGGATAAGTCTATGACCAGTCCAGCCTTGGTTATTCTCACATCCTATCTGTCTCTTCTCCTTACAATCACATAACCTGTTAAATGCCAAGGTTTGCTGCAAGGGTACAACCATGAAGTTTTATTGAGTTTAGGTAAATTGAAGACTGTATTGGTGATGAGAAGGTCATGAGATGCACATGTCTTCAGTGGGAAGTGGACCATTCTGTTGCTGTTTCCAACTCCATTCCTCCTCAGGACACCCTGGCGTGTCTGGTGGTCTCAACCTACTCCAGCTTTGCAGTCACCCAAAGATAAAAGCCTGTCCTCTTTTCAGATGTTGATCATGAGGGTCTCCAGGTATTCATCAATTTTTTCTTTGACCTCATCAGAGTTTGTCATGGTGGGAGCATAAACACTGGTGATGGTGGCATGGTGTGTTCTTGCAAGTGTCAATTGAATTGTCACAAGCCTGTCATTCACTCCTTTTGCTGGGCATACATTTTTGTAGACTAGATGAGGGGTTTTTTTGTTTTGTTTTGTTTGTTTTTGCAGGGCAGTTGGGATTAAGTGACTTGCCCAGGGTCACACAGCTAGTAAGTATACAGTGTCTGAGGCCAGATTTGAACTCAGGTATTCCTGAATTCAGGGCCGATGCTTTATCCACTGCACCACCTAGCTTCCCTGACTTGATTAGTTTTGATTTCAAAAGCTCCACCAGATTCACAGTGCTCCTGCTCGCTGTGGCCTCCCCAGAAAAATGTATCCAGCTCTGACTTCAGTAAGCTGGTCTTCATTTGCCAGCCTTTTTTCACTCAGAGCTGCTATTTGCGTGTGATACCTACTGAGTTCTCTCACAACAAGGGCTGTTCATCTTTCAGATCTACTAGATTTTGTGTTGTCTATAAGTGTGCACAGATTCCATGTACCAATGGGGAGTGGAATCATCTTTGCAGAAGTTTGTGTATATTTTTTCTGTTTTGACCACATGGTGGCATCCTTGCCTCCAGGGTACTCAGGCCAGGGTTGGGTAAACAGAGAGTTTTATGGGCACCTTTCCTAGCCCCTTCCCCATACCAAGAGTTGAGAAGGGCAATTCTTAAGAGGCTTCCCAGACACCCAGTGGCTGCTGAATCTCACTGTTATTCCAATGAGAAGACAACCCCATGGCCTGGGCTGCCTGTGAGCAGGGCTGTGACTACACCTCCCAGTATATACACATCTGCTCCTTCATCACTTGCCTGGTGCCACAGGACTTTGAAATAGGTAAAAATGGCAAAATGGTAAGGCTGATGTCTTTTTTATTTAGAATTTTATTCCACACCCCAAATTTCATGTTAACTTTTAGCATGCAAATTCTCTTCCTCCCTTCCTCCCCACCTCCCCTAAAGAATGAAAACAATTCAGTGTAGGTTATATGTGTGTAGTCATGCAAAACATTTCTGCGTTAGTCAGGTTGTGAAAGAAGACAGACAAAAAACTTAAGAAAAAGGAACTAAAAAATATGATTCAATCTCCATTCAGACACCATCAGTTCTTTCTCTGGAGATGGATTGAACTTTTCATAAGTCATTCAGAGTTGTCTTGGATCATTGTGTTGCTGAAAATAGCCAAGTCATTCACAGCTGATCATCTTACAATATTGCTTCTACTTTGTAAACAGTACATTTCCCTTTGCATCAGCTCATATAAGGCTTTCTAGGTTTTTCTGATAGAATACTACTCATCATTTCTTATAGCACAATAGTGCTCCATCATGATCTTATCCCACAGTCTGTTCAGCCATTCCCCACATGATGGGCATCTGCTTAAATTTTAATTTAAGTTTTTGTTTTTCTCTCTCTTTGGATACCAACCACCAGGAGCTAGGTGGCACAGTGGATAAAGCACTGGCCCTGGATTCAGGGGAACCTGAGTTCAAAATCCAGCCTCAGACACTTGACACTTGCTAGCTTGTGACCCTGGACAAGTCACTTAACCCTCTGTAAGCAATTAATTATGATTTGGGGTTTTCATAACCCTATCTTTGCTTTATTATGGTCAGCCTTAAAAACTGTAAGCTTGAGAAGCCTAGGAGAAGCCTGGGTGTGTATTTTGGGTGATAATTGAACAAACGAGAGGAACTCTGACCACAGGGAACATTTGTTGAAACTATGTAACTAAGCCTTCCTCTAATAGCTTTCCCATGCCCACCAGGGTCTGGCCAGATTATAATAGGGACAGCCCATGTGGGTGTGCTGAGCCAGTTGGAGACTCAGCATGGCTAAGAACTGCCCCTCCCCTTCCTGTGAAAAAGTCCGTTAGTTACACTGAGAGATACAGTGAATTTCAGTTAGAAGGAGTTAGGGATAAAGGGAGTTAGGGAGTTTTCAGAGTGGCAGTAAGAGAGGTTCTGAGGGAAATAGGGAAGGAAGGCAGACATTTAGAGGAGCTGCTGGTGTTTGACCTTTGGACAAAACAGAAGAGACTGCAAATCTAATTCTCCTTAGAGCTACAGATTTCCCGTGTGGTGAGTGTGAGTACTTTTTTTGAGGCAAAGCTATCTCTTTGGAGCTAGCTGAGCTGGAGGCAGGTTCAGGTGCCTGGGGCCTTTTTACACCAGAGATATATACATTGTTTCTAGTTCTATTAATCTCCCTTGTATGATTCAGATATGGTTTTCCACCTATTCCCATTAAGAAACCTGTTTTGTTTTTGAAAGGGGCTGTTTCTTTTCTTACCCAATATTAAGGCCAGCCACCCAATTAACTCTTCTCCTACTAAATTTGACCCTTACCACTTCACTGCCCTGCAAAAATAAATAGATAGGTATGAAGTAGTGCCACAAAATTGTTTTGACCTGCATCACTCCAATCAATAGGGAGTTAGAGCATTTTTATATGGCTAGAGGTAGCTTTGATTATTTCATTTGAAAACTTCATACCTTTTGATCATCTATCAATTGGAGAATGCCTCTTATTTTGACAAATTTGACTCGGTTCCCTATGTGTTTGAGAAATGAGGCCTGTCAGACAAACTTGCCTCAATTTTATTCTTTGTCTTTTTTTATTTTAATAAATGATACAGTTATTTATTGTTGTCTTTAGCCCTTTAAATTATAGACTGACACGATACATAAAAAATAAAGCAGAGTCACAGGAGCCATCTCAGGTGCACACAGCCAGTGACTCTGGGGGATCAGAATAGGGCTGGGCAGAAGGAAGACTCACTTCTTGGCTGCTGCCTCTACTGCAGCTTCAGTGTCTGCTAGAGCCTGGGAAGCCAGGAACTGGGCATGCTCCTCTTGGAAAGCAGCTAGATCCTGGGAGCTAAGGTCTGTCACCACGCAGATGCCCAAAGAACAAGCACTACCACTAATGGAACGGACAACTGAGGACAGGGGGACATCCTGAAAAGCAAAGGCCTTCTCCTGAGTCTTTACTCGGGATTTCTCATACACATGCTTCAAGGTGATCAACCCAGCTACCTCATGCCTTCTATGCCTGGCTCCCTTTTCTATCCCAGCTGCTGCCTTCAGGAAGTAGGAGACTGTAGGCTGATTAACCTTGAGCTCAAAAGTCCTATCAGGCTTCAAGATGATCTTGGTGGGCAGGGGACCCCCGCTTTGATGTCCTTTGTCTTCTCATTGAACTCCTTACTGAACTGGCTGATGGTGAGGCCTTGCTGGCCCAGGCTGGGTCCCAGTGGGGACCCGGTCACCTCTTGTCCCACACATAGTGGCCTGGAAGACACTGCTACCCTCCATCTTCTGAATGGAGCTCTCGGCCCGGATGAGTTTTGACATGGCACAGGCTGTTGGGCATGAGCTGGAGAGGAGAGAGGAGTGGGAGCCTGACCCCAAGTCTGCCAGGCCTCCCCATAACCACACCCCCCCCCAATTTTTTTCACAGTTACTATTGCTAACTGTATTTCCCTTTATCTTATGCCCTGCCCAGGACATTTACTCTATTTTCTATCTACTTTTACCCTGTCCCTCCTCAAAAATGTTTTGCTTCTGACTGCCCCCTCCCCAATTTGCCCTCCTTTCTATCCCTCTCCCCTTATCCCCTTCCCCTCCTACTTTCCTGTAGTGTAAGATAGATTACTGTCCCCAGTAGAATGTAGTTGTTATTCCTTCTTTGAATAGATTCTGATGGGTAAGGTTCAGTCAATCCCCAGCACCTCCCCCATCTTCCCCTCCACTGTATAAGCTTTTTCTTGTCTCTTATATATGAGATACTTTATCCTATTCCACCTCTCCCTTTCTCCCAATACATTCCTCTCACCCCTTAATTTTATTTAAAAAAATATATCATCCCCTCATATTCAACTCACACCTGTGCTCTCTGTCTAAATATACTCCATCCAACTCCCCTAATAATGAGAAAGTTCTTATGAGTTACAACTCTTAAGGCTGATGTCTTTTGACTCATGCATAAATAGGACATAAGTGAGGCAGAGCTGCACAAAGTCATGGGGCTCACTCTCTCTTCCAGAGTCATCACAGTCCAGTGGCAGGGCAGACTCAAGACAACTGGAGATGGCTCAAGATGCCCTTGGTGTCTTCAATGTCTCACCCGGTTCTTAGCGCTGCACAGTGCCTGCTTCAGCTGCTTTCAAGGCTGTTGGACCTAATTGTTCTCCATCATCCATCCTACCTTCACTTGCTTGGGCAGGCACCCCACTTAACTCACCAAGGGTTTGAGACTCCTTGGTTACACTCAAGCTTGTTTAGCACATTGGCTAAAATGATTTCTCAGGGTTTAGCCACTGTGCATGCTACAGCTTCTTGGAGCCAAAGGTGAGAGTTACACATCAATAATGAAAGCAGGCCTGAAAAGAGCTTCACCCCAAAGGTGCTAGACTTCCCTGAGCTCACTCAACCCTCTAGAGCCAGGAGCACACATGTGGAAGAGTGATGCTCTAGGTCCCAACCAGGGTTCAGCAGATCTGGGGCTATTTTTCCAATTTTCTGGTGATCTCAAGAGATTCCCTGCTTTGTTCAGCCTATGGCCTCTTGTATCTAACCCCTGAGGACAAGGCTGTGCTAGAAGAAACTGCAGCGAACTCTGTTCTGTCCTGACAGGATCAGCCCAACCCCAAATCAACTCGAGGAAATGTTCCTGTGATCACTGAGGGACCTTTTCCAAGAGCCTGAAAATGTTCTTTCTTGTCCAGGAAATTCCAGTGATGAATGGGAAGGTAAAGAGTCCAGTCAAGGGACACATGTGTCCCTTGACTGGAATTGCCTCCTTCTCCAGGGCCAAGGTCTATGACATTATATCTTTCCCGGATTCTGGTCTCCTCCATCCTCAGGGTAGCCAGGAAACTCACTGAGTCTACTGTGCATTCTCTCTTCCTCCAATCACCAAGCATCCCCCTGGTGTCCCAGGGCCATGTGAACAAGGCAGCTGTTATGGTCTGGTGGAGAAACCAGTCCCATGTCCCTCCCTTGTGTTCTGGGAAGAAAGCAATGCTCAAGATTGAGAAAGACCACACCTTCTTCCAGGAATCCCCCTGCCTGCCCCTAATCCACATGTGTCCTGACCTTCAATCCAGCCCCCTCCTACCTAGTCCCCTCCTCTAACGCAGGGGCCCATGCCCACTCCCCCCTGGCCCTCTGTCTATAAAGGTTCTGTCCCTCCCTGGTCAGACACACTCTCCCTCAGTGCTGCCAGTCTGGTAAGTGAAGGAGAGAAGGTCTGAGAGGTTGGGTCCCTCCAGTCTGTTGAGGCCATTCCCCTCCCAGGTGGAAGGAAGAGGAATTCTCCTTCAGGGAGGGCGTTATCCTGGAGGGAGATTCCATAGAAGGTCATTTCTAAACAAGCCTGATAGACAGAGGGGTCTCTGCTCACTGGTCCACCCCACCAGTTGCCCCCAGATTTTCTCCCGTTCCCAGAGTCTGTATACTGCCTGAGAGTCCCAGAAGGGGAGGGAAGGAAGGAGAGAGCAGGGGGCCCAGACAGCAGGAGGAGAGCAGCCCCCTGGGTGCACTGAGCTCTGGACCACCCTCTTGTCCCCATCTCTCTGTGTTCCTTGGGAGGGACATGCCAGGGGGCTCAGGGTGCCTCTTCTCTCCTCCCCAGAATCAAAGGTCTGCCATGATGCCCCCCAGCGTCTCAGGGCTGCTCCTCACCTGTCTGCTGCTGCCAGGCCTGACACAAGGTGAGTCCCTTCAGGCCTCCCCCTGGACTACACACCTGGGCCTGGAAATACCCAGGGGGCTTTGACACAGTGAGAGGGAAGGGGAGGGGCAGGACAGCAGGAGGGTGGGGACAGTGGAGGAGAGAAGGAGCAGGGGGGGCTTCAGGGTTCAAAGGCTGAAGCCCAGGGAGCAGGAGCCTCAGCTGCCCTGCCCTGCAGCCCCTCTGCTCCCTCCCCCAGGCCAGGAGGATGCTGCTGGGCCCCCCTCTGCCAGGAAATCCTGCCCCCAGGGCTTTGCCCTCCAGGGCTCCCACTGCTATGGCTTGTTGGGTCCTGAGGAGACCTGGAACACTGCCGAGGTGTGTTGGGGAGAGGGCCCCTGAGAGGGGGGGCTGGGGTGGTCTCACTATCTCAGTGTCCCTTGGGGTCAGAAGTGGGGTCCCAATGAGGCCCTGAGCCCTCATCTCTCACCCAGGTCCTCCACTCTCAAGGGGCTGCTCCTTTTTCTGTGGCCCCCACCATGGTGATCCTTGTTCCCATCCAGCCATTTAACCCTGCTCCCCTCCCCCTGGGCCTTCATTCCTTTCTCTTTTTCCCTGCTGACCCCACAGAACCCTGGAGCATGCTCTGGCCTCCTCTGCTCTCTGTCCCTCCCAGTGATCCCTACCTGCCACTCCCTCCCCTACAGTTGCTGTGCCAGGCCTACCCCTCAGGCCACCTGGTGTCCCTGCTCAATGAGGCTGAGGCCTCCTTTGTGGCCACCATGATCATGGAGCATGGGATTAAGGGGACCCCCGTCTGGATTGGCCTGCATGACCCCAACAAGGTATGACCCACAAGTTCTTCCCTCTCCCTGCCCAGGAGAGTGAAGGAGAAAAGGGGGGGCTGGCTTGGGGTGGTTCCCACCAGACCCTGAGAAGAGCACATGACTAGGGCAGGATATGAGCCCTGCTATGGGGGCAGGAGGGATGGGAAGGGCCTGGAGGGAGGTCTGCCTGGTGCCCAGGGCCAGAGGGAGTCTGCCCCTCCACCTGCAGCTCCTCCATACTCACTTCCCTCCAACTTCACTCTGGCATCTCTGCCCATTGCTGTTCATGCAGTGAGCAAGCCTTGTGAGCCCTTCTCTCTGCTTAGCTCTCAGTATCACCCCAAGGAGACTTCTCTGTCTCCTCGTGGGGACAAGAGTCAGGGAATCTTGCATGACTCCAGGACCTAAGCCTCCCCTGGAGGCTCTGGGTCCCCAGGGCTGGGGAGGGGGCAAGAGTAAGCTAGAGCAGTGAGGGCCAGGAGGTAGAGGAGGTTTTCTGGGGGAGGGGTGGCAGTCTGGCTCTGGCTGGATCTTAGACAGAGAATGGGATGGGGATGGATGGGGGCTGGTGCTGAGAAATCCCACAAGCAGCAGCAGGGATGGCAGCCTCTGGGAAGGTTTAGAGAACTGAATGCACTTGTTGCTGGAATCGGGGCTAAAGAAAGGTGCAGGAGAAGTTCATTTATTTGTTGGGGGGGGGGGCGTGGGTAAAGGAGGTGGTTGATTGGTTGGTGGGAGGTGCCTTCCTCTTCCCTGACCAGCTCCTTGCCTGATGCCCTTCCTGCAGAACCGCAGGTGGAGATGGAGCAGCAATGCCCTTTACCTCTACCAAGCCTGGACCAAGGGCTCCCCAAACGGAACCAACCCAAACTACTGTGTGAGCCTGACTCCTGAGTCTGGTGAGCTAGAGAAAAAGCCCTCCCAGTTCTCCCCCCATCCAGGAACATTCTCTTCACCTGGTGGGGTGTGAAAGCCCGGATGCATGGGGGCACTTCCTTGCTAGAGAGGGGAGTGACTTCTGGCATCTCCTCTCCTCTCTCCTCCCCTCCCCTCCTCTTCCTTCCCCTCCTTTCATCTCCTCTTCTCTCCTCTCCCCTCCCCTCTTCTACTTTCATCTCCTCTCCTCTTTAACTTTTCCCTCTTCTTTTCCTGTCCTCTCTCATCATTCTTGCTCCTTTTCTCAACCTTCTTTTTTTCTTTTCTTCCACTTCCCTCCACTCTCTAGCTGACTCTCTCTGTGTATCACCTGTTGCCAGAAAGCCACTGCCGTCAGACTGGGCATCTCAACATGTCCCCCCAACTTAGCCAAGTCATCTCTCTGCAGATTTCAGGAGCTGGAAAGATGTACCTTGTCACAATAAGTACCTCTATCTCTGCAAGTTCACAGCCTAAAGGGCTCAAGCCACAAGAAGTTGGAATGCTGCTGCCTTGGAGCCAAACACAGCCAAAGAGGTCCAGGGCCATGATCTCTTTGCCTTCCCAGAGCATCTTCATCCCATCTGACTTTCTCACACCAGTGCTTCCTCTCCCCTTTGTTATCCCCCAATTGTCTGCACTTCCTTTTGGCTACTTCTCTTCCCATTACACCCCACTCAGTGCTAACTGCCTCAGGGCTTTTTATGCCATATACAAGAACTAGCTCAGTTTTGATAAATTACCTGAATATTAATGGTCACACTACTTAAAAAAGCAGAAGACAGCAAGTTTAAGCTCTTTTGACAAGTATTGATTAGATAAGGATTCTTAAGCAAGGATTCAAAGAGATCAGTGAACACACAAATCTGATCACTTGAAATCAAAACATTAAGCTTGACCTTAATATATCAAATGTTATCTTCTCCTCTTTTGTTAGGATGGAGGGGATAATGCTCTCCACTGTGGATGCCTTCTCATAGCCCTGTGACTTTGGGAGGATTCTCCTTCAAGTTCTTTCCCATGTTGTTGTGTCTATGGATGGCTCTGTTGTAGTATCTGCCAGTGGTGGTGTGTTCTTGAATAGATTTCTTTCTTACCTAATTCTCCAGAATTTTTTGGAAGAGTCTCAGGTTTTTCAAGATGAGAGTGCTTCATGGTTTATGAAGAACTTTCCTCATGTCAACCTTGTAAAAAACAAGACCAGTTAGGACAACTAGGTGGTGCAGTGGATAGAGCACCAGCCCTGGAGTCAGGAGTACCTGAGTTCAAATCTGGCCTCAGACACTTAACACTTACTAGCTGTGTGACCCTGGGCAAGTCACTTAACCCCAATTGCCTCACTAAAACAAACAAACCAAAACAAGACCAGTTTTAGAGATGAAGATAGTGAGGGGTACAGAGACACAACAAATATCCTAGAGTTAGAAGGACTTAAACTTAGTTCTTTGGATTTCACATCTACTACAATCTTCATTCCCTGCATTAAGTGCTAGAGTAGTGCTTGGCATACATTCTCATTTCTCTTGAGCTTAGAATTGCTGCTCTCCTTCTATGATACTTTGCAAAACTCATATTTTTGGCTTTTGGTGACTACACATCTTGATCTCTTAATTAATATGATTGAAATGTAATTAGAGGGACATCAATAGACCTGGAATCAGAATATGAGTCTTTCTTTTGTGATAAAATAATGGGATGTGGCAGACGCCCAGGGGCCCCAGATGAAGATTGATTTGGAATTGATTGAATTGGGTGGGACTGAGAACCTACTTAAGAATGTTTAAATCAAGACCACACCTGGCTGGCCCTGAGTAGGGTGTTGTTCTCAGAGGCTGTGGACTACTGTATCAACAGGAGACCACTCTCAATCAATCAGCTTGAAGGACCTCCCCTTTGGGGGATGGAGACAGGAAGTAGGAAGTAGGAAGTTGAGGCTGGCTAGCTGGATCTTCTTCTTTTCATTCAGGAACCATCTGGTGGTGGCAGATGGAAAAAAAAGAGGGCCCCTTTTTGTTTTGGACTTCAGCTTGGTGGGAGTCAGAGAAAAGGTGGACAGAGAAAGAGAGGAAAGGAGATAGAAAGGAGATAGACTTTTCTGGTGTTACAGGATCCCATGTGTTGTCTTTAATCTTTAATAAATCCTTAAAAGCCTAAAGTATTTCTGAATTTATCAGTAATCATAGCCAATTTCCCCCAAAAAACTGGGGTGGGGAGGGCAGGTTAGGACCCACATTAGATTTGAAACATCACACTTTGTAGGATGAGGACAACCATGAGGATCCTAGAAAACATAAAAAAGCAGAAAGAAAGTTGGAGGGTCTGGAGAAGAGAAGCTTTAGAATCATGGGCTCTCTGAGTATTGGGGGAACTCTGCAGTCATCCAATCACTTGTCATAAGGCCGAGAATCCTGTGATGAAGCCAAAAGTTGTCCAAGGACAAGTTTCCTCACATGGTAGTCAAGGCAGGAAAACAAGTATTTATTAAGCACCTGCTTTTTACAATCACTTTGCTACAAAGAATACAAAGAAAGGCTGAGAAGAATCTCATCTATAGAAACCCACAATGTAATGTGGGATAACATTTGCTTAATGACAACGAAAAGGCAGCAATAATTCACATACAGCATCCATTGGAGATAATCAACAGAGGGAGAGACACTAGAGTGAAAGTGGAACAGGAAAGGCTACTTGTAGAATGTGGCATTTTATCTGGGACTTGGAGAAAGCCAAGGAAGCCAGGAGAGACAAAGGGGAGGGAGAGAGTTCCAGACATGGAGGATAGCCAGAGAAAATGCATAGAGATGGAAGATGGCTTGTCCTGGGTCATCATTCTGGTCTGCTGCCATCATTTTGAATACCAGTTCTATCATCCAAGTCTAGTGCTTGGAAGCATAGCCCAATTGCCAGATCAAGTTCAGTAAAGAAGGCACTTTATGGTTCTCTGGGTATACATCCAGGAAAACCATAGGTTATTGGCCCTTGCATAAATACTAGTAAGTGAAAGACATTTCATGAGGGGACATAGGAAGAAAAGGTGCCATGAAATGTTTTAATCCTAAATCTGAGGAAAATTATCCCCCACAAAATTGTTTTGACCTGCATCACTCCAATCAATAGTGAGTTAGAGCATTTTTATATGGCTAAAGGTAGCTTTGATTATTTCATTTGAAAACTTGTGTTCTGGGAAGAAAGCAATGCTCCTGCCTGCTCCTGAATCAAGACTGGGAAAGACCACATCCTCTTCCAGGAATCCCTCTGCCCCTAATCCACATGTGTCCTGACCTTCATCCCAGCCCCAGCCTTATGCCTAGTCCCCTCCTCTAATGCAGGGGCCCATGCCCACTCCCCCCTGGCCCTCTGTCTATAAAGGTTCTGTCCCTCCCTGGTCAGACACACTCTCCCTCAGTGCTGCCAGTCTGGTAAGTGAAGGAGAGAAGGTCTGAGAGGTTGGGTCCCTCCAGTCTGTTGAGGCCATTCCCCTCCCAGGTGGAAGGAGGAGGAATTCTCCTTCAGGGAGGGCGTTATCCTGGAGGGAGTTTCCATAGAAGGTCATTTCTAAACAAGCCTGATAGATGCAGGGGTCTCTGCTCACTGGTCCACCCCACCAGTTGCCCCCAGATTTTCTCCAGTTCCCAGCGTCTGTTTACTGCCTGAGTACTCCAGAAGGGGAGGGGAGGAAGGAGAGAGGAGGGAGCCCCTAGATCAGGAGAACAGCAGCACCCTGGTGTCCCTGCTCAATGAGCCTGCGGCCTCCTTTGTGGCCACCATTATCACAGAGCATAAGATTGAAGGGACCCACATCTGATCAGCCTGCATGACCCCACAAGCTCTTCCCTCTCCCTGCTCAGGAGAGTGAAGGGTTGATACTAATTCTGGAGGTCTGGCACCCTTGGAAAAGCACTGTGATTAGGGAGGAAGTGTGAACACTGCTAAATGGGGCAGGAGGATTTGGGTTAAGGAAATCAGGGAGGTCTGCATGGTGTCCAGGGCCAAAGGGACCACCCACCCCTATTACAAGTTCCTTCTGTTCTCCAAATCTTTCCAGATGTTACCATCCTTATTGTGGTTTCTGGGATTCATCATCATATCCTCTCTATAAGATCCAGGCAGAGCAGACCATCCAACCTTGCCCCAGAAAACCTTCTCTAATTCCTGTGCCTTACTCACCTGCCTTACTCTTCCTCCAATCTCTGCCTTGACTAACTCTCTGTTAAGTCTTTGGTCCAGGACTGTTGGGACTCTTCATTACTGCAAGATTTCTCCATTGTGACTCTTGTTCCCATAGGCAGTTAGCAACTAAAAATTCTCTTCTGTGAGTTAGTAGGTCAGGACTGGGCACAGAGCTGGGCATGTTAGACTGACCCACTGAAATAGCAAGAATGGGCAGACAGAGGAAAGTGAGAATGGAGGGAGGTGGGTATCAAGGAGCTGGAAGTGGAGGTAGAGACTCTGTCTGGTTTGAGCAAAGTTTATGCAGGGTTGATCTGTTTATTAAAAGGTTAAAGGACATGGGTGGTTGGGGGGAGGTTTCTCCCTATGCCCTAACCACCTTCCTGCTCAGTCCTCTCCTCCCAGAACCAACCCAGACCACTGTTTGAGCCTGTCTCCTGAGTCAGGTGAGCTAGAGAAAGAAAAACAGTCACACTTCTACCATTTATCCAGTAGTATTCTCTTTACCCCATGGTGTCTGAGCCACAGGCTGCATGAGGGGACTTCTTCCAATATGGGAATGACCCCCCCTCATCTCCTCTTTCATCTTCTCTCCTTCCTTCTCTCCTTTTCTCTCTTCCTTTCTCTTGACCTTTTCTCCTCTCTTCTCTCTCCTCTCTTTTCTTATTTCCTATCCTCTTCTCCCTTCCACTGCCCTTCCCTGCCCTCCTCTCTCTTTTCTTCTCCTCTTCTTGTCACCTCTTCTCTAATTTCCTCTCTTCTATTCTCCTCTCTTTCTTTTTTCAAATTTCCTTTTCTTTTCTCTTTTCCCCCTTTTCCCCACTCTCTTTTCCTCTTTTTCTGTTTTTTCTTTCCCTTCTCCACTTTTCTTCTACTTTTCTCCTTTTTCTCCTTCCTCTCCTCTTTGAATCACAAAGGCATACTTGAATGAGTTTAGAACCTGTGTAAGAGAAGTCATAGGCATCAGACTCACTGGAGGCCTACAAATGAAACATGCCCCTCCCCCAACTTAATTTAGGCTATCTATAGGCTTCCAGAGCTGACTCTTGTCAGAATGAGTACCTCTACCTCTGCAAGTTCAAAGCCTAAAGGAAATAAACCTGAGGAAGGGATTGGGATTCTGCTGCCTTGGAAACCAAGCGTAACCCATTAGGATAATTGCCTTATTGGAGGGTCATTTGCCCCTCTCAAAGAATCTTCTTTCTATCATCCTTCAACATACCAGCCACCTTTTCCCACCTTTTTCCCACTTCTGTCTCCACTTTTCTTTCTCTTCTTCTTATCTTCTCCTTAAATCGCCTTCTATGTTGCCTGTCCCAAAGTCTTTTATGTCTTATGTCACATTTAGCTCAAAGTTGATAACTAACCTGCATGTAAAGGGTTACATGGTTTAAAAATAAGTGGAAGAGAAAAAGTTCAAGTTCTTTTCAAAAATATTGCTAAGGTCAAGAGATCATTCAGTGCAAAAAATAAATTCGATTACATGAAATTAAACAACTAGTCTATAAATCAGCATATACAATTCTGCTTTCTCTTATATTCTGGGGAGAAAGAGGTCAGAACTCTCCTCTGTGGATTTCTCCTAGTTGTGTAAGTTTGTCAGGATTGTCCCTAAGATTCCTTCCTTTTCTGTTGTCTTTGGATGGTTCTGTTGTAGGCACCTTTAATGGTTCTGTGTCTTTGAAAACTTCCTGAACTGATCCTCTGAACTATTTTGTTGAATCATTGTTTTTAAGTATGATAATGTTTCATTGTTTATAAAGAATGTTCTTCATGCCAACCTTGTGAAAACAACCTCAGTTTGAGAGAGGAGGAAATTCAAGCTCAGACACACCTAACAGAATACAGAGACACTCCTAACATAATACATAATTTGAGGATAACCCTACAGACAACCCAATGACCCCAGAAATTAATATAACTAAGACATATAAAAAGATGAGCCTCCAATCTGTAGAAATCAGGACAGCTAGGTGGTGCAGTGGATGGAGCAGCAACCCTGGAGTCAGGAGGACCTGAGTTCAAATCCGGCCTCAGACACTTAACACTTACTAGCTGTGTGACCCTGGGCAAGTCACTTAACCCCAATTGCCTCACCAAAAAAAAAAAATTCTGTAGAAATCCTCTAGTGGTGTTATCATGCTATTACCACCAGGTTTGTTAACCATTCTTCCCTGCTGGACACTCCGCTACTGGACATGGAGTCTCCACCAGATGCTTCTTTGATAGACATAACCAGGCATTGCCCTTCCTGGTACATGGAAGTCCTCTCTGATTCTCACTTCTGGTTCTAGCTGAAGTCCTTGGCTTTAGTACCATTGATTCTTCTTTCTTTCTTTCTTTCTTTCTTTCTTTCCTTCTTTCTTTCTTTCTTTCCTTCTTTCTTCCATTCTTCCTTCCTTCCTTCCTTCCTTCCTTCCTTCCTTCCTTCCTTCCTTCCTTCCTTCCTTCCTTCCTTCCTTCCTTCCTTCCTTCCTTCCTTCCTTCCTTCCTTCCTTTTGTGGGGCAATGAGGGTTAAGTGACTTGCCCAGGATCACACAGCTAGTAAGTGTCAAGTGTCTGAGGCCGGATTTGAACTCAGGTCCTCCTGAATCCAGGGCCAATGCTTTATCCACTGAGCCACCTAGCTGCCCCCTAGTACCATTGATTCTTCATGAGAAGAATAGGCTCTGCCATGCTCTCTTATAGTTCAAAAGCCAGATGCTTTTTTCATAAGATCTTTCTGGAAAATCACTGCCTCAGAGATAGAATAAATAACATCCTTGGGGCAGGGGAGGAGGAGGGGAACAAACCAACCACACTCTTTGTTCTTTCCTCATAAGGTGAGTGTAATTCCATCACCAGGCATTTATTAAGCACCTACTATATGCCCGACTCCTGTGTGAGGTCAGGCTCACCATAGTGGTGGAGATACAAAAAGAGGCAAAAACCAGTCCCTGCCCTCAAAGAGTTAACTGAGTCAACTATGCGAGGTCATCATCTCTAACCTTCATGCTGACCCAGCCCATCCCAGCTCTCTTTAGAATTCCAGACATGAAAGAATGGATTTTACCCAGAAAAAAAAATCTCCCACATCAGAATCCTAGAAATGACAAGATAGAAGAAGATGAGATTTTGACACTTTGAGTGAAGTGTCCTGGCTATAGACTTTCTCCTCCCCACCACCTTCCCTCTAGAGAATCTTTTTCTCACTCTTCTCCTCAAAACCCCCTACTTTGGGGCAGCTGGGTGGCACAGTGCATAAAGTAGGGCCCTTGATTCAGAAGGACCTGAATTCAAATACAGCCTCAGACAGTTGACACTTACTAGCTGTGTGACCCTGGACAAGTCACTTAACTCTCATTGCCCTGCAAAACAACAACAACAAAAAACACCCTACCTGCCCTTTTACCCTCTCTTATCCTAACAATGGCAGTACTGGGGAAACAGCTAATAGGGGTTCAAGCCAATAGTATTAGAGGTTACCCCTAACTCTTCAGCATGCCTCACTGACCCTGACCGATGATGGACCAGGACAATCCTGTGATAATAGGGCCAAGGTACACGTGCCAAGCGACTCCTATTAAAATTTTTATCTTGGGGAAGCTAGGTGGCACAGTGGAGAAAGCACCAGGCCTGGATTCAGGAGGACCTGAGTTCAAATCTGACCTCAGACACTTGACACTAGCTGTGTGACCCTGGGCAAGTCATTTAACCTTCATTGCCCTGCAAAAACCAAAAACCAACCAAACAAAAAAACTTGTTATCCCCTAAAATTCCCAGATCCATTGCAAAACAACTGCTGTCTATTCATTCCTCCCCCTTATGCTTTTTTTCACATTTATTTCTTTTGTTTTTAATTTATGGAATAAAATAAGCATTTCTATAACACAGTAGAATAAAAAAGATGATTACACATGAAATGGCATATATATTATGTACAACTTGTTATTCCTTTTAAACATATAATAAAGTTATCGAGGAAATTGCTTTTCCCCCCTTTTTTTCTTCCCTCCCACTCCCCCTCCCTAGAGAAGGCTACCATTATACTTAGGAAGATGATTGTTTTAGTAGAATACTTCACATATCTCCCCATGGAGTTCCCTCTCATTAGACTCAGTCTAATGTTCTAGCCTGTCAAGGCCTTTCTCATCTCTCATATTAGTGGTCCTTTCTAGCTATTTTCCTGGCTCAGATTTGATGAGCATATTATCTATTCCTTTATCCAAGTAATTCATGAAAATGTTAAATGGAGTTAAGGCTGGCAAAGCTCCATTGATACTCCGTTGGAGATCGCTAGCCATGTTGAACTGCTAATAGCTACTTTTTGCTTTTGTGACTATCTAACCAGTTCTGAACCTATTTGAATATATCAGAGCCTAATCACTATCTCTCCACTTTCTCTGTAGGAAAAATATGAGCTACTTTTAGTAAAAGCTTTGCCAAAATATTTCTAAACTATTGCTGCAGCATTCTCCTTATATATCAATTTAATAATCCAGTCAACTAAAGGCAATGAAATTAGTCTGGGATGATTCATTTGGGAAGCTCTGCTTGGGAGATACTCTAAGCACAAAGTATTTCTCTCTTAATATGTGAGTGATATGATTGCCAAGAGAGACAGGTAGCTGGTCTTTCCAGTGTGGACTCCTTTAATTCATAGAGAAGAAACAAAATCAAGAGGTAATTTTAGAAGGGAAAACAATACTATTAAAGGGGTCTGGGGAAAATTTCTTTTTTGTTTGTTTTTGTTTTTAACGGGGCAATGAGAGTTAAGTGACTTGCCCAGAGTCACGCAGCTAGTAAGTGTCAAGTGTCTGAGGTCGGATTTGAACTCAGGACTTCCTGACTCCAGGACCGGTGCTCTATCCACTACGCCACCTAGCTGCCCCCATCTAGTCCAATTAGTACCTGAAAAAGAAGTCCCAATAGAGCCTCGCCACCAAGTAGTCCTCCAACCTTTGTCTGAAGATGTCAAGGGAGATGGGGATGGGAGGGGAGAAGCCATCATCCCTTGTGCCTGGACTAGGCATGTGCAGGACTTTGCCAATACTTTGCCCTTTTTTATATCAACAACTCTTATCATAGTCCTGTCACATAATAAGTGCTTAATAAATACATTTGGTTATTCCAATGATATAGTAAATAGCAACAGAGAAGAGACATCCTGAATGATTGTTTGAGGTGCTTTTGGAAAGGGTCAAAGGATGAGTGAAGCCTGCCATGGTAGCAAGGGATTGGGAAGAGTAAAGAAGATAATGCTTAGGGAACATAAAGTCCTTTCTTTCTGGAAGAAGGAGAGATCTGAACTTGTTCAACACAGTTTCAGTCCAGAGCTACTTGGCTAAGTCCTGGTTTCCTCTAAGTTATTCTTGGCTGTAACCATCTGGGGAGCAATAAATATTTGTTGACTTGAACTCAATCAACAAACATTTATGAAAGGCCCTTATTTAATTTCACACCTTCAGATCCCATTGCTTTCCTGTCTACATGCTTGATAATGGGTAAAAATGCGTTTTCACTTCCCACGGCCTAGCTAATGAGAAGCTGACAACTTTTTCTAGGACAAAGAAGTAGTTTCTCTGGAGGGACTCTTAGTAAAATCCCACAGAAAACTTGGCAACGGTGTCATGCTGGTTTCTGTGCCAGAAAGATAGGAGAAGTGGGGACGTGCTTCATGGAGGTGAGGAAGTGTTGGCTTCTATCCTGGGAGACGAATTTTCAAGAGGAGTAAATGACAAGTTAGAGAGTGTCCAGAGGAGGGCAGCCTGCATCCCTGAATTACCCAGTAGGCACCAAGCACCTGACAAAGGATACTTGAGGCGGGTTGGTGCCAGATAATTAGTGACAACCTTTTGCATCTTCCACTTGTCAAATCTCCTGCTCTTAGAACAGATTTTTAAGTCATTAATTGATGGGCAATTGAAAGAGGGAGAGAACAAGAGAGATGTCTTGTTCCTTTGATTTTGCACAGTGGTGACAGGGGTCACCACCATGACCCTGGTAGCAGAGAGCTATTGATCTTGTGTGTACTTCCTGATTTCCCCAGCCCTTCCTCCCAGGAACTTAGTCTGTGCTAGGAGATGAGGCACCTGGGTCACTCTTCTCTATACTAAAATATCTCTTTAAGAAAAATCTTTTTTGGGTCATTTGTTGGTTGTGGTTCCCATTCAACACCCTTGCCCCCCATATTTCTTAGTGAAAGGATTCCAGGAACGAATATACAAAGAATATACACAACAGGTGAATCCTGTCATTTTCATTCGCTCTGCCCACCTCTCCAGCCCTTAGGACTGTGCCTGAGCCTCTTTTCTGGGTTTTCTCCTCCTCTTTCAGGGCTTTTTTGGGATCTCACTCCTTGCTGGGAACATATGTTCTACCTGTCCTATCCCTGATTTCCTGGACTATTGGAATAGGACAACTGGAATTCAATTGTTTTTGCAGCATGGATCCCCTTGGTAGTCTAATGAAACCTGTAGACTCCTCAGGATGTTTTTGAGTTAATTGAAGGAAATGCTAAATTTCAATTAGAGGTTAGTAAAAAAAAAAAAAGATGTCTTTTTCCCACCCAAGTTCATGGATTCCCTGAAATCTGTCCACAGTCCCCTTCAGATTAAGTATTCCTGCTCCATTACATTGTATCACTTACTATCTTTGTGACTCTGTGTAAGTCACATGACCTTCTTGTGCCTCTGTTTCCTCAAACATAAAGTGAGGGGGTTGAACGATATGGCCTCTGAGATCTTTCTGAGCTCTGGGTCTGTGATCTTATAAGCATATTGGAAAGAACCAACTGTGAGCTCCCAAGAAACCTTTGACCTGGTGTTCCAGGAAGAGGGCATTGCCTATGCCAGCTCCTTAACACTGCTTGGCTGTTCCTCCCTATGTCCAACATCATCCCATTCTTTGTCAACACGCAGACTCTGACCCTCGATTATCTACCCTCACTTCATCTGCCTCTGTCTTGGTTCCTCCCTTTCATTCCTGCCCATATCTGTTTCCCCTTCTAGTCAACTCTATATAAAGGATCTGTCACTGCCTGGTCACACACACCATACCACAGCCCTGTCAGTCAGGTAAGTGGGGGAACCTGGGTTGGAGGAATCATTCCAAAATCCTCAGGCCATTCCTTATGCTGGGAAGGAAGCTGCTAAGAAGGAAGTGTGTGTCAGCAAAATCTAGAACAAGTATGACAGGATGAACCTCTGGTGCCCATCCCTACCAGCGGCTTTTTCCCAACAGACAATACCCAGATTTCCCTAGATATTAAGAAGGAGAGGAAGGGCACATGAGAGGGATTTGGCCTCAACTCTGAAAGCAAGGAAAGGAGAGATCAGAAAGATCTTTGCTCTTCCCAACTATGAATTCCCCTTCTCTGGTCCCATCTGTGGATTAGAAATGTCCTGTGCTTTAGTCCTATGTTCTGTCCCTCCAGACTCAGAGATGATGGTGCCCTGCAAGATGCCCCCAAGCTTCTCAGACCTGATCTTCACTTCCCTGCTACTCCTAAGCCTGGCACAGTCAACTAATCAGTCAATGGAGGAGGATTTATTAAGTACTTACAATGTGCCAAGCACTGAGGCACAAGGCAGTATACTCAGCACTGAAGCACAAGGCACTGTGCCAAGCACTGAGGCACAGGGCCCTGTGCCCAGCACTGAGGCACAAGGCACTATAGCCAATACTGGGGCAGAAGGCACTGTGCTCAGCACTGAAGCACAAGGCATTGTTCCAAGCACCGAAGCACAGGTCACTGCACCCAACACTGAGGCGCAAGGCATTGTGCTAAGCACTGAGGCAACAGGTGAGTCCCTGTCTCCAGGGTCTCCCCACCATCTTCAGCACTATGTTTGAGGACAGCTCTCAAGGTGGCGGGAGAAAGAAACCCAGAGGGAAAAGGGAAGCAGAGCTAATGTTGGAACTTTGAAGGAGGTGGATTCAGGAAGAAAGGAGAGGCTGCATTTAGGTCTTTTGAGAGCAGGATCCCCAGGTCCTATGTTATCCAATCCCTTCCCACACTTCCCTTAGTTGAGGATGTCTCCACTGTTGCTACCTCTTTGAGGATCTCCTGCCCTGAAGGGTCCAGAATCTACAGCTCCTACTGTTATGGCTTGTTCCATATACCCAGAACATGGTATGCCGCAGAGGTTGGTTGGCAAAAGGGATCCCCAAGGGAGGGTGAGCACGTGTGTCTCTTATCTCTGTATCCCTTGGGACTTAATCATGGGTCAGCACCTCCCACCACGAATCCTACAATTGTTCTGACCTTAACCCCACTCATCCTGTCTCCCCAAAGCTCCCCGGGGATGGTCTCTGTCCTCCTTGCTCCGCTCTACTGTCAAAAACTAGTCTTCCTTTCTTCTCCCTTATAGCTGGACTGCCAAAATCTACCCCTGGGCCACTTGGTCTCCCTGACAAATGAGGCTGAAACTTCATTTGTGGCCTCCGTGATTGCTGAGAACGGGGGCAGCCGGGCTCCCATATGGATAGGCCTCCACAACCCCTTAAAGGTTTGACCCCTGTCTTCTTGCCCCTCTGTCTGTCCAAGGGGAAAGTGGGGTGGGGAAAGGTTTTGTTTCCTGCATTCTCAACTCAAAACCTGTCTCTCCCTCTCCCCTTTGAGCCCTGTGACCATAGGAATTAGGAGTAAATCCATCAAGGAAAGGGAAGGGAGGGAACAAGCATTTATTGAACACTGACTATTTGTCAGGTACTGTGCTGTGTTTTCTAAATATTGTCTTATGTGATCTTCACATACTAAGGAAACTGAAGTAGACAGAGGGTAAGTGACATGCCCAGGGTCACTTAACCAGGAGGTGTCTGAGGCTGGATTTGAGCTCATGGCTTCCTGACGCCCAGATCTCCTAGGGCCTCTGGCCTGCGTGACTCAGTGTAGCTGTCCCTAGACCTTCAGTCTACCTGCCTATTCCCAACACTTTTCACACATGCGCGCGCACACACACACACACCTCGTCCAGACTTCTACAATCATCTTCCACCAATACTGATTGTATGCACAATTAGTATGGGTCCACTTCTTTTGTTTCAGGAGAAAGGTAAACAAAAGTCTACAGCTTCCACATGTGTGGAGAATAAACTCCCAATCATGAAGTCTTTTATGTAGAAAAAAGAACGAGATAGCCAAATACCCTGGGACCCCTGGGAGTGGGGTGGACCAGGGATGCTTGTGCTGTAGACTGGCAGAGTGGGGCTGCTGGAGTGGCATGTGTGTTCATGTATGTGTGTGTGTGTGTGTGTGTGAATGTAATCACTGCCCTTTTCCCACAGAACCACCACTGGCGCTGGAGCAGCAATGCTCTGTTTACTTACCAAGCATGGGATATAAATGCTCTAAGTTCTAACTCTGGCTTCTGTGTTCACCTGACTCGGGGTTCAGGTAAGAAGGAGGCCGAGGGAGCAAGGAGAGGGAGAGACAGAGGGAGAGCATAGGGTGAGACAGATACAGGTACAGACAGACAGATAGACATAGACAGAAAGCAATACAAAGACAGAGACACAGAGAGATAGAAAGACATAGAGAAAGGGAAGAAGGGAGGGCAGGAAGGAGAGAGGGAAAGAGGGAGGGAGAAGAGAGCAAAGGAAGGGAAGGAGGGAGAGAAAAGAGAGAAGGAGAGAAAGGAAGGCGAAAGGGAGAGAAAGAAGGAGGGAGGGAGAAAAGAAGGGAGGGAGGGAGAGAGAATTTTCCCCAAAAATCAAAAGCAATCCAATATTTTCACCTTTCTCCCCCTATCTTCCAAATTTTCTAAGCACATGACTTCTTGTAGAATTCTTTCCTCAACCAGATTACGAGAGCTATCTTTTTCTTTTTTCATCTCCTCTCCTGTATCCTTTCACCCACCCTCTTCTCTTCTCTTCTCTTCTCTTCTCTTCTCTTCTCTTCTCTTCTCTTCTCTTCTCTTCTCTTCTCTTCTCTTCTCTTCTCTTCTCTTCTCCTCTTCTTTTCTCCTCTTCTGACTACAAACCTCTTGTGGTTGTGGGTTTGTAGGGTGATGTGCATAGAGGGTAGGGCATCACATGAATGCCAGAGAAGGATATCAGAATCACCAGAATGTGGAACCACAAACCCCAGCTGTTCTTCCACCAGCCTGACCCATTGTATCTTTTTCTAGGATTCCGTAGATGGAATGATGCTGCATGTGAGACCAAATTTTCCTATATCTGCAAGTTCATAGCTCAGAAGAATTTGGAATTCTTTCACCTGGAAGCCAAGCATAGTACCTGAGGGTCTATAAGCTCAGAGAATCTTTTCCCCGCCCTCCTCCCAAGTGGATGTCCCTTCCCCTTATCAGTAGTCCTTTTCTCCCTGTCTTATGTGATCCTCTCTCCACTTCTCTCCCTACTTGTGGTCACCTGTGAGCTGCTTGGTCCAGAATCCTGCAGAATCAGAATAAATCTTGGTTTTACTACAAATCTTTGGTGTCTAGTCAATCGATCAATAAACATTTATTAAGTCCTAATGAATAGCTACGTGATACAGTGGATAAAGTGCTGAGCCTAGAGTTAGGAAGATGAGTTCAAATTCAGACTCAGATACTTACTAGTACAGGGTTACTGTATAACCCGGGGCAAGTCACTTTACCCTATTTGCCTCAGTTTCCTTATCTGTAAAATGAGCTGGAGAAGGAAATGACAGACCACTGAAGTATATCTGCCAAGAAAACCCCAAATGGGGTCACAAATTTAGACAGAACTGAAATGACTAAACAACAACAACAACAACAACAAAGTGCTTTCTCTGTGCTGGGCACTGTGCTAAGCACTGAAGTGATTGTCTGAAGTCTGACTCCTCAAATATGGAGGAAGGAGCATGAATGAATTTGGAGAGAAGTACCATGGGGACTCTGGGCTTTCTCCACTCTCCCAGTCTCATTTCAGAGGCTATATTCAATGCACTCAGGTTTTTTGTTTTGGTTTAGGGGGTATTTTTGTTTGTTTCTTGGTGAGGCAATTGGGGTTAAGTGACTTGCCCAGGATCATACAGCTAGTAAGTGTCAAGTGTCTGAGGCTGGATTTGAACTCACGTCCTCCCGAATCCAAGGCCAGTGCTTTATCCACTGTGCCACCCAGCTGCCCCCTCAGTTAGTTTTAATGATCATTGGATAAACCTGAATTCTCTCATCAAGTCAGCTGCTCTTCATTGGAGGATTCTCAGTGGAGAATCTCTCTCCATATTTTTCTATTTATTTCTCTGTTCAGTTGTCATCTCACTCCAGTTGAATATAAGTTCTGTGAGTGCAGGAATTGTTTCAGTTTTGTCTTCATGTCCCCAGCAGTAGGCCCAGTGCCTTAAACAGAGCTTTTAATCAAAGTCTCTTAAATAGAATTGAAGCTCAGAGGTGCCGACCCCAGGGGCTCTGCTGAATTTCTAATGTCTCAGCAGCTCCTTGTACTGTAACAAGACCTAGAGAATTTCAGGCATATGCTAGAGCTGGCTTTTAAGAGCTGACTCTTAAATTTTTAGTGTGATCATATATACCTCAGAAATCAGTGAACACTACAAATTGAGTCTTGATTTGTTATTTTGTTATTAATGCAACTTAAACTTTAAAGTGTTTTATGCATACATTTTTATCCCCTGGAAATCTGGTTGTTAAATATTTACCAGTATACTCCTGGATTTCGCCATTTACTTCCCTGGAATTCCTCCAGTTTCCAGCTGATGAGTGAAAAAATGCTTTCTCAAGAGCAGCTAGGTGGTGCAGTGGATAAAGCACTGGCCCTGGATTCAGGAGGACCTGAGTTCAAATCCAACCTCAGATACTTTAAACTGGCTAGCTGTGTGACCCTGGGCAAGTCATTTAACTCTCATTGCCCTGAAAAAAAAAAAGCTTTCTCAATTCCAAGTTGGCTCTGAACTGGGATCTGAATTTCCTGTTTAGCACCTGTCCTGAAGCTGGGGAGAAAACTGAGAAAACCAATACATAGTCAAGGAAGACTGTCTGCCTTTGGAAGTGGCTGGATCCAGTGACTGAATGCAATATATGGTCTATATAACTGAGTTATATTTCATTTTTATTGCAATTTATCTAATTCCAGTTTATGTTTCTATGAAGTATGTCCTTGAAATAGTGTCAATAAATGGAGCATTGTTGGAGTGTAAAAAAATAATGTCAATCCACTAGAAGAAGTTGGTCAGTGGGGGCTGTGAGCTACTATTTTGATTTGAGAAGGGAAGCTATTAAGCATTTATATAGTACCTACTAAATTCCAGGCACTGTGTTAAGCACTCTACAAATATTTTCTCATTTGATCCTCACAACAACCCTGTGAGGTAAGGTGCTATTATTATCTCCATTTTGCAGTTGGGGGAAATTGAGGCAAACAGCGGTAAAGTGACTTTCCCAGGGTCACACAGCTAGTTAGTATCTGAGGCTGGGTTTGAGCTCAGGTCTTCCTAATTCCAAGCCCAGCACTTCATCCACTGTACTACCAGATATCTACATTGGATCAATTGGGTAACTTGTGGTAATTCTAGATTAATGAGAGGAAAATAACACCAACCAGAAAGGGAGAGATCACAAGGTGATGTGATGGGAAATTCATTGAAATCACTTCATTCATTCATTTATTCATTCAACAAGTATTTATTCTTTGCTATGTGTTAGGTACTGGGGATACAAAAAAATATCCTGCCTTCAAGGAGTTTCTATTCTACTGAGGGAAAGCAACAATACACAGAAATGTTAATATATATGCAGATGTTTCATTTGTGTATATGGATATATGCACACACATATTACTATAAAGCAATTTCTGGGATGAGGAGAAGTATACGAATAGGTTTCTGATGGGATGTGGCAGCTGAGCTGAGGTTGGATGGAAACTAGGGAAACTAAAATGCAAGATGAGAAGGGAAAGCATTCTAGGCATGGGAAGGGGACACCTGCCTATGCAAAGGCAAAGAGGTGGGAGATGGAATGTTGTGCTCAGGGAAGATCAAAATGGAAAATACAACTGGAACTTAGAGTGCATGAAGGACAATAATGTGCAATGAACTCCAAAAAGGTGAGTTGGAGTTTGGTTGTTAAGGAAAGGTTTTCAATCAATTGATCAATAATCCATTTGTTTGTTTGTTTGTAACATTCTTTTCTTTTAAAAATTTGAGTCCCAAATTCTCTCTCTCTCTGTTACCTCTTCCCCCTTCTACTGAGAAGGCAAGCAATATGACATCAATTATACATGTGAAAACATGCAAAGCATATTTTTATATCAGCCATATTTCCAAAAAAGCAAAAAAATTAAGAAAATTATAATTCAATTTGCATTCAGAGTTTTTCAGTTCTCTTTCTAGAGGTAGATAGTACTTTTTCATCATAGGTTCTTTGGAATTATCTTGGATCATTGTATTGATCAGATTATCCAAGCCTTTCACAGTTAATCATCAAGACAACATCGCTTTTATTGTACACAATAATCTTCTGTTCTCACTTCACTTTACATCAGTTCATATAGGTCTTGCCATGGTTTTCTGAAACCACCCTCCTTGTTATTTCTTATAGCGCAATAGTATTCCATCACAATAAATATATGAAAACTTGTTCAGCTATAAATATTTTTGTACATACAACTCTCTTTTGGTATAGATCTAGTAGAGGTATTGCTGGTATTCCAAAATGTTTTCCAGAATAATTGAACCAGTTTACAACTCCACCAACAGTTCATTAGTATACCTATTTTCCCCTCATTCTCTCCAGCATTGGTAATTTCTGATAGGTGTGAGGTGATCAGAATTGTTTTAATTTGCATACTCTAATAATCCATCATGATTAATATCATCTTTTCATATGACTATAGACATATTTGACTTATTCTTCTGAAAACTGCCTGTTCATATCCTTTGACCATTTATCAATTGGGCAATGACTCTTATTTTTGTAAATTTGGCTGTTTTATATTCAGTATATATTTGAGAAATTAGGTGTTTATCAGAGAAACTTGCCCTTAAATTTTTTTTAATATTACTTCACTCTCTTTGGTACCTTTTAGCAAAATATAGTTTCCCATAATCTCTCTTTTAATTAGATGTACTTTTGTTTTTGCTTTGTATGACATCTTGATTGCTACCCCTGCCCTTTTTAGTTTAGCTGAAGTATACTAGATTCTGCTCCAGCTCTTTATTTTAACTCTCTGTGTGTCTTTCTATTTCAGATGTGTTTCTTGTAAACAACATATTGGTGGATTCTAGTTTCTGATTCATTCTGCTGTTTCCATTTTATTGGTGAGCTCATACCATTCACATTCACCCAGCTAGTACCCACTGTCTTCTGGCTTCTCTTTCTTCTGTTCACATTCCTCATACAATATGGGACCCAGCGTGTGGTCCCCTCTCTAAAGATCAAGACTAGAGTTTCATCAAACGCATAGCTACAGACCAAATCTGGAGGGGAGAGCTCATTATCCCCAAGTTCTCTTTGAGTCACTCTGGATTCAGACCCCGAGAAGGCTAGGATTCAATTGCAGGTCTTGCCAACCCAACTCAACAAGACAGGTCCATGTGGGACTAAAAGGGAAGTGATACAAGCTCACTGAGTGCTCCCAGAAGCTTTGCCTGGCTATTAACACCCAGACTCTCTTACATACTGACCTGGATGTACAATAAAGTTTGATAACAGAAGACTCAAAAAAGAGGTCTACCTTTAGTTATCACCTGAGTTTAAGCAACTTTTGTTGTGAATATCATTAAGATTCTTACATGGAAGTAATTTTGATGAAACTAATCCCACCATTTTCCAGAAGAGGCGGGGGAGGGGGGGAGAGAGAGAGAGCACATCCAGTAAAAGAAAATAGGTCACTTGTTATGACAGTGTTTAAGGTGACAATATCTTACCAGTTGTATTATCAACTGTGCATATTTTCAAATATCCCTAAAGAGACAGCTCAGTGGTACAGAGGATAAATGCTGGACCTGGAAAGGGGACGACCTGAGTTCAAAACCAGCCTCAGATATTTACTATCTGTGTGACCCTAGGAAAATGACAATTTTTGTCTGCCTGATTTTCCTCAATTATAAAATGGTGATGAGAAGAGCAACCACCTCACATGGTTGATGTGAAAATTATATTATAGTTGAAATTGATAATTGGAAAATGCTTAGCACAATTCTTGGCACATAGTAAATGTTTAATAAATGATTGTTTCCTTCCTTCCTGAAAAAAAAGTCTGAAAACACATCTGTTTGCATAGGAGAATCTTTGAAGAAACATTCCTCCCTTGTCCTTCCTGACCTTGTCTTGGAAGGAATATGGCAAATGCAGGGATTACTGATTATCTATATCTAGTATGGACTCATCAGGTAAAGGGAGTGTCCCTAAGCCAGGGAGGGACAAGAGTTATTGGACTGATAATAGCAAGAAAACCATATCTGGCTGGAAAGGCGGATTGATATCCAGAGGATGAAGCCCCCCAAAAAAAATATTCTAATGCTAACCCAGAATTCTCATGTTTGTGTGGCAGGAATCTGTGGACAGGAGGCCAGACTGAGGCTCAGTACAGGAAGGAGCTAGACAGGAGGATGTCTGTGTGCCTCACAGGAGCTCTCTGGACTTACTAGCACAAAAGGAATCATCCCCCATGGAATAAAGTCTGAGTGGGGCTTACTAATATATTATGGAACACATTCCTTAAGGCCAATAGGCTGTCCTTGCTTCAGTGGTACCTGAGGTTTCAGGAAACATTTCTCTTCCCTGCCAAGATAACTGGAACATCCCTTCTCACATATGGGCCCCTAGAAAGACTATTGCAGTTTCAAGGCAAACACTCAAAATTATAGCCTATCAGCCTCACCCTATCTCAATCCCCAGTGGATATACATTTACTAGTCAGACAGATGATGCACAGTTCAATGCAAAGGGAATTTAATGAAATAACACAATATTCAAAGAAGCAATAAAACATTTACTCTACAAACTTGAGGCCTGCTCTCATGCAAATACACACACCATCAGTGGGAAGAATGAGCATGCTTTGGTTTCATGAGTTACCTCAGTTGATCCTCAAAATATAATGTCGGGGCAGCAAGGTGGTGCAGTGGACAGAGCACCTGCCCTGGAGTCAGGAGGACCTGAGTTCAAATCTGGCCTCAGACACTTAACACTTACTAGCTGTGTGACCCTCGGCAAGTCACTTAACCCCAATTGCCTCACTAAAAAAAAAATAAAAATAAAAAAATATATATATAATGTCTATTAATGATACAGATGAGAAACATGAGACTGAGTGACTTGCCCAATGCCACACAGCTATGTGTTAAGATAATATATTTAGCAGATACTCAGGGGCCCACCTGGAGATTGATTTAAACTGATTTAATTGGACTCGACTGCTGACTGGATTAATGGCTGACTTCTAGTTAACTAGATTCTAAGCACATCTAGCTGGTACTTGAGAGTACTTAAGAAAGCATGGTTCTCAGAAGCAAACAATTTTGAACTTTGACCACCTTCCAGCCCAGTCAACCAATCAGCTTGAAGAACCTCCCATTTCTGGGAAGGGACAGGAAGGGGGAAGCTGAGCCTGCACAGGAACTCGCTGACATCATGGTTCCTGACATCATGGTGGTGGCAGAGGACTTCACAGAGGAGTTGAGGAAAGATAGGATTGCCAGGCTGTTGGAATTCTGTTCTCAATCTTTCTATTTTTCAATAAACCCTTAAAAACTTAAACTCGTTTATCAGTGATTTTAGTCAATTTCCCCCAAAACTGGGGGGACAGATTAGAACCTACATTTAGAAATTTAAATTACATAGTAAGTGTCTGAAGCAAGATTTGAACTCAGGTCTTCTTGACTTTGGGTCCAGAACTCTATCCACTGTGCCTCATAGCTGCCTAAGGTGTTGATTGGTTGAATGAGCATTTGTAAAATGGAGATTATAGTAACACTACTCTCACAGAAGCAGTGTTCATATATTGCTTATACATACTACTCTTATTTGATGTGGCCATCTCTACTTTCCTGAGTGAATCTGCAAGTTTCACCATCTCTGATCTATAAGATGTCTAGCTAAGAGGTAAGCTTACCAAAGGAGTATAAGTGATGTGGGCTGTAATTTTGGGTCAAATTGATTGTGAATCATTCCAAAAGAATTATAAGACGCAGTGACTCAGTTTCCCAAGTTTTATTGCAATACTGTGATGACCACAGGAAGAGAACCAGAATATTGGAAAGGTATCTCTCAAATAGTGAAAGAAAAGACAGTTATATTTATAGTATGGATAAATTGATTATCAGTCTCATTATAATAATCTCCACCTTGGGGAGGTACAGAGGAGGTCCTGTCCTACTCATTATAAATTTTCCACCTAGGGGTGTTTCAGGGGAGGGCTTATTCTAATTTGGAGTTCCTGGGATCCTAAGCCAACCCCCAAGGTGGGTACCTTTTTCAGTGGAGGTATGTTTCGGGGGTTTACACATCATAAGGTGAATCTGGGGACAAATTTGGCCTTTTCTGAGCATGTCTCTTTCTGATTCCCATGGCTAGTTTCAAAACATAATCATTTTTCTTTAGAATTTCTATAGCCTTGTCATTTTAGTCTAAGGTCATCATGAGCTCTCTCCCTCTGTTCCTGTTATGGATACTGATTACTGTGGGTACAAGAACCTAGTATAAGTTATCCATTAACTGGGGTCTGACTCTCTTTTGGAGCTAATATCTGAATTAGAGCTTGGATCTTAGGTTTTTCTATTAACCCTTTTTTGCCTCCTACATCATAAGGAGCCACACTAATTCACAGATTGAAATTTAACAAGGATAAATGCAAAGTTTTACATAGGTTCAAAAAGTCAATGTCACAAATACAAGACAGGAGAGGTATATTGTTTGATACCAACTAATCTGAAAAAAGCTTAGTGCACTGAAAACTCAGTGTAAGTCCATAATTATGATTTGGTAGCCTCAAAAGCTAATTAAATCTTAGGCTTCATTAAGAAAAATATAGCATACAGGAACAGGAAGGTGAGAGTCCAGCTGCCTTCTGCCCTGGTCACAATCTGCAACAACGTATTCAATTTCTGGGAGTCACATTTTTGGAAGGACATTGATAAACTACACAATACCCTAAGGGCTTCCAGAGTGATTAAAGCTCAAGATTTTGCCATAAGAGGACCAATTGCAGTAACTAACAGGGTTGAACCTGGAGAAGGGACTAAGTTGGGACATGGTACTTGTTTTCAAGTATTTGATGAGTTAAATGTGTACTATTTGAGGGCAGCTAGTGGCACAGTGGATAAATCACTGGCCCTGGATTCAGGAGGACCTGGGTTCAAATCCGGTTTCAGACACTTGACACTTATTAGCTGTGTGACCCTGGGCAAGTCACTTGTTAAGGGCTAAAATTCTAGCTAAACTGTCTAAAATATTTAATGAGTGGTCGCCAATAAATTATAAGCTTTAGCAAGAGTTAGACTTTTAAGCATTTATTAAGGAGAATAAGAATTTGGTAAAGAGAGAGGGAAAGGCCTAGATTCCTATCTATTAAAGGGAGAGCGCATTTCTAGCTCCGCTCTCCACCAGAGTCTAGAGGAAAAAGAGCCTGAGACGGAGCCACCAGTCTCTTCCTTCTTCCTCCCACTAGCCTGCGTCACTTCCTGCCGCCAAAGAAAAGACTCCTGGTCTTGCCCTCAAAGACCTTTGCTTCATGGGCAGAACTCTTCTACAGTAAGTCTGCAGCAGGTGGCATCATTCCAATCATTACACACTTAACCCTCCTTGCCCTGCAAAAAAAAAATGTGTACTGTTTGTCCTCAGAAGATAGAACTTATAGCAGCAGATGGAGGTGGCAAACAGTTGAATTTAGGTTTGATGTCCAGAAAAACTCCATAATCCTGAGAGGTATCCTGGGGTAAAAATATGCTCCTGGTGCATAATGGGCTCCTTATTACTGAAGGTCTTCCAGCACAGGGTGAATGACCACTTGGTAGGTATCAATCAATCATCAATCAATACATACTTATTAAGCACCTACTATATACCAGGCACTGTGTGAGGTGCTGGATATCACATAGAATGCATTTTCCATCAGGCATAAGTTTTGAACACATGTTCTCTTAGATTCTTTCCAAAGCTGAGATTCTGTAACCTTGTAATCTTTGCTCCCCCTGATCTGGTAAGTTCTGAGCTCAGAAGCCTATCTTATCTCCTTTGGATAAGAGTGGGGAGAAGGGGGATACACCTTGGTTAGAATAAGTGTCTGTTTTATTGAAGTTACTATCAACTTCCACCTTCAAGTTATCAGTTCCTGATGGGAACTGAGGCTTAGGTTCCTTGTGTCTTTGCACAAATTGATTTTTTTTTTCAAGGAATATGACAGGAATCTAGAAACCAGGATAGGGAAGGGGCAGATACAGAAGGGAAGGGGTGGGGTGGGGGAGGAGATTGACAATGTGACTGCTCAGAAATAGATGTCTGGGAAACCTACAAAGAAACCTACCTATGCTTGTTCTCGACATGACAGGACATGTGACAAAGGGGAAAGTGGCTTAATACAATGGAGACAGAAATGATACATCATAAGGTCCAATCCAAGTCCCCAGGATCGGAACAAAGGACCCAAGGTTATGAAGTCTCCTGTGCTAAATGAACTTCCAGCAGATTGTCTTCTCTGCTAGATGCCACATTGGAAGGGAATACTGGTAACATGGAGGGTGACTAAGAGAGAGCAATAAGCAGTGACAAGTACCCAACAGACACGTTAAGAACAAGCTTAAAGGTTTCAAGGTGCAGCAGAGTATCCCTTCTCACAGAAGAGAAAACATATTTCCTTCTCTTTAGAGAGGTGTGTGTATGTGTGGGGGGGTCTTATAGGTAGTAAATGTTACATACTGTTAGACATTTTTGATGTCTTTTATTTTGGCACCACAGTACACTGAGTGCTGGGTCTGAAGTAAAGTGAACCTGAGTTCAAATCCAGCTAGGGAACCCTGGACAAGTCACTTAATTGCCGTTTGCCCCAGCACTATTTTTCTTTGTGAGGAAGGAGGGTACTATACAGGAAGGAGTTATCAGTTTAATGTCTATGGAACAAAATCTTTTGTATCAGTAAGACTTTAGCAATTGTCCTTTGTTCTAGAAGAGGACCATGGTGATGTCTTGATTTGTGAATGAACTGGATTTGTTTTTGTTTTTTGTTTTCTGTGGGGCAATGAGGGTTAAGTGACTTGCCTAGGGTCACACAGCTAGTAAGTGTCAAGTGTCCGAGGCCCGATTTGAACTCAGATCCTCCTGAATCCAGGGCCAGTGCTTTATCCACTGAACCACCCAGCTGCCCCTAGTGAATTGGATTTCAGTGAGGCAGAACTCTGCCAAGTCATCAGCCTCAGTTTCCCCTCCATAGGCAGAGAGGCTATAGTACCAAACTTAGAGGTGGGAGGACCTGATTTCTGATCCTGATACTTGTTAGCTGTGAGCCCAAATCACTTAACTTGGGCTCTGAGCCTCAGTCTCCTTATCCAGAAAATGGGGACAGTAATACCTGTAATGTCGACATCACAGGAGTGTCATATGGCTCAGACAGGATACATGTAAAATGCTTTAAAGTGATATGTAAATATCAGGGCTTATGATAGGAATGGTTCTCAAAGGGGGTGCCCTGAGTTTCCTTATTAGCACTAGGAGATTCTGGATGTCATATTATTGCTGCTCAGATGACATAGGCTACGTGGCTCAGTAAAGAGAATGCTGGGCCTGAAATCAGGAAGATCTATGTTCAAATCCAGTCTCTGGACATTTACTGGCTATGTGATGCCAGGCAAGTCACTTTCATTTCAGTTTGCTTCAGTTATCTCGTCTGTAACTGTAATCTCCTTATGCTCACGTAAGGATCAAACCCTTAGCACAATGTCTGGCACATGTCAAGCGCAACATAAATGTTAGATATTAGTTATTATTGCAGAAAAAAGAAAGGTTAGGAATAATTTCATATCCATTTTACTTACCTAGCATATGGTTAGTACAACATTCACACAGTAAGCAAAACTTGTCTGTTACTTATGTGTCCTCACCTCAAAATATGTGTCACCTCAAACTTGCAAAGAACTCAGCAAGATGGCTGCCCTTTGGAGAGACAATTGTGTGTGTGTGTGTGTGTGTGCGCATTCACACACATGCGTGCATGTATTTACTGGTTCTCCTCTAATATTGCCAATTTAAACACTGACTGTGTCACGGTCTTCACAGAAGAACACTGTGCCATGAGTAAATATTATTATTGTTATAGAAGATTCACCTTGCATTATCCCCTTGAATCAATCAATCAATATTTCCTAAGTACCTATCATGTGCCAGGCAGTGTGGTAAGCACTGAAACTACAAAGAAAAGTCACATAGGATTTGTCCCTGAGGAGCTCATATTCCAAAAGGGGGAGGTTGCATTGTGCACATAGGAATAAAATACCTGTCCCATACCTGATTTAGATTGTATTTTGAGAACAGTGCCTTTTGTACTCCCTCTTTGGCAGCATGTGTCATTGCCATCTACACACGACCTGGCTCATTAGCTCCAGGTAAGTCAGCTGGCAACAGTGAGGCAATGATATATCACACAATCACCCATGAATTATATTTCCTTTTTCAGGGGACAGTCTGCATTTGTCTCTGTTCTAGATAGGTTGTAGTAGAGAAGATGGTGAGCATCTTTAGCAGCATGCCTGACACATAGTAGGTACTTATTAAATTATTATTTACTGACTGAGTACGGACAGACTCAGTCCCTACCAATTATGTTATGGCAACCAGCAGGGTGGGATGTAATTTATCTGAAACAACCCTTCCAGAGGCCCACGTCCCAGACCAGATGTGATTAGCAACCCAAATGATTTTTTTAAAAATGCAGACATCACCCAAAGAATATTCACAGTATAACACCTACCCCATTTTCCCAAATCACAGCCATCGTTTCTGTTATCAAGAATCAGCCCAACCTCACCAAGTTCTAACCGGACACAGGGTCATTATCTGTCATTATCCCTCCCCACCCTACTTCTAAATTTCCTTGTAAATTTCCATAGTCCACTTTTCCCTATTCTGATGATAAGCAATTCAAATCAATATATCAAGATGACCCAGATAAAGTAATAACCAAAAGACAATAACAAACCAATTGTGATAATAAACTGAAAACTTTAAGATGTGGGTGGCTTCCCACTTCAAGGTGGCACATGTCTTCAAGGTTGTCTTTGTAGCTGTGATTCACACCTTCTGCCCTGCTGAGAGGCAGGCTGAGGTTTAGTGGAGCTGATCTGTAGGCTCCGTAAGGACCAAGTTAAACATTTATTTATTTTCTATTAAGTGCTGACTCTTTGACAATCATGGGGGCAAGGGGCACAAACAGAAAAAATGAGAACAAGATCACACAAAGTTTAAGCACACAGAGGATGGCAGGACTCAGAATTCCTAAGAATAAAGTAGCAGAGCCAATGACAAGACTCAGAGGTCCTCAGGTTGTACCTCGGGCAGCTGGAGGTGCCACAGCGCACAGTGGGCTGGGTTTCGAATAATGAAGACCTGAGTTCAAATCCAGCTATGGAACCCTGGGCAAGTCACTTAACCCCTATTTGCCTCAGTTTCCTCATCTGTAAAATCAGAGTAATAATAGCACCCACCTCACAGGGTTGTTGCCTAGCACATAGTAAGCACCATATTCATGGTGGTTTTTCTAAATTCTTTTCTCTTTTTAATAGCTCAGATGGCAGTGTTGAGAGTCTAGGGGACATAGAAGTAGGGCAGATAGTAACATCTGTTGGTCTTCCATCCTACTGGAAGCAACAGAGTTGTTTGGTCATGGTGAAACTGCAAGCAAAACCCCTGTATTGTTCAACAGTCATGGAACTCCCCAGGAGAAGGAAATGGCAAACCTCTCCAATATCTTCACCAAGAAAAACCCAAATGGGATCGTGAAGAGTCGGACATAAACAACTAAACAGCATTCTTCATTTGTGGGGTCCCCTATCTATGCCGTCTAGTGCCTGAGCTACAGTAACTAGCGAAAACAGAAAACCATGCCCTTCACACAGGAAAAATCATTTCAAACCACCCCAAAGTTTAGTTGCCTTCTGTGGACTAGTTAAATGCTTCATATCTCTGGGTCTGTTTGTGGTTCCCATGAGCCTTGAGCATCTTGTGTATTTTTTTATGTGATGAAATTAAGGTTATCCCCTGCCCTAAATTCATAGTGTACACTGAGTGTCCATCTGGAGTTGAAGGGCCCTGTTCTTCACCTCCAAAGAAATCTTGACATGAGCTATGCTTCAATTTTATTTTGGAAGAAGAGAGAGCTGGACCCTCTTGGGGTGAGATCCCTAGTATCAGACCTGATCCATTTGGGTCCTGAGTCTTTGTAATGCTGTACACAGAACAAATCTGGTCCCTCCTTCACATACCATCAATACATGAAGATCACGGCCCCTCTAAAGTCATCTCCTTTTGTCCATTTGTCCAAGCTGGACAAATCCCAGTTCCTTCAATTGATACTTAAATGGCAGAGTTTCCAGCCCTTCTACATCCTGATCTTCTCCTCTCCAAAGAAATACTCATTGATTTGGTCTCTACATGTTCTCCTTCAGGTGGGTCCTTTGGAAATCCGTGAATCTGCATCCAGGATGTACTTGCCTCCAATGAAGCTATGACAGTACCAGGAAAATCTTAGGATGTCAGTGTAAAAGTAAGTCCAAAATCCTGATGGATGGAAGGAAGCTTGGATGGTCCTACTCTGGCCAAGGGGTGATTTAGGCTAAAGCTTAAGACATCTCTTCCTCTCCTTCCCTTCCTCTCCCTCACTCCAAAGTACTTCCTTCTCTGGGGACACTTTTTCTCTTCTTCATCACAGACAAATATGCAAAACCTCTAATGCCAATGGGCACCTAGGTTTTAGACAGACCCCTGGGGGTACGACCAAACTCCTCAGCTAATCTAAGCAGATTTCCTGTCACATCTCGAATGTCCAGGCCTTAATCAATCCTAGTGAACAGTCCAGATGTAATATCACCTACTCATAGTTTGGTAGCTTGGCAATTATTTTAAATGGGCTGGAGTGATTTGATTAACTTACTCGATCTGCTATGACCAAGAGCAAAAGCCCATGAGCTCTTAACAGTTCCATGGTTTCCAATGGGTAACATCCCTCTCCTCATTTATTTTTGGCCCACATCTGGGGCAGCTAGCTAGTTAGTGCAATGGGTAAAACTCTGTCCCTGGAGTCAGGGAGACCTGAGTTCAAATCTGTCTTCCAGTACTTACTAGCTGTGTGACCATGGGCAAATCACTTAAAAAAAAATTCTCTGCCTCAGTTTCCCCATCAGTAAAACAAGCATAATAATAGCATCAACCTCCCTGGGTTTCTGGGAGGATCGAATGAGATAATATTTGCAAAGTGTGTAGCACAGTGCCTGGCACATACTAGTAGGCTTCCACCAGTCATGGACGACCATGGATCAGCACCTTGAAGAGCCACAGGCCACAGTGTGGCTGTGCAGTGTGAGCCGCAGCTCCTGCTGCAACAAGGACATCAGAAAACTGTGCTCTCTGTTGCCCATTGGTTCCTGCGTCTCATTCGTTTTTCTTCCTCCCGGCACATACTTCTTCTTCTTCTTCTTCTTCTTCTTCTTCTTCTTCTTCTTATTATTATTATTATTATTATTATTATTATTATTATTATTATTAATGTTAACTAATTAGCTAATACTGACATAGGGCAGCTAGGTGAGTTTGAAGAGGTCAGAGAAGCATTGGAAAACTTTTATGAACTGGCACAGAGAGGAGAAATAAGAACGAGGCAACAATAAACAACAATGATGATAATTTTGCAAATGAAGGAACAATAACAAAACTCAAACCCACCACCATGTTATTATAATAAATAGGTCTGTCCCCAAAGAGGAGTTGAGGAAAATGCACCATCCTTCTTTGCAGGGGTAGGGGACTATGGATGTGGACCATCAAATGTGCTGTCTGACTCAGTTGATGTTTTGGTTAATCTTTAATCTGATGGAGATGGCTGGTTCCTCTCATGTCTTCTAAGAGTCTTTTCCTTCAGCAATCTGAAGTGAGGTTGTCTTCCTCCATCTTCCCTCTTGAGGCTGGAAGCCAGAAGCCCCCTTGAGAAATACAAAGCTGGAAGAGAACTCTAGAAGATTCAAAGAGAACTTCAAAGCTCTCCTCTCTCCCAGTCTTCTCAACATCCTTCACACAGGACAGGTCATTCATCTCCACCAGTGAGGAAAGAGTCCCATACCAATGGGCTTTGGAACTAGGGTTATATGTATTTTACTCTTTCTTAAAAGGGATAGGTAAGGAGAGAGATATATTTAGAAATGAAGGTGATAACATACAAAGATATATAAAAAAACATGAAATGTATAAGAAAAATTTAAATTAAGTTGTATCCTTAGACATTGGGGAGCAGTGAGAGACTTTCCAGCCCCCTGCCCCTTTCCTCCTGGACTAGATGATTCCAGGGATGAATATACAGAGAGGATATGGGGTCAATTAATCTTTGGACCTTCCTTCCATTAGCCTGGATCCCCAGGATTGAGGGTTGGGCTCCCATATTATTTTAGGATTCTGTAACCCTTCCCCCTCAAGCCCAACCAGGGTCTTGCTGAAAGGTGGTTGGCCTTTGGGTCTATTCCCAGAATTACAGGAATGGGCAGCAGAAATCTTCCAGAAAAGGGACTCACCCTGTGCCCCACCCAGGGTAAACCTTTGTCCCTGTGTCTTAGGAAGAAGCCATTGCCAGTATCTATCTGCTGCTTAGAAAAGACCAGACAGATGCCAGGAATCACCATATTCCTCACCCACACATGTACTCTGACCCCACATTATTACTCCCCACTTCAATATTTCTCAGCTTCTTATCAGCTCCTTTTCATTCTTATCCATGTCACCTCCCTCTGAAACTCAGCCTATAAAGGTCCTGTCACTGCCTGCTCAGACACACCATCCCACGGCCCTGCCAGACAGGTAAGTGGGGGACTTGAGAAAGGGCCATCTGGGATCCCAGATACTCTGTCTTTCTCTCGGTGGAGGAGAAGCATAAACCCAGGGAAGGGGTTGCCTTTGGGAGAAGAGTTGGCACATGGACATTCTAGAAGTGTGACAGGGCGGGGGGGGGAGCCCTGAGCCTCACACCTGCCATCAGCTTGCCTGCTCTTCCCAGAGTCCTCAGCTTCCCATAGACCTCGGGAAGGGGAGGAGGAGGAGATTGTCTTGAGAACGGGCCACCTGGTCTGGAGGGAGAGGGGAGCGGGGGAGCACTGATGGTCTTTTGTCCTTCCTCCCTTTCCTGATCCCATTCCTGGGCTCTCCTCCAGGCTGAGGTCCTCTGAACCTTAGTGTCTGGGCTTTTTGTCCCTTCAGACTCTGAGGCAATGCTGCCCCTAGTGATGCCCACCAGCTTCTCAGGGCTGCTCTTGGCCTGCCTGCTGCTCACAGGCCTGGCACATGGTGAGTGCTCCTTGTCCCTCCTCCCTGCCTTCCTAGATGTGCTTAGGGACAACCCTATGGAGAGGTAGAGGGGACACAGACCCAAAGGGAAAAGTGAAGAGGTTATGATGCTGGGGAGGGGTGAGGGGAGCAAAGAAAAGAGGAGAAGAACATTCGGGAACTCAAGAGAACGGTAACTTCGGCCCCTTGTTATCTGCTCCCTTCTCATTCCTGTTTCAGGTGAGGCTGCTCCTGCTGCCGCTGCTGCCTCTTTTCGGAAGTCCTGTCCTGAAGGATCCAAAGCATTCGGCTCCTACTGCTATGGCCTCTTTAGTATGGCGCAGACCTGGGACGCTGCAGAGGTTGGTTGTAGGAAGGAATCTCCAAGCAGGGGTGGGGGGTGCCATTTTTATACACACACGTATACACATATATACATACACAAACTCACACATGTAAAATACACACATGTATGCACACACATATACACACATACATATACACATATACAAACGCACATATAAAATATACACACATGTATGCATACACATATACATACAGAAACACACACACACACACACACACACACATATATATATCACAGTGCTCCTTGAGGCGTAGTCCTGAGCAATTAACCTTCCTCTGTCTTCAGAAGGCTCCTAAATTCTTGCTTTTCTATTTTCTCTGATATGAGTCCTTCATTTTCCTCCAGTTTCCTGAAGGTATGATCCGTCTTGTCTCCTTTTCTCCACCCTCTATGAGCAAAGCTCTCTTCTCTCTTCCCTTGCAGGTGAACTGCCAGAGTGAGACCTCGGGCCACCTGGTCTCCCTGATGAATGAGGCTGAAGCTTCCTTTGTGGCCTCCTTGGTGGCCGAGAGTGGGGGCAGCCGGAGCCCCATCTGGATTGGCCTCTATGACGCTAACAAGGTTTGTCCCCCACACCCCCTAGTCCATCTAGCGCACCTCTCCAGCGCAGGTGATTAGGGGAGGGGATTAGGGAGCCTGCTCAGACCGTGTCATCCCCTTCTCCCTTGGAGCTCTAGAAAGAGGGGCTTTGGAGGGAAGAGGAGGAAGACCCATTTCTAGGGGTATCTCACTTCCATGGCTCATCCAGGTGTCCCTAGTCAGAATCCATCAGTCCACTGGAGCTCAGCTTCTTTCACACACATAGCCCACACCTCATGCAGACTCCTATTCCTCCTCAATAGGACCGTTCACCCAATTGAAGGTCATAGTCTCCATCTTGGTAGAAATAAGACATAAAATCACCTGACCTTTCCTTTAGAGAACCAAACAAATGTCAGGTCAGAGAGAAATGTTCATGGTTCATCATCTGGGATATATTCTAGGCTACAGGGAAGGGAATGGGGCCAAGCAATGCAATACCCACTCCCTCTGCTGATGTAAGAGAGAGAGGAATTGATTTGTACCTCTTGCCCAGCCCAGTTGCTGTCATCACAGGATATAATCCCAGATGACAAAGTGTTCATGTGTTTCCAAGGGGTTAACAAGATCTCTCACTGTGTCTCAGGGGCAAACCCGTAACACTAGACAGAAGTTAGCTTAGGAGTCCAGTGGCTGGCCAGGGTTGTCTGAGCTGTAGAAGGTCAAAGCAGGGGCAGATCAGTGTGGGAGAGGTTAGTGAAGGCTTCCTGGAGGAGGTGGTCAGTCTTCTTAGGTCCTGCAGAAGAGGAAACTGCAGGCTTCAGTTTGAAGGCTCCTCTGAGGTCCCCCAGTCTTGCCTGTGCACCAAACAGAATACTCACCCTACTAAACTCAAGTGTACAAACTGCCTTTTTTAGAAGACCACCAGGGAAATTTCCAGAGACTCATTCTGCTCTGGGACATTTCTCATTGTCAGGAAGTCTTTTTGTACATCAAGCCTAAATTCTCTTTGGGCTGGATCCCCACTGCTTCAAACTCTGGCAAGAGCAATGAGGCGAATCTGATTTCCATATTACAACATATCAAGTACTACGAGCTAGGATTTTGAGGACCGGATGGTGGGATTATTAGAAATTCTAACAGGGAGATGGTATCTGAAAATATTTAATGAGGAGAGTGAGGACAAGTTGTGTGTATGTTTGGGAGGGGTTCTCACTAATCTCTGCCCTCCCCCTACAGAACCGGCGTTGGAAATGGACCAGCAGCGCCCTGTTTACCTACCAAGCCTGGGCAACTAGTGCCCCGAGCAATAGCAATCCTGGATACTGTGCAATCTTGACACCAGAAACAGGTGAGACAAAAGAGAAAGAATCAATAATGTCAAAATGCTTTGTTTCACAACTGCATCCCCTTAACCCTAACCCTCTGTATTTGAGGGTTAGAGAATCCACTTCACCATATTAAGGGGAGTTATCTTTGTTTGTTTCTTCTCTTCTCCTTGCCTCTTGTAACCACAAACCTATAACTGGTTTTGTAGGTTTATTAGTGGTTTGAGAGTTAGAAATCTTGAATTCCAAGGCTGGGAGGCAGGGTTACTAGGTTGTGTGGTCCCAAATTCCAACCTACTTGCTTGATAAATAGCCTGATGAATCCCATCTTTCCCTAGGATTCAAAAATTGGAAAGATCAATCATGTTCAAACAAAAACTTCTACATCTGCAAGTTCAAATCCTAGAAATTACAAGCCAGAAAAAGGAGTTGGGATTCTGCTCCCTTGAGATCAACCCTTGACCTGTGAGAAGCCTGACTACAGGCTCTTTGTCCTCTCAGAAACCTCTTCTCCCTATCTACAGACTGGCATCTCTCATCCCTTTGTAAATGCCCCTCTACCCCATCCTTTCCCTTTAGTTAATATCTCCTTCCTCCATTTACCTTTCCTTGTGGGCTACCTGGGGCAAAACACTGAACTATCAGAATAAACCATTATCTTTCCCAACCTTCTCTGCCTTGGATCTTTTTTGTTTGAAAACCGGCTATGGGGTGTGTGTGTGTGTGTGTGTGTGTGTGTGTGTGTGTGTGTGTGTGTGTGTGTGTGTGTGTGTTTCAGGGGCGAAGGTTAAAATCCCATGGTATGCAGCTTCCTCCCAGAGGTAATATTCATTCATTCACTGTCTTGTTGAGTACTTATTTCATGTCTGACATGGTGCTGAGTCTCCTGGTGGCCACAAGGAATACCTCCCCAATACTGTGATTTGGAAAGTTGATTTTCTGAACTCAAGCATAAGACTTTATACTTATCCCTATTAAGTCTCATATAATTTGATTGGGCCCACCATTCTACCCCATCAGATCTTTTTGTATCCTTTCTCTTTCTTCAAGTGTATAAGGATTCTCTCTCTCTCTCTCTCTCTCTCTCTCTCTCTCTCTCTCTCTCTCCTTCTCCCTCTCTCTCAGTGGTGTAACATCTGCAGATTTTATGACTATGTCTGCTATGCTTTAAAAAACATTGAATAACAGTAGAGACATATTGGGTTTACAGAGAACAATTCACGTCAAACTCAATTAATTTCTTGTACAAGGCAGCAAGGTAGAATGGATAATGGGCTGTTGGGGGCTGGATCACCTGAGTACAAGCCTTGTCTCTGACGCTGACCATATGATCTTAGTGCTTTGGACAACTTTTTAACTTGGTTACAGAACAGTTACCTCTTGACCTTGTCATAGATGGTTCCTCATTGGAAGTTTTAGACTGGGATTAATGACAGTTCTAGATACCCCTGAACTCTTCTCCCCACAATTCACCCCAAGGTGAAGTAGTAGATCAAGAAAATGTCAGCATTGCAGAAAAATGGGTTTTTAGGAGTGTGGAAGTTTATTTTGATTTGGGGACCCTACCTTTGGGCTAAGATTAGAAAGCCTTAGGCCCGCAGGGTCTCTTCTGTGTGGGAGGTGCTGGTGCCCCTCCCCCTCTGCTTCAGCTGAGCCAAAAAGCCGGGTGGGCTGTACAAGACGCCAGGTCAGACAGCTGGAAGGGGGCCCCAGCTCCCTCCGCCCTGAGCGAATCTATCTGAGAGATCCCGGGCTTATTCAGGTTGTGCACTGGCGTAGCCAGATGCTTGAGCGTCCCCCCAGCCCCAGCCGCAGCCCTGGCTGGCAGATTAGCTTGGGGTCTGTGGGGGTGCAAAAAGCCCCAAGATTTGAGTGGAGAGAAATAAGATATATATATAGACCTGGGAGTTAGACAGCAAAGGGGAGGCTGAAAGACAAGAACAGAGAAGAGGCTGACAAGATTAAGGGAACGGAGAAGGACGCAGGGGAAGGCTAAAGGACTAGGAGCAAGGGAGAGTCCAGAAGGTTAAGAGGTTGGAGAGGAACGGACAGAAAGGGGCTACAAGGAGGGAATGAAGACTAGAGATGCTGGAAGAAGGCCAGAAGATTAAGAGGAAAGTTAGAAGAAAGAAGATGGGCAGTGAAAGTGGAACATACCCTAAGGCAAGAGCCTGTAACAGCCCTTATTGTATTAAAAAAGTTCCAGGTCAGCAGGTGGAAAGAGCCACCTGAACGCAGTCAGGTTGTACATTTTATTTCCCTGTATTCTCAATTTTCAATAGTATCTCATAAATAAACTCTGCTTCGATTATTTAGTTAAGAGGCTTCTTAATAGCTTGCTTATCAATTTTGGGAGTGGAGCAGTGTGGTGGAACTTTTTAAATGGTCCATATTAAATTAATAGCAGTCAGATAGCCAGGTAGTCAGAAGTCCTCAGATTAGTCCTCCAGTCAGATTAGTCCCCCCAAATTAGGCTAGTCATTTAAAATATTTTCACCGGAGAAAATTAGCGATGACTGTTTGCCAAACACCTTGGATTCTTTTTGATATTGGTGTACCCCTGGAAGAGGAACGTTGCCTTGCTCTTCTCATTTATGCTTGACCCCTAGGATGTGTGCCAAACCCAATCTACTGTGGGTTTATGAGGGTGAGTACACCACCCTACAAGTAATAGTAAAGAATAGAAACAAAGACTGGGTGCCCAATGACTTGAGGCATACAAATTAATCTGGGCACAGTAAATTTCTTCCTTGTTTGACTCATTCCAGGACTAGAAAAAGACTAGGAGGTAATGAAGGGTATGGGAGGGAGAGTTAAAAATTAGCAGGCCACAAGGGGCAGCTAGGTGGCACAGTGGATAAAGCACCAGCCCTGGATTCAGGAGGACCTGAGTTCAAATCTGGCCTCAGATACTTGACACTTACTAGCTGTGTGACCCTGGGTGAGTCACTTTAACCCTCATTGGCCCACAAAAAAAATCAGCAGGCCATGCTCCATTTCTTTTTCTATGAACACTAGGTATAGACACTCCTCATAAAACATCCTGACAATTTAGAATTGTCCCAAAGTAGAATGGACTTCCTGGGTAAGTGCTGGGTTTTTCCATTCCTAAAAGTCTTCTAAGCAAAGGCTGGAGAATATCTGGTCCCTGATATTTTGAACAACCCATAGCAGTGGGAACCAAATATTTGTAATTTTATTGTAGCGGGGATTCAGGTTTGGGGCCAGGTTAGATTAGCTGCTTTCTGGAGTCCCTGCCATGTTGGAAATCCTATGGCAAAGTTTTAAGAGTTGAGATATTTGGGGCAGCTAGATGGCGCAGTGGATAAAGCACTGGCCCTGGAGTCAGGAAGACCTGAGTTCAAATCCAGCCTCAGACACTTAACACTTACTAGCTGTGTGACCCTGGGCAAGTCACTTAACCCCAATTGCCCCGGAAAAAAAAAGAGTTGAGATATTTTATGATATTCTCAATTTCTGGTCATTTTATTAATTCCTTGTCTGTTTCCCTTTAGTAACAGGAAGTAAAAGACTCATATACATTTGAGACAAGTTCTTAGTTTTTGCTTCTCTGTCATTTAGAAATTTATTAAAAGTTACAAAATCATCATCATAGAACTTTCTCACTATGGCAGCTCAGCCATTCAAGGTAGCCAGGTGGCACACTGGATAGATACTAAGCCTGAAGTCAGGAAGACTCATCTTCCTGACTTAAAATCTGGCTTAAGTTTTAAGAGTCACTTCAACCTCTTTGCCTCAGTTTCCTCATCTGTAAAATGGGCTGGAGAAGGAAATGTCAGATCACTCCAATGTCTTTGCCAAGAAAAGCCCAAATGGGGTCAGGAAGAGTCAGATGTGACTGAAGAATGACTGAACAACATTCACTATTAAATGGCATTATCTGTTATACTCCCGCAGAATGCAATTATACGTACGTACATATACATAGACTTACATCTTTTTTATCCTGTTTTTCACATATACATATACACATATATACACACCTACACATACACGCATATATGCATACATACACATAGATACATACATGCATAGATACATACCAACATGCATTGCAAAGAAGTTATGAGTGATCATAATTTTATGTTAAGGATAATATGCTTTTTAAAAAATTTTTAAATTACTTTTTAATTAGCAAAAATTATCCTCTTTTCTTCTTACCCTCCCAATTGAGAAGGAAAGAAAAACAAAACCTGTTATAAACATATATAGTGAACCAAAACAAACCTCTACATTGGTCATATCATCCCAAAGAAATATGTCACAATTGGATATCTGAGTGGATTAAAAACCAGAGTCCCACAATACATTGTTTACAAAAAACACACTTGAAGCTGAGACACACACAGAGAAAAGATAAGAGACTGGAGGAGAATCTATTATGCTTCAGCTAAAGTTTAAAAAGTAGGGGCAGCAATCATTCTCAGACAAAGCAAATGCAAAATAGATTTAATTCAAAGAGATAAGCAGGGAAACTACATTTTACTAAAAGGTACCATGGAAAATGAAGCAATAGCAATACTAAACATATATGTACCCAATGGTATAGCATCCAAATTCTTTTGTTTGTTTGTTTTTACAGGGCAGTGAGGGTTAAGTGACTTGCCCCAGGTCACACAGTTAGTGTCAAGTGTCTGAGGCTGGATTTGAACTCAGGTCCTCCTGAATCCAAGGCTGGTGCTTTATCCACTGCACCACCTAGCTGCCCCAGCATCCAAATTCTTAAAGGAAAAGTTAAATGAGTTAGGAGGAAATAGTAAAACTATACTAGTGAGGGATCTCAATTTTCCTCTCTCAGAACTAGATAAATCTAACCAAAAATAAACAAGAAAGAAGGTAAGGAGTTGAATAAAATTTTTAAAAGTTGGATATGATAGGCCTCTAGAGAAAGTTGAATGGGAATAGAAAGGAATGTACATTTTTTTCTTGGTGGTACATGGCACCTACACAAATATCAACTATGGATTAAGGCATAAAAACCTAACAACCAAATACAGAAAAAAAGAAATAGTAAATTCATCCTTTTCAGATCATAACACAACTTAAATTATGGAAACATAGATTAAAATTTAATGGGGGCGGGGATCTAGGTGGCAGAGGGGCAGGTAGGTAGTGCAGTGGATAAAGCACCAGCCTTGGATTCAGGAGGACCTGAGTTCAAATCTGGCCTCAGACACTTGACACTTACTAGCTGTGTGACCCTGGGCAAGTCACTTAACCCTCATGGCCCTGCAAAAACAAAAACAAAATAAAAATTGATTGGAAACTATACAATCTAATACCAAAGAATGAGTGGGTCAAAGAACAAATCTTAGAAATAATCAATACTTTAATAAAAGAGAACGATTACAATGAGACAGCATACCAACACTTATGAAATGCAGTCAAAGCAGTACTTAAGGGAAATTTTATATCTCTAAATGCTTATAGCAATAAAATTTTTAAAAAGAGTAGATAAATGAACTAAAAAAACAGAAAAAAATTAAAATCCCCAATTAAAGAGCAAATTGAAAATCCTGAAAATCAAACAATTAATACAATTGAGAAAAAGAAAACCATTGAACTAATAAATAAGATGGGGAGCTGGTTTTGTGAGGAAAAAATAGATGTCATTAGTTAATTTGATTTTTTTAATTTTATTATTTTTTTTAAATTTTGGCAGGGCAATGAGGGTTAAGTGACTTGTCCAAGGTCACACAGCTAGTATGTGTCAAGTATCTGAGGTCGGATTTGAACTCAGATCCTCCAGAATCCAGGGCTGGTGTTTTGTCCACTGTGCCAACTAGCTGCTCCCTTTATTTTTAAAAAAGAAAGAAGAAAGTCAAATTACCAACATAAAAAATGAAAAGGGTGAATTCACAACCAATGAAGATGAAATTAAAGCAATTATTGGGAACTATTTTGTCCAATTATATACCAATAAATCTGACAATCTAAGTGAACTGGGTGAATATTTACAAAAATATAAACTACCCAGATTAACAGAAGAGGAAATAGAACACTTAAATAACCCCATCTTAGAAATATAAATTGAACAAACTATCAATAAGCTCCAAAACAAAAAATCTCCAGGATCAGATAGATTCATAAGTGAATTCTAACCAAGCCTTTAAAGAAGAATTAATCCCACTACTATATAAACTATTTGGAAAAACAGGCAAAGAAGGAATCCTACCAAATTCCTTTTATGACATAAATATGATGTTGATACCTAAACCAGGAAGAATGAAAACATAAAAAGAAAATCATTGTTCTTTCTCTGCAGGTGGGTAGCATTTTCCAAAATGCATCCTTTAGAACTGTCTTGGATCATTGTACTGATCAGAGTAGCCAAGTCTCACAGTTGATCATCATTACAACATTGCTGTTACTGCGCACAATGATCTTCTGGTTCTTCTCACTTTACTTTGTATCAGTTCATAGAGGTCTTGCCATGATTTTCTTGGTTTTGGGGGGATTTTTTGCTTTGTTTTTTTTTTGTTTTGCAGGGTAATGGTTTGTCATGACTTTCTAAAACCACCCTCTGTCATTTCTTACAGCAGAATAGTGTTACATCACGTATTACATATGCCATAACTTGTTCGGTCATTCTCCAGTTGATGAGCATACTCTTAATTTCCAATGTTTTGCCACCACAAAAAGAGCTACTATATTTTTGCACATATCGGTCCTTTTCCTTTGATTTCTTTGGGATACAGACTTAGTAGTGGCATTGCTGAGTCAAAGGATGTATACAATTTTATTGCCTTTTGGGCCTAATTCCAAATTGTTCTCCAAAATGGTTGGACCAATTTACTACTGCACCAGCAGTTCATTAGTACATCAATTTTCCCCACATCCCCAACAGTATCTGTCATTTCTCATAGGTGTGAGGTGGTACCTCAGAGTTGTTTTAATTAGCTTTCTCTAATTAATAGTGAGAGCACTTTTCATGACTATAAATGGATTTGATTTCATTGTCTGAAAATTGTCTGTTTACATTCTTTGACTATCAATTGCAGAATGGCTCATTTTTATAAATTTGACTCAGTTTTATACTCAGGATAAAGCTGAGAAAAAAACCTTGCCCTTAAATATTTTGATATTACTTTATAGTCTTTGGTGCCTTTTAGTAAAATAGAATTTCCTGGGTTATCTCTTTTAATTAGGTCTGTTTTGACATTTGCTTTGTCTGAGATCTTCAGCTGTAGCATATTAGATTCTGTTCAAGCCCTTGAACTCTGTGTCTTTCTGTTTTGAGTGCCTCTTGTAAACAACATACTTTTGGATTCTGGTTTCTAATCCATTCAGCTACATGCTTCCATTTTATGAGTGAGCTAATCCAATTCACACTCACAGTTATGATTAATAATTGTGTATTTACCTCCATCCCATTTTCTTGTGTCTTTTTTTTATCCTGTTCTTCCTCAAGTCCATTTTGCTTCTAACCACTGCCTCCTTTAAACTACCTTTTTAAACCATCCCTCCCTTTTCTCTTAACCCCTTCCCCTCCTATTTCTCTACTGGGTTAAGTTACATTTTTACACACAAATGAGTGTGTAAATATATATATATATATTCTTCCCTATTTGAACCAATTCTGATGAGTGGGCAGCATAATTTTACCCTCCATTGTAAAAGCTCTTCCTTGCACATCTGAGTGATAATTTGCTCCATTTTGCCTCTTCTTTCCTCCTTCTTCCCTGCCTTTTTTTTTTTTTTTGGAGATCATTCCAATGTAATTGGCTCATACTCATGCCCTCTGTCTATGTAAACTCCTTTTAACTGCCCTAATAATGGTAAAGTTCTTAGGAGTTACATGGACCATCTTATTACATAAGAATATAAACAGTTTAACTTTGAGTCTCTTATGATTACCCTTTCATATTTACCTTTCTCTGCTTCTCTTGAGTTTTTTGTTTGACTGTCAAATTTTCTATTGAGCTCTGGTCTTTTCATCAGGAATGCTAGAAAGCCCTCTATTTTGTAAATATCTATTTTCACTTGAAGAATTACATTCAGTTTTGCTGGGTACATTTTCCTTCATTGTAATCCTAGATCCTTTGCCTTCTGGTATATCATATTCAAAGCCCTGTGTTTTTTGTTTGTTTTTGTTTTTGTGTTTGTTTCTTTGTTTACTGTGAAAGCTGCTAAATCATATATGATCCTAACTGTGGCTCCATGATATTTGAATTGTTTCTTTGACTGCTTGAAGTATTTTCTCTTTAACTTGAGAATTCTTGAATTTGGGCATAATATTCCTAGGAGTTTTCATCTGGGGATCTCTTTCAGGAAGTGATCAACAGAGTCTTTAAATTTCTATTTTACTCTCTGGATCTAAGATATAAGAACAGTTCTTCCTTGATAATTTCTTGAAATATGATCTCTAGGCTCTTCCTTTGATTATAGCTTTCAGGTAGTATAGTAATTTTTTTCTTTTCTTTTCTTTTCTTTTCTTTTTTTTTTTTTTTGGCCAGGGCAATCAGGGTTAAGGGACTTGGCCAGGGTCACACAGCTAGTAAGTGTCAAGTGTCTGAGGCTGCATTTGAACTCAGGTCCTCCTGAATCCAGGGCCTGTGCTTTATCCACTGCACCACCCAGTGTAATAATTCTTAAATTATCTCTCCTTTATCTATTTTCCAGATCAGCTATTTTTCCAATGAGATAATTTACAATTTCTTCTATTTTTTTCATGCTTTTGACTTTGTTTTACTTTTCTTGAAGAGTCAAGGAATTGTTAGCTTCCACTTGTCCAGTTCTAATTTTTAAGAAATTATTTTCTTCAGTGAGATTTTGTACCTATTTTTCCATTTGTCCAATCCTGCTTTTTAAAAATCCTGCTTTTTTTTGGTCATGTCCAGCTCTTCATAACCCCTGTCGGGTTTTCTTGGAGAAGATACCAAAGTGGTTTGACACTTCCTTCTCCAGCTCATTTTACAGATGAAGAAACTGAGGCAAATAAGGTTAAGTGACTTGCCCAGGGTCATACAGCTAGTAAGTATATGAGGCCAGATTTGAACTCAAGTCCTCCTGAATCCAGAGCTGATGCTTTATCTACTACACCACCCAGCTGCCCCATAATCCCTTTCTGACCAATTGTCTGACCCCTTCTTACCAACACTGGCCTCAGAGCTCCTGAAGCTGCTGCTACTGCTGCTGCTCCTACCAGTGTTGCTTCCACCCCAAGTGTGGGTTCCAGATAGACCTCCACCCCAGTGATACAGACTTCTTTTGCTGACCTCTTAATTTTTCTCAGGCTGGAGAAGTACCTCATCCTGACTTTTTGTTGTCTTAGTTGCTCCAAAATTCAATTTGAGGAATTACTTTAAAGTTGTTTGGAGGGGAATTTTGGGAGAATTAAGCTGGGTGGCTGCCCCTCATCCACCATGTTGGCTAATTGTTTTTAGCCCACTAGTCAGTCAATAATCCTTTATGAAGGCACATTATTATATGTCATGCATTATAGTAAGTGTAAAGAATACAGTCTGGGCAGCTAGGTTCCACAGTGAATAAAGTACTTGACTTGGAATCAGGAAGACTCATCTTTGTGAGTTCAAATCTGACCTCAGAAACTTACTATCTGTGTGGCCTGGACAAGTCACTTAACCTTGTTTACCTCAGTTCCTCATCTACAAAATGAGCTAGAAAAGGAAGTGGCAAACCAGTTAGGTAACTATGCCAAGAAAATGCCAAAGGGGGTCACAAAGTGCTGGAAATGACTGAAATGACCAAGCAATGAAGGGTATAAAGAAAAGCCAATATAGTCCCTATCCTCAAAAAGTTTTTATTCCAATGACAGACACATCATGTAAATAACTAGTTATATTACAAGAAGTAATTACAGGAGAGTAGATGGAGAGGATGACTATTAAAAGTAAGCATGCTAGTGTATGCTACAGCTTTAGAAGTGAGGACCCACAGAGCATATTGTACTTGAGGTAGCCATTCACCCTCTGGATGCCCAAACTGCTACTTCTGAGTGTTAAGTTGGGGGTAGGAAGCTCAGGGGTGAGGGTGCTAGACATTCCTCCATGTATGTATGTATGTATGCCATTTCTAGGGGAATAGATCATTAGTTTGCTCTATTCTAAAAATGCTATGGAAATTTACCCCAGGGTTTAGCAAACATTTAAGGAAGTCATTCATGTTATTCTTTGGGGAAAGATGGAGAGATGTGTGCTAGACAATGTTTTTGGTTTTGTTTTTTTGGTGAGGCAATTGGGGTTAAGTGACTTGCCCAGGGTCACACAGCTAGTAAGTGTTAAGTGTCTGAGGCCGGATTTGAACTCAGGTCCTCCTGACTCCAGGGCCGGTGCTCTATCCACTGTGCCACCTAGCTGCCCCTCTAGACAATGGTATAGTTGGATACGTTAGAAGAAATTGAATGGATGAATGGACAAAAGTAATCATTAATGGTTTGATGTCAACCTGGGATAAAGTCTCAAGTGGAGTACTCTAGGGGTCTGTGCTTGGTCTTGCCCTATTTAAAAATTTAATCAATGACTTGGACAAAAGCATAGCTTGCATGCTTATAAAATTTGCAAATAACATCAATATACAAGAGATGACAATTGGGGGCAGCTAGGTGGCACAGTGGATAAAACACTGGCCCTGGATTCAGGAGGAACTGAGTTCAAATCCAGCCTCAGACACTTGATACTTACTAGCTGTATGACCCTGGGCAAGTCACTTAACCCTCATTGCCCCACCAAAAAAAAAAGGAATAGAAAAGAAAGGAAAAGAAAGAAAAAAGAGATGACAAAATCTTCAAGGATCATGAAAAGTTAAAACGTTGTGTCAAATATTTCTAAATGAAAATTCATAGCAAGAAATGCAAAGCCTTACATTTGGATTCAAAGAATTAACTTTGAGTAGATGAGATGTGAAAAGTAGACTAGAGTTTCATATGAAAAGATCTGGAGAGTTTACAGGGCAGAAGATTCAGTGTGAGGCACTTAGGGCTTCTGTCAGCCCCAAAAGTGAATTTATGATGATCAAACGAGATTCTATTTACGAAGTGCTTAGCATAATGCCTGGCACAGAGTAGGCATTAGATAAATCCTAGCGATCATCATCGTAATGTCCTCTTCTAGGGTCTCAGATTTAGGTAGGACATGGACGAGTTGGAGAGTATCCAGAAGAAAGGAATCATGCTGGTAAAAGAGACTTGAGTCTATGCCAAAGGAAGATCTTCTGAAGCAATAGGGGGACTTTCACCTGGAGAAGAAAATATTTGAGTGTGGGGGGATGGTGAGAAGAACAGTAATTGTCTTCTGAAGGGATGCTATGTAGACATTTTCCCCTTTTGCTTTTGATAATTATACCCTGTTAAACCCCAGCTTTGGATTACTCTCATCATCAGCTTTTTACCTCCTTCTATATTACCAGAAAGATAGTTGCTAGGAAAAAAACAAATTCTGGTGACTGAGTACACTAGAAATTCATGTTAAGTCATTTCACTTGAGCCCTCAGTACAGGAGGGCAATCTTTTTACTCCTTAACTGATCTGTTAACTCACCACTCACCAGTTGTTTCTCAGTCTTGTCTGACTCTTCATGACCCCATCTGGAGTTTTCTTGGAAGAGATACTGGAATGATTTGCCATTCCCTTCTCCAGCTCATTCGACAGATGAAGAAACTGAGGCAAACAAGGTGAAGTGACTTGCCCAAGGTTACACAGGTAGTAAGTGTCTGAGGTCAGATTTGAACTCAGAAAGATGAGTCTTAATGACTTTAGGCCAGGCACTCTATTCACTGAGCCACCTAGCTGGGGTATAGGGGGCATTCAGGGAGGACTAGCAAATCTAGTGTGAAGGCTTACTGAGCCCTTTCCAGGACTGTTCATTCACCTTTGGTGTCTGTCTGTTCCCCAACTCTCCCCTGTGGTTCCAAGAAGCTATAGCATGCGCAACAGCCATACCCTGGAAAAACCATCTTGACAGACAGCTAAGCCAAGTTAAGGGTAACCAACAGGCCTCAAACTCATCGATGAGTTGGGGGGGGGGTGTCTACCCCAAGCATGTGAAGACTTCCCTTGGCGGAATGGGTGGATGAGAATGATTTGTTCCAATGGCCATGAAGGAAATTGAAGTAGCCACTGTGGAACACTTAGAGCTTGGTCAGACACTAAAGATACCAAGGTCATTTACTTCATCCTGAGCCATCACCCATCATCTTGACTCTGTGTTGTCACTGGACTCTGATGACTGAAAGAGAAAGTGAGGCTGGTGACTTTGCTAATCGGTCCTCTTGGAAAACAAAGGATGAACAACAATGCTACTCACCATAAGATCTCTGTCCAAAGCCTCACAGGGAATTCCATTCCCCCACCCTCTCAGCTGAGGACTTCACCTCATATTTTTCTGGGGAAAATGAGTTCTTTAACTAGAGATCCCTCTTCTCTTCCTTCTCATCTGAAATCACATACATCTTCCTTCTCATTTACCCCTGACTGGGTAACTTAAAGAATTCAAGAGTGTGTAAACCCCATCCCTTAGAACTGTGGGAAAATATTCCCATAGCTCAATTGTTAAGAAGTTCTTTGTTGCAGCACATTTAAGTCTGCTTCTCTTTTACCCAAGGCTCCTAGTTCTCTCCTTTGAGACAAAGCAGAGCATGCTTCATCTCTCTTCTGTCGGCCAGTCAGACAATAAGTATTTATTAAATGTCTACTACATTCCAGACACTGTGCTAAGCACTGGGGAGACAAAGGGTGAAGCTTTGGAAATTAAGAAATCATTGGGAACTTTGTGGAGTATGGTTTCAGTTGGTTGATAAAATCAGAAGCCATATTGTTGGAGGTTTATCATCATGATTCCCATGAAAGTAAACTCCCAAGCCTTTCCTTCTGGAGAGATACTCACCCAAGGGAGAAGACAGCTTTGGGCAATATGACCCTTAATGGTAGAGAGAAGTGCTGGCTATGAACTCTAGAAAGGGGCACACCCTGAAAGTCCAACTGAGCATTCTGCCCAACAAAGAACTTAATGAGGACCACAAAGTGACAAAGGATTTCCAGTAATAGAAGTTGTGAGCTCTACTTTTTTTTTGGTTTTTTTGCGGAGCAATGAGGGTTAAGTGACTTGCCCAGGGTCACATAGCTAGTAAGTGTCAAGTGTCTGAGGTCATATTTGAACTCAGGTCCTCCTGAATCCAGGGCCTGTGCTTTATCCACTGCGCCACCTAGCTACCCCCGGTGAGCTCTACTTTTGTCATTGGTGTATGCTTACTATTACTGTACTGTGTGGATTACAGTTTGACCTCACTCTTTCCATTGATATTTTTGTGGGAAAATACAACCAGTGTTTTAAGGGGAATGTTTTGTACCAACTGAACTCATTATACAATCTTAGTCAATTGCTTTATCAAAAGCTAGCTACCTTCATAGCTAGGTGATGCATTTGGATAGAGTACATAGTCTAGAGTCAGGAAGACTCCTCTTCCTGAGTTCAAATCCAGCCTCAGATACTTACTATCTGGGTGATCCTGGGCAAGTCACTTCACCCTTGTTAAGGGCTAAAATTCTAGCTAAACTGTCTAAACTATTTAATGAGTGGTTGCCAATAAATTATAAGCTTTAGCAAGAGTTAGACTTTTAAGCATTTATTAAGGAGAATAAGAATTTGGTAAAGAGAGAGAGAAAGGCCTAGATTCCTATCCATTAAAGGGAGAGCACATTTCTAGCTCCCTTCTCCACCAGAGTCCAGAGGAAAGACCCTCAGAGTGAGCGCCAGTCTCTTCCTTCCTCCTCCCACTAGTCTGCGTCACTTCCTGATGCCAAAGAAAAGACTCCTGGTCTTGCCCTCAAAGACCTTCGTTTCATGGGCGGAACTCTTCTACAGTAAGTCTCCAGCAGGTGGCATCATTCCAATCGTTACACCCTGTTTGCCTCAGTTTCCTCATCTGTCAAAGGATCTGGAGAAGGAAACGGCAAAGCCCTGCAGTATCACTGCCAAGAAAACCCCCAAAGGGGTCATGCAGAATCAGGCACAATAGAAAAACAACTAAACATAAGTCTACCTGGATAAATGTGGATGGAAACATCCTTACAGGGGGTTATTAACTACAGCAGGAGCTAGAAGCCTGAGAATTGTTCATTGTCCCTCTGAGGAGTCAAGCTATGAGAGTAAGTTCAAGATGGTAGAAGAGTGACCATGGAGGAGCTATAGCAGACAAACTCAATTGTGGCCTTTGCCGTTAACCAAACAGGCCTTGGAATGACTCTGAGGACAGCTTCAAACGCCCTACGGGTTGTTCCATTGTTGTTCTTCATCCTTCATCTTCAAAGAGGACCAGTGACATCGCGGGGTGATGTCTCAATGCCTTCATGAATTAGATTTCACTGAGGCAGAGTTGTGCAAAGTCACCAGCCTCATTCTCTCTTCCAGAGTCTTCAGAGTCCAGTGGCAAAACAAAAGTAAAGAAAACTGGTGATCGCCCAGGGTTTGGTACATGGCCTGGGCATCTTCAGCGTCCGACCAAGCTCTATGCACCCTTCGTGGCTGGCTATGGGAACAAATTGTTCTCATCCTCCTGTTCCAGCAGGGGAAAGTCTGTGCCTACTTGGCATAGATGCCCCTCGCACTCACAGATGGCTTTAAGACCCATTGGTTGCCTTCAACCTGGTTTAGCCCGTCTGCTGAGACAGTTGATGGGGTGTGGCCACATGCATGCTAGAGCTTCTTGGAGCCACAGGTGAGAGTCGGGGAAAGGTGGACACCAAAGACGGATGAGCAGCCTCACATCAGAGGTGCTGGTCCTCCTGAACACCCCATACATTCCTGTTGTTACACACACAAGCAATAAGTATCTAAAGCATCTCTTACCTCTCAACAGGTGATTAGAATAAAAGCTAGAGAATACTACAGTCCAGATAATAAGAACTCGCATTTAGAGTGCCTTAGTGCTTACAAAAAAGAATATTCAGACTTTCACTTTTGCCTTTGTATATGCAGTGTCCTAGACCATACTTAACACATTCTTTTTGATTGATAAGTAGCCAAATTTACTATCTCTATTTTAGAAATGAGGAAACTGAGGTTTAGAAAATGTGAGTGGGGGCAGCTAAGTGGCACAGTGGATAGAGCACCAGCCCTGGAGTCAGGAGTACCTGAGTTCAAATCCGGCCTCAGACACTTAACACTTACTAGCTGTGTGACCTTGGGCAAGTCACTTAACCCCAATTGCCTCACTAAAAAAAAAAAAAAAAATGTGAGTGACTTGTCCACAATCACATGGTTATAGGGAGGCAAGGAACAACAGCAGGGTTGGAGTAGGAATGACCACTTCAATATCCAAGAAAGTCTAAGCCAGCCCTAGTTCGCTTGTAGCCCATTAAAAACATGAAAGCCAACAGAAAATGACTGAGGAAGGAGGAGTTACTTCTACACATGTCAAGAGACAACCCTTTCCTTAAGCATCTAGCCAGCTCCGTGAGGTTTCTATCCTCATTCAGGCAGGCAGCAAACAAGCCTTTATAAGGTGATTACTATGTACCAGGCACTGTGCCTGATGTTAGGTAGAGGCAAAGATAGAAAAGCAGCTCCAGTCTGTGGGCTCATCACAGAGACAGGAAAATCTTATGGGATGTGTTGGGGAAGATAATGAAGAAAAGTCAGCAGAAGGGTAGAGCTGGGCAGCTAGGTCATGTGGTGGTCAGAGCGTTGGACATGAGGATGAATTCAAATCCTAGATCAGATTTTACTTAGCTGTGTGACTGTTTCAGGCCACTTCTTTACAGAAAGTTAATTTCCTAACAAAGGTTTCCTATGCAATGCTACGTGTGGTGGCCTCCTGGGCGTATGGAGAAAAGAGGAACAGGGAGAGTAGGGAAATGGAAACCTAGGGCCAGCACTTCTCTTTTTTTCTACTGCTGCCAGACTCTTCTTGGGCTACTTGGCGCCACTTCATTTCATTTTAGAAACCACTGAAGTGATATACAAAAACTTTTAAAAAATAGATAAATGGTTCACTTGTCTTATTTTTTTAAACAAGAGAGAAGAAAACAAAATTGTATCAGAAACGAAAAAGAATTTACAATTGAAGATCAAATAAGGGAAACTATCAGAAGTTATTTTTGCTCAATTATATGTAGAAAACTGATAACTTAGATAAATATTTTTAAAATATATAAACTACTCAATTTAACAGATCAAGGAAAATGTGACTTAGAAACTGAACAAGGTATAAATGAACTCCCAAATAGAAAAATACCAGTTGATAGATTTATAAGTGAATTCTATCAAACATTCAAAGAAAAATTAATTCCAATATTACTAAAATGAGAAAATAGGAAGAAAAGGAATCCTTCCAAACTCATTCCATGATATAAATATGGGCTTCATAACTAAATGATGGAGAGGCAAATCAGAAAAAGAATAGTATACAGCAACTTTCCTAATGAATATCAACACAAAAATATTAAATAAAATATTGACAAAGAAGCCACAATAACACATTGAAAACATTATACACTAAAGCCAGAAATGTAAAATTGATTCAACATAAGAAAAACTATAATAGATCATACTAATAAGAAAATTATTTTAAAAACATATCAATACATGTAGCAGCAAATATACATATACATACATACATATATGTGTGTGTGTGTGTATATATATATATATATATATATATATATATATATATATATATATATATATATATAACACAACAACAAACAAAAGCCTTTTTTTTTTGGTAAAATCCAAAACCGGTTACCATAAAAAAACACTAGAAAGCATTGGAATAAATGGAACATTCTTTAAGATATCTGTGTACGACCAAGAGCCAATCTTGTATGTAATGGAGAAAATGTAAAAGTTATAGTCCTTTCCAATAAATCAAAGGTAAAGCCAAGGATGATCATTACCAGGACTATTATTGGATATCTTTAAATGCTAGCTATAATAATATGACAAGAAAAAGACATTGAGATTAAATACAAGCAAAGAAGAAATACAGCTATTGTCTTTTGCAGACCACATGATGGTCTAGATGATTTATCTAGAAAACCCCAAAGAGTCAACTAAAAATTGAAATAATTACTTCAGCAAAGTTGCAGGCTATAAAATAAATCCACAGAAACCATGAATGGTTTTGTATATTATGAACAAAACCTACCTGGAGATTTTTTAAAAAGAAATTCCATTTAAAATAATGACACAATATAAAAAATATTTGGAAATTTGTCTACAGGACCTGTATACAATTAGGAAATATTCTATAGAATAAGAAATCAAAATAGATCTAAATAGAGAAGTATTCATTGCCCATGGGAAAGCTGAAACACTATAATACAACTGAGAATTCAGGGGGCCCTGGAGTTCTTCTAACTGGAATTCAGTCTAGCAGTTTCCCCCGAGTCAGCAGGGATCTGGGGTTAGGTGTCATCTGCACACAAGGTCATAGGCCTATAAAGACCTATGTGTCAGTTTTACTTCCATTACTGTTTACAGGGTAAACATAAAAAAGACTCTTGGAGTGTCCATCAATAGGAAGAGGATCAAAAGTACCCAGTGATACACAGAATGGACCAAGAAGACATGGATGGACAAGCAGACGCGGAAGGGCAGGAAGGCCAAGAAGCTTATTTCAGTGCCCTTAGACAGCGTATCTTCCTGTGGCCCCAAGGTGAGCCTGCCAGAATCCCTGCACTCAGCATTGGCTGCCCTTCCACATCATCTTCCCTTAGACCCTCTCCTAGGCAGGGCTGAGCTCATCTCACTGTGGCTCCCTCCACTGCTGGAGTCTTCACCTTCTGGTGCTCTGTATGAATCTTGTATGTATCTTTTGATTTACATGGAGCCCCCATTAGGAAGTGAACTCCTAGAGGCTAAGGAAGGTTTTTATCTTTCTTTGTAACCCTAGTGCCTAACACAGTTCCTGCTATGTAGTGAGCCCTCGAAACATACTTAATGACTGATTGCTTGACTGGTGCCTGGACATTTGGTCAGGCATAAGGAACGAGTGGGTTAAATGGAGCCAGAGGACCAGTCCTACCTTCCTCCCGAGGGACCATTCACAGTTGGGACAAGGTCAAGACAGAAACCTCAGTCTGTGGTTTATCCCCTAGGGCCTGGCTTCTTAAGCTGTGGGTCAAGACCCCATATGGGGATGTGTAACTGAATGTGGGGGTTGTGAAACATTGGCAACAGTAAAAGGTTATGTATACCTATTTTATATATCTATATACCTGGAGTCATGGAAAAATTCCTTGGATGAAAAGAGGTGATGGGTGGAAAAGTTTGAGAAGCCCTGCCCTAGGGTCTGTCAGTCAAAAACCATTTAAGGCACTGGCAGCTGGTGGACAGGGGAAGAAAGGCTTCCTGTAGAAGGTGGGATTTGAGCTGAGTTTTGAAGAAAGCCAGGGAAGGCGAGAGGCAGAGGTGAAGAGGGAGAATATTCCAGGTATGGAGGATTCCCTGCAAAGGTGCAGAGTCTGGAGGTAACAGTGCTGTGTATGAGGAACTACAAGAAAATCAATGTGGCTACATCATAGAATATGTGTTGAGGACTAAAGATTAAAAGATAGGAAAGGGACAGGTTGTGATGGGCTTTAAATTCAGAGAATTTTAAATTTCATCCTGGAGGTAATAGGGAGCCACTAGAGTTTGTAGAGTAAGGAGGTGAAGGGAGTGACATGGTCAGACCAACCCTTTAGGAAGATCACTTTGGTAACTGAGTGGAAAATAAATCAGATTGTACTGTATAACCTATATCAGATTGCTTGTTGTCTTGGGGAGGGAAGGGTAGGAAGGAGAAAAATCTGGAACTCAAAATCTTACCAAAATGAATGTTGAAAAGTCTCTTTACATGTGATTGGGGAAAATAAAATACTATGAAGTAAAAAATAAAAAGACTATAATACTAATACAATAGTCCAGGCAAGAGGCTGTGCTTTAGCATAGTGTCTGATATATGAGAGGCATTGTTTAAATGCTAGGTGACTGATGAGAGTTTGAACTATAAATGTGGTGGTGTGAATGGAGAATGGGGTACAGATGGGAGAGATATTGTGGAGTTAGAATCCACAGGTCTTGGCAATTGGTCATGGGGAGGGGCAAAGGAGAATAAAGAGTCATGGATGACTCCAAGAATTAAAAGAACAAGAAGCTAAATCAGAGAAGAGATCTGAGGCAGACAGGGGCTCCTACTTGAGAGAGCCTAATCATGCCATTAACAATGATCCATTAAAAAAATTTTAAATATTAAAAAGACACAATGATACATATTTATTACTAAGCCTGATGACAGTGAGCAGCACCACTTGTTATGTTCCAGCCCATTGGTCTATTTGTTATTCCTCATCCATATTTCATCTCTATCTCTGTACCTCTGAAGACTGTCTACCATGCCTAGATTACACACGCCCATCCACCTCTGCCTCTTAGGATCTCTCGTTTCCATAAAGCTCAATACAAACACCACTTCCCACTTGAAGCTTTCTGGTATAGAGGAAAGAGAACTGAATTTGGAGTACAGGTCCTGGGTTTAGATCTTGGTTCTCTTTTACAGCCCTCTGGTCCCCTAGCTTGGCTTGGCTTCAGTTTCCTTATAAATTAAGTGAAGGTTTTGGATTTATGACCTCTAAGTTCCCTTCTAGCTCTAGACCCATTATAATATTCTCCTCTCCCTCTGACCCCGCCCCCCCACTATTACTCTGCATTTACTTCATATGTATTCATGTGCATGTTGACTCCTGATATAGAATGTTAACTCCTCAAATGCAAGGATATCCTTTTTTTTTTTCTTCATATCCCCAGCCCCTAACACAGGGTCCAGTTCTCATGCTTACCCTTCATCCCAAGCACAGGGCTGGGACATGCTAAGAACTTCATAAATGTTTGTCAGTTTCCTAAAACTTTATGTAACATACAAGCACCTAGAACATATGGCTTAGACATTAACCTCCCTAGAGATTGAGGATAGATTAAAATATTCCCTTGAGATCCTTTCTGATTCTAGGTTTTATTTTCCTACACTGACTCTGGATTCAAGAATGAGGATGTGCTGCATGAGCTGCCAGCTCGGCCTCCATTTCCCTTCTTGGTCTAAGGCAGCAGCATCAGTCTGGGTACCACATAACAAAACAGAACATTTTCTGTGGCCTTTGATAAATCCCCACATACAAACAACTACATAGGGTAGCTTGTCTAAAGCACAAGACCTGGTTTGTCCAGTTAGAAGGTGAATGTCACTCCAAGATCCCATTCAGACTCAGAGTCTTTCCTTTCTTGGCTCCCAGTCTGTTTTCTCCTTCCTATCTTCTAAGATCTGAAACCCCATTCCTTCTCTCAAAGGTTCCTGACCATTGAAAAAGTATTGCCAGTCTTAAAAATTTTAGAATGTGGTATTAAGGGTTTTTACACAATTTCATTTAGTCTTTGACCCCCCATCATTATTAAAGCAAATCATTTGGGGTTCTATCAAGACCTGTATCATTTGACCACATTTTTATGAGTTACTATTTGTATGATATTCTATAATGGGGTCCCAGATTTTCAGCACTTACTTTTGTTCTCTATGCCCTAGAGAATATTTTTTTTCATGAAGGTCTCGTATATTTGTTTTGTTATTTTATTCAATTTTTAAAATTTTCCATTTCTTGTTCCTTCCCTCCCTCCTCTTCCTCCCCATCCATTGAGAAAGAAAGAAAAATGAAGTCCATTATAAATGTGTAGTCATGTAAGAGAAATTCTTGCATTAGCCTTGTCCAAAAAAAGAATAAAATATACTTCAATTTGCACTATCAGCTCCCTATCTAGAAGTTGGTAGTATGTTTGATCATGATTTTTTTTAAATTGGAGTTGGTCATTATAATGATGAGAGTTCCTGAGTCTTCCAAATCTTTCCAATATTATATAAGTTGTTCTCCTGGTCCTGTTTACTTCATTTTGCATCCGTTTGTACAAGTCTTCCCAGATATTTCTGAAACCATACCCTTCATCATTTCTTACAGAAAAGTAGTATTCCACCATTTTTTTAAAAAAATTTTGTACACATGGGTCCTTGTTCTCTTTCTTTGAGCTCTTTAGATCATCGGATTAGTTGCATAGTACCAGGTCAAAAGGTATGAATGATTTAATAGCTTTTTTGGTATAGTTAAAAATTGCTTTCCAGAGTGATTATATCAGTTCACAGCTCCATCAAGAGTGCAATAAACAGTGGGTAAAGCACTGGCCTTGGATTCAGAAGGACCTGAGTTCAAATCCAGCCTCAGACACTTGACACTAGTTGCATGACCCTGGGCAAGTCACTTAACCCTCATTGCCCCGCCCCCCAAAAATCTAGATCCTCTTATAATTAATCTTTTCATTTTGTTGTATTCAGTCATGTTTGACTTTTTATAACCCTGGGGACCAAGACTGTCCATGGTTTTCTTAGCTAAGTTATTGGAGTGGTTTGCCATTTATTTCTCCAGTGGATTAAGGCAAACAGAGGTTAAATAACTTGACCAGGGTCATAGGAGCCTTGTGTCTGAGGTCATACTTGAATTCAGGTCTTCCTGACTCCAGGCGCTCACTCTCAATCCAATGAGTCACCTAGTTGCTTCCATCTTTTCCTTTTAAATTGAGTAATTATGTTGTTAGGTCTATATATAAATATATTAACATATTAACAGTCAACGGTTCTTTTATTCATAATACAGTTACCATGCTGCCCTCTGCTAATAGATTTTTAATCTAAAATCATCTTCTAATGAAATTATTTCCTCATTGTTGACTTTTGTTATCAATTTGCCTTGTTGCATTTTTGCTGATAATAGACCTTCCTTAGTGATGCCACCATATCTTTCTTTAGTGAAATTTCCTTCCTTTCCTTTAGTATTTATCATGCTATCTTGTGCTAGATCTAGTTTCATTTCTTAGGACTGTTTTTGTCTTTGTTGCTCTTCCCTGCATTTAGCCCAGTTCTTGGCACATCATAAATGTTTGTTGATTTCCTTTTGGTTACTTCAGAATCTTCTACAGTGTTTGTTAGTCAACTTGGAGTTTCATTTTTTTTCCCTGATTTCTTTTATCAACAATAAGTCAGCAAGCATTTATTAAGTACCTACTATGGTCCAGGTATATCACTAAGCACTGAGGATACAAAGGAAGGCAAAAACAGTGTCTACCATCAAGGAGTTCACAGTCTAATTGACACAACAGGTAAACCACCATGTACAAACATGATATATACTGAATCTGAGAAGTTATTCTTTCTCTCTCTCTCTCTCCTCTCCTCTCCCTCTTTGTCTCTCTTTTTCCCTCTCTGTTTACTCATCTTTCTTCTTTTTATTCCTTTATTTAGGGGCACTTTTACCTATCCTTGGTTGAGAAGAGGTGAGGGTTCTGACTGAGGAATTTGGTGGCCTCTAACTGCTAATCTGCCAAAAGGATCTTTTATCCACATTTTCCAGAGAAGAAAACTGAGCTTTATGGTGGTTAGATGCAATATTCAAATCTTTTAGACACTGTTCTCATCATCCAGGTTTGTTCTCCAAGAAAGAAGTATCATCATTCTTCAGGAAGCAAAAGATGGTCAGAGGCAGCTTGATATTTCTGGCTGTGTTCTCCTTCCTTGTGGTCCTCATTGTCTGTAAGTTCCCCTGCAGTCCTAGAGCACATTCCATAATGACCTCAGTTTTTAGAGCCCAGACATCCTTTTCACCTCCACTGTGGCTCAGGACAGACTTCTTTCTGATTTCCTGGGTCCATGGATAGAAAAGGCTGCCCCCAAATCCCAAAACCAACCCTCAGGCCTCAGGGAACTTGTCTAATGCCTGACTCTAACGCAATCAAGTTGTAGTCTCACAGGTCTGGTAGGCTTGCCCTATCTCTACTGAAGCCTGGCTACATCTCCTTATTAAATCTTTCCTCCAGTTAGAGCAGCTGTTTCTTTTCCCACCTCATCCCCAACTCTCTCCCACCTTTCAGGGCTTCTGGATTTTAATCTTGGAAACATCAAGTTGGCAGGGTCAGAGATCTCCAGAGTAGGTAGACTCTGCTTCAGTCAATCAACAAACATTTACTCTATACCAGGCCCTATGCTAAGCATTGGTGATACAAATAAAGTAAAAAATATTGTTGCTATCCTCAAAGAGATCACAGTTTAATAGGAGAGACAACAATAAGGACGTACAAGATGTACAGTAGATAGATAGTAATCTCAGAGGGAAAACTCTGCAGGGGGAGAGGGGAGAAAGAACCAGAGGAATAAGGTTGAGCAGCAATGACACACAATGGCCATGATTAGAGCTAAATGACGGTGAATAGCTGCCTCATTAAGATTCATCAGGGGGCAGCTAGGTGGCACAGTGGATAAAGCACTGGCCTTGTTCAGGAGGACCTGAGTTCAAATCCAGCCTCAGACACTTGACACTTAACTAGCTGTGTGACCCTGGGCAAGTCACTTAACCCTCATTGCCCTGCAAAAAAAAAAAATCATCAGGAGGGGTAGCCTCTGGTCACCTTGGAATCACTAGAGTACCCAGTCCCTAGTGTCTAACCCTCCACTCCCCTGTCCCCTTAGAAAGAAAAGCTGAACTGCCTGTTATTCAAAGGCCACATGGTCTGTCCTCAGGCCACTTGAGACCATACCAATCATACCAGCTTTCTACATCAATACTGGGATGTACTGCCATATTTATTAGGAACCAGGCAGTAGGCCAGGAGATATCATCAGATCTTTTACTGGGGAGACATCAGTATGTGGACATGAAAACTGTGTCTGAGGCAGACTGTGTGGCCTGTTAGCCTGATTCAGTGAGCAGCATCCAGGAGATAGTGGAGATGGTATTGGGGTTTGGAGGAGAGTGCAGGTCTTCATGGGGCCTAAGCCATCCCAACTGCCCAAGGTCATTCGCACACCTCTCCTAGGCACTCTATATGGCATTTGTAGTCACTATAGAGGTTCAGGTTCAGTATTCAAGTAAGGATCTGAAGATATGGTACACTGTTACCAGGTTGCAGAAAAGGTATCTCAGTCACACTCTTGTGATACAAACAACAGACTGGTGGGTTGCCATTGGGAGTCCAAAGAATGAATCTAAAAAAAAAAAAACCATCAGTAAGCACATACTATATGCCAGGCACAGAGCTAAGGGCTGAGGACACAAACACGAGCCAGCAAGACAGTCTCTTACCTCAAGGAATTTACATTCAACTTCTGATAACCTGAGTTGAGAGAAGGAGGGGTGAGGGATTGTGCACTGTGTGCAGCCTGGCTGGAATGACTGACTCAGGACGCAGGGCAGCCTAGCTTCCAGACAAGAGGCCAAGGCTCACCTATCGAAGCCCAAGCCCCCAGGGGCAGGATCCAACTTCTCTTATTCTGATTCTTCTCAGTCGTATCCCTCTGCCAACCTCATGATCTTTTCTCTGTCGCCTCCAGATTTCCAAATGCTCAGCAAGGTAGCAGATATTCAGACTTCCATCCAGACACTTATGGAGACAACCCATCCTAAAGCCCAGATGCTGAGTACATGTTTGGGAAATGCCAGTGCCGAGATCCAGATGTTAAAAAAAGACTTAGGAAATGCCAATGCTCAGACCCAGATGGCAAAGAGCCATCTAAAGAATGCCAGTGATGAGATCTGGGTATTAAAAAAAGGTCTGGAAAATGCCAATGCTCAGACCCAGATGGCAAATAGCCATCTAAAGAATGCCAGTGATGAGATCAAAAGATTAAAGAAAGATCTGGAAAACACAAATGCTTTAAAAGCTGAGGCCCAGAGGTTAAGAAGTGGTTTGGAGAAAGCCAATGGAGAAATCCAGAAGATAATGGGAAGTCTGGCAAACACCAACAGCCTAAATGCTGAAGTCCAAGGCTTAAAAGAGCAACTGGAGAATCTTACCACACCGCCGTACCAGCACGGCCATCAGAGTGAGTAACGGGGACAACGGCTTTTACCCCAGAGGGTTTCTGGGGGAGGGCAGGTACTTCTGGCCACCAGATTTAAAGATGGAAGAGACCTTAGAGATCGTTGTTGTAAAGATAAGGGCACCTGAAGACCAAGCACCAGCAGACCTGATATTCTGCCATTAACGATTCATTCCTTTGGGTTAAACTCAAGTATCTTTGGGAAGTAGTTCACCCCACGGTAAAATGACCCAACACACCCAGCCACAAACCATAATCCTAATTTTTGTCACGGACACAAGCACCCTGTCAATAGTTGTGGCAGGCGGGCAGAGCACAGGATGAGGAGTCCAGAGACCCGGGTCCCCATCCCAGCTCTATCACTAGCTTGGACCTTGGGCAGCTCACCACCGTTACCTGAAAGATGCAGACACAAACTCTGAGCCTGCTAACCTCCCAAGTGCTGAGGAAACCGATAAGGGCCACAAATACAAAAGCCCTTTGGGAAAACAGGAGGTTTGAGGACTTTGTCCTCCTCTGCCCACCATGGTCGCACCTGGGGCCAGTCATGGGGCTTCCAAGGACGTCAGTCCCCAGGGAGGGCGGGCAAGCCAGTTTCTCAGCATGCCCTTCTGGAAGCCCCTTATTCCCTCTCTTCCCCTGACCCCTCCACCCTAGGTTCCCTCCTGCAGCTGGTCATCGAAGGCTGGAGCTTCCACAAGGGGAAGGCCTACTACTTTTCAGACACCAAAAAGACCTGGGATGAAGCTGAGCAGTTCTGTGTGTCCTGGGACTCTCACCTGGCCTCAGTGACCTCAGATGGAGAACAGGTCCGTGCTCTCCCCCAAGGCCCTAAAGAAAAGAGTGATAAGTGACAGTGTGGGGGTGGGGGCGGTGGGGGTGTGGGGGGGCTGAAGGGAGACAGGGGGAGTGAGAAACAGGACAGAGAACCACTTGTGCCCTAGGAAATAATTAAAAGGTATTTACTGTTGTGAAAGACAGTCAAGGTGGGGAGACAAGACTCACCCAAATGAAATCAAAGAATCGATTAATCAGAAACATTTGTGAAATGCCTGTTCTACCCAGGGCCCTGAAAAATACAAAATAAACATAAAATGGCCTCTGACCTTAAGGGAGCTTACGTTAACAGTTGGGGAAATAACCCACACCAATAAGTAAGGAGGAAATGTAGAGAAAGGGCTTACAAGGCAATAACACCCAAATAAGACCCATCGACCCTCCGAGGTTGTCTTTGTTTTTTCCACTTCACCTGAATTCCACGATGAGCTGAGCTGGAAGGGAGGCAGAGAACGTTAAGATGCAGAAGAGAGGGGGGCGGAGCCAAGATGGCGGAGGAGAGGCTGTGACTCCCACAAGCTCTAGATAAAACCCGTCCATTCACGCCCAAATAATGCGGTAAAAATCAAAAACCCAGAACAGCCTAATGCACATAAGACAGAGTGAGACTGTTTCTCCGCAAAAGAGGGCGATTCTGATCACTACTGATCAGGCTGAACAGCTCAGCATGCGGTACGGACCCAGCCAGGACACTGCTTCCAGCACATGTCAGGAGTCTTCAGCACCAGCAGCTTCTGAGGCTCCCGATCACGGACTGGTGAGGGCGGTTCGGAGGTAGGCCGGGGTGAAGTGGAGGCAGTATCTGCTGGAGTTGGGACAAAGCGCCCTGGTTCTAAACCAGTGGGCTGAATCAAGTGGTGGTGGCCCAGTGGGGCGAGGGGTTAAAAGCACGCCAAACTTCCGACCATACAGAATCAGAGTTCAATCAGACTTCTGTTTCCGGGTCAAAGAGAAAGCGGCTGTGATTACTCACAAGTCAGGCAGGCTGAGAAGCCCAATCACCCCCTGGGCCACGCTGTAGCACCAACGGTGTGTCCGGGAAGCAGTGCTACACTTTACGGAGTAAAAGCCAAGAAACAGATAAGCCAGGATGAGTAGGCAGAGAAAGCAGAAGGACCATCGAAAAACTTCTTTGGGGGGAAAGGTAGACCCACAATACATCCTCAGAAGAAGAAGATAATAATAGGGTCAAAGCTCCAACATCAAAGCTTCCAAGAAAATATGAACTGGTCTCAGGCCAGGAAGCTCTCAAAAGGGACTTTGAAGAGAAAGTAGGAGAGATAGAACGAAGATGTAGAGAAAGAGAGGAAGGAATGGAAAGAGGAATGAGAGCAATGCAGGAGAGTCATGAGAAAAAAAGTCAACAGTTTGAAAAGCCATAATGGAAAAGGAGATTAAAAAACTTTCTGCTGAAAATAATTGCCTAAGAATTAGGATTGAACAAATGGAAGCTAGTGAGCTTATGAGAAACCAAGACACAGTAAAGCAAATCCAATTGAATGAAAAAATAGAAGGCAATGTGAAATATCTCCTTGGAAAAACAGCTGACCTAGAAAATAAATCTAGGAGAGATAATTTGAAAATCATGGACTACCTGAAAAACCATGACCAAAACAAGAGTTTAGACACCATCCTCCAAGAGATTGTGAGGGAAAATTGCCCTGATATTCTTGAAGCAGAAGCTAAAATAGAAATTGAAAAAATCCACCGATCACCTCCTGAAAGAGATCCCAAAAGGAAACCTCCAGAATATTATAGCCAAATTCCAGAACTCCCAGGTCAAGGAGAAAATACTTGCAAAGCAGCTAGGAAAAAAGGAATTTAAATACTGTGGGAGCTCCAATAAGGATAAAACAAGATCTAGCAGCTTCTACATTAAAGGACCGGAGGGCATGGAATATGATATTCCAGAGGGCAAAGGAACTGGGGACTACAGCCAAAAATCACGTACCCAGCAAAACTAAGCATCCTCTTTCAGAGGCAAACATGGAACTCAAGGAGGAAAGAAGACTTTCAGGCATTTGTTATGAAAAGACCTGAACTGAATAGAAAATTTGACTTTCAAATACAACACCCCCAGGGGAGCATAAAAAGATAAACAGGAAAAAGACTTCATGAGGGATATTAAAAGATCAAACTGTCAACATTCCTATATGGGAAGATAATACCAGAGGACACAGGTCTGAACTGAATACGAAGGGAAGTTATGTTTTGTTCTTTGTGGGGTGTCTTATGTATGGGGCCGGATTTGGGCTTGGGGGCCTCCTGGGTCCAGGGCTGGTGCATTGTCCACTGTGCCACCTAACATAACCCATAATGACTTCCTTAAAATAGGGTTGAGGTGTAGGAAGAAATAGACTGGGGGAGGGGGAAGGGGAGAGATGGTCTGGGGAGAGGTTATTCATATGAAGGAAACAAGAAAAAAGCTTATGGAGGGGAGGGGAGAGGGGTAAGGAATTGGGAGTGATTGAACCTTAATATCATCAGAATTGACTCAAAGAAGGACTAACATACATACTCAAGGGGTATAGTAATATATTTTGCCCTGAAGAAGGGAGGGAGATAAGGGGGGGGAGGGGAAGGAGGGGAAGGGCAGATTCTGGGAGAGCGTAGTAAAAAGCAAAATACTTTCAAGGAAGGGAAGACGTTCTGCATAACGGCACAGGTATGAAATATTGAATTGCTTGATTTCATAGGGAAGGGTTTGAGGAGAGAGGGAGGAACGAAAATTTGGAACATAGAATTAGCTCAAAGACCTTAAACTCATCAGAGTTGGCTATGGAGGGAATAACATTTCACACCCGTTGGGAGGAGTAATCTATTTAACCTTCCAGGAAAAGTATGAGGGGAAGAGGATAAGGAAGGAAGGGTGGAAAAAGGGAGTGGTAGAGTAGGGGAGGGGACAGTCAGAAGTAAAATACTTTTGAGGAGGAATAGTTAAAGAAGATGGAAAATAGAGTAAATATCATGGGAAGGGAATAGGATGGAGGGAAATAGTTATGATGACTTTGCTGGGTTAATACAAGAAAAATTCTTCTGTCAAGTTTAAGGTACATTATTTAGGGTATGATGAACAGGATACTATTAGAAAAACCTGGAAAGACCTACATGAACTGAAGCAGAGTGAAATGCACTGTATACAAAATAACAGCAATAGTGTAAAATGATCTGCCTGGGAAGCATGTGGTATTTTCAGCAAGGCAATGGTCCAATATAACCCTGAAGGACTATGGAAAATGGCAAACCCATCCTACAGAGAAAGAAAGTGATAGTATCTGAATAGTTGGAAACACATTTTTTTTTTTTCTTTTCTCTCTCTTTTTTTTTCTTTTTTGGTGAGGCAACTTGGGGTTAGGGTGGCGTGCCTGGGGTCATATGGCTGGTGGGTGTTGGGTGTGTGGGCTGGACTTGGGCTCGGGTGCTCCTGGTTCCAGGGCGGTGCTCCTGTCCGCTGCACCACCCTAGCTGCCCCTGGAAACTCCTTTTTTTAAAAAAATGTTTTTTTCTCTTTGACGATTCCTCAGTCTGAATGTTTTGGGAGTTTTTTGACTGTTTTTTTTCCTCACAACCTAGCTAATGTGGGAATGTTTTTCCATGGACTACTCATGTATAATTTATTTTGAAATGCTTGAGTTCTAGTGGGTGGGGGTGGGAATAGAGGAGGAAGAGAAGTTGGAACAATTTTTTTTTAAATTGATGTTTAAAATTTGTTTTTACATATATTTGGAAATAAAATTCTATTCTAAAAAAAACAAACAAAATAAAAAAAAAAGATGCAGAAGAGAGCAAGAGTGCCCCCAGGGAGCCAAATGGCCAGGACAGCTCAGGCCCCCACTCCACACCTCTCCCCCACTGGCCTGGGGCACGCTTCTTTCATCCTCCTTGAGAGCCGCGCCTGCTCAGTGTTTGTCTTTGTGTCCTCGCATGGGGCTCGATAACTATTGGTGGAATTCAATGTGATCTATGATCCCAGTAGGACTGCCATGGGCGGGTCTCTGGAGGACAAAGCACTACTATCCATTACTATCCCATTACGGAATCATGAGCAAAAGAATTCATTGTGGTGTTTCTCCTCTCCATGCTCTAAAGGACCTTTTGGAGAGAGCCATGCAGTCCCACAGGGAGACAGACCATAGAGAATCAAGTGCTTGGCCCAAGATGAAAAGGGCACATCAAACAGAGCCTGAGTTCTGGGAATGAAGGGGAAATGAGGGATGGATCGTGGGAGGGAGAAATATGAGACAGAAATGAAGAGGGAGAAAGGGAGATAGAGAGGAAAGGAAAAAAGGGGAGGGGGGGAGGGGGAGAGAGAAGAGAAACAGAGACGGAGAAAAAGAGAAAGGAAGAGGGGGGGGAAAGATGAGAGAAAGAGACAGGAGATAGGGAGAGACAGAAACAGAGAAGAAGAGAGGGAGGAGAGAGGACAGAGAGAGAGAACAAGTACCTCCTCTGTCTCTAGAGTCTATTCTCAGAAAATGGGAAATCTCACCATAGACACATATACCACAACAATCATATTCTCTGACTCATTCCTCTGCATAGGAATTTCTGAGTAAGAGGACAAATGGCGTTTATTATTGGATTGGGCTGACTTACAAGGACACTGAAGGGAGCCTGGTACTGGGTGGATGGGACTCCGTATAATGAGAGCGAAGCGTAAGTAATGCGAATTTCTCAGCCTCAGACCTTCCCAGTCTTCTCCTGTCCCAGAGCCAGGTCAGGTGGATTCAAATTCCAGAGTTGGAAGGACCAACACAGGCCCTGAACAAGAATCCCCTTCTATCAATGACTCGGGAAGCATTTATTTAAGTGGCCTACTATGTGCTGGCACATATTAAGTGCCTATTAGGAGGCACCTAGGTGCCTATCAGTAGTAGATCTGGGCCTGGAGTCAGGAAGACCAGAATTCAAATGTCACCTCAGACACTTACAGCTGTGTGACCACTGGACAAGTCTTAACCCTGTTTGCTTTGGTTTCCTTGTCTATAAAACAAGGCTGAGAAGGAAATGGCAAGCTACCTCCACTATCTTCACAAGAAGGAAAGCCCCCATGGACAGTGTGGTACAAAGGTCACAGAGTGGGACACACTGGACAACAATGTACTGTGCTTAGGCAACCCAGATGCAAGGACAGAAATGAAACGGTTCCTGCCTTCAGGAGCTTGTTTTCTAAAGGGAGAGGACACATGTAAACATATGACAAGAAACAAAAGTATATACAACACACAAAACAAAGTATTCCAGGTATGAAGGGCAGCCAGACTGTACAAAGGCAGTGAGGGAATATTTTCCTAAACATATACCACCAGAGGACCGAGCCTAATGCATAAGAAGCTGAAGGCCTTTTGTTGTAGTTGTTCAGTCATGTCCACTCTTCGTGACACCATTTTGGGGTTTTCTTGGCAAAGAATACTGAAACGGTTTGCCTCTCTCCAGTTCATTTTACAGATGAGGAGGAAACTGAGGCAAACAGGGTGAAACGACTTGCCCAGGGTCACACAGCTAGTAAGTGTTGAGACTGACTTTGAAGTCAGGGAGATGTCTTCCTGATTCCAAGCCTAGTTTTCTATCCTCTATGCCACCCAGCTGCCCAAAAGTGAAGGCCACTTGGAGGTTAATCCACTGAGAAATGCCGTCACTGTGGTGTAGTTCCTCTCCAAGGCCCTGTCTTCAAGGGGGCAGCCGCCTGCAAAATGCTGGCTAGAGATGAGGGATTATGGGCTCCAGGAAAAACAAAAAACAAAACAAAACAAACAAAACCATCCAAAGCAGAAGTGTGCACAGGTAGTTGTTTTTAATCCTGCATTGTGGACATCTTTCTATAAATTGTTCCAATCCAATCTCTTTATTTTATGGTGGAGGAAACTGAGGCCCCAAAGAAGAGAAATGCACTTCTCCTGGGAGTCACATGGGCAGAGTTAGAGCCCAGGTCTTCTGAGTCCAGAAGCAGCACCCTTTTCAGATCATTACTTGGCCTCCCTGCCCCTTAGGGAGCCACTTCCCCCTCCATCTGCAACAGAGCCCTTTTCAGCCTTATCAAGCCTCACGGCCCTCCATACAGACCTTTTGGCCAAACTGGATCATCATCTGTCTCTCCCAGCCCCTCCCTGCCCTGGTGGGCCTGCTCCATTCAGTCTCCTCCGTGGCCCTGCTGCAATCTCACCACCATCCAGCCCAATGCCAATGCCACCTTCTCATGAAGTTTCCTCCCCTCTTGCACTCTGATCTCACATGGCATTTTGTTCAGCCACTCTGGGATACTCAGAAAAGAGCCAGAGAAAGGACCTGGAAAGCCACCTCACCCCAGCCCCTTGTTTTACAGATGAGGAAACAGAGGAAGGCCTCCCTGCTGTCTAAAGGGAGAGCTGTCACTTGAAACCAGGCCTCTCCTCTCCACTCCCAGGGCAACGATCTCTCTTACATCATGGCATCTTTTAACAGGGTCTATTATGGTTAGAATCATAATTGGCTTTTTTAAATGCCTTACAGTACCTCAACCTGGGTGTCACAAGGACAGTGAAGCAGGTAATACAGGTGCCATTATTCTTATTTTATACATAAGGAAACTATGGCTCAGAGAAAAAGTCACTCGCCCATGGCCCCACAGTAAGTATCAGAAGTGAGATTTGAACCCAAGTCTTCCTGGCTTCAAGCCCCGCAATTGATCCATGACACCACCCAGGCAGCAATTCCTACACGAGCCACCTCTCCCTCGCACAGCCAGCACAGCTGCATCCACAGTAGAAAAGGTGGTTTCTCACAGATCGGGGCTGCTCTTCTCACCAGGTTTTGGAACAAGAACCAGCCAGACAACTGGCACTACGGGAAGGACCTGAGTGAAGACTGCGTCCAGACTCAGGTGAAGTGGAACGACATGCTCTGTGACAAACCCTATCCCTGGATCTGTAAGAAGGTGCCAGAACTACCCGGGCAGCACCCATAGCCGTGGCCAGGCTCATCACCTGCCCCCCGGCCTCCCCTCACAGGGCTGCCAATGGTGCAGGGATGGTTCCGGGTCCTGCTTCTTCCATCCTCACCTCGACCTCCTAGAACCATCCCAGCACTGGACACTGATCTCAATCCTTCCCATCCTTTGAGATCCAGCTCAAGCCTGTTATGTCCTGGAAAGGCTTCTTGGGCCATTCCGGCCACCCTTGAACCCCAGGAGCTGTCAGTCAGCACCTCACAGGGCTTCCTAATGCAGGCTGGCTCCGGCTTCTGGTCTCCTTAATCCCCAGACATCCTCTTGCTGGCCCCCTTTCCCCAGTCCAGCTGACAGAGCCACCGCCCCTCAGAGGGGGATCTACCTGCAGCTCTGAGATTTATTCACCGTCAACCTAACTTTCCTCTCTCTTTTTTTTTTTTTTTTTGCGGGGCAATGAGGGTTAAGTGACTTGCCCAGGGTCACACAGCTAGCATATAACTTTCAAACTAAAATCCCTTCAGGCGGCCACCACTGCCCTAGGAGGGTGACCTCTCCTTGTCAGGATGTAGGGCTGTCTGCTCTTTTGGGCTGGGCACTCAGACTCCCTTAATAAACGCGATTCTTCGATTCTGTAGCTCTCATTATCAGTCCCTCGATCTCCTCTGCTTCAAAGATTAGTCTTGTAGCTGGAAGACCTGGATTCAAGTCCAGCCCAACCGAGCTGTGTGGCCTCGAGGCGGGCCCTGAGTTCAAGCGGCAGTTTAAAAAAGGGACTGTTTTCAAAGCAAAGACAACGGCCCAGGTTGGGCTGCGGTTTAAGAAGTCTAGAAGACTTTTGGACGGAGAAGGGTGGCCAGGTCAGGGCAGAAGTGGATCTGGGAATCATCAGGGCCAGAGCCCCCGGGGCGGGGGAGGACGAGGAGCCCCCGGGGCGGGGGGAGGGGGGGAGGCGGTGTCAAGAGCCACGAGGGCGGGGCCGAGGAAAGGCGTTTAAGCGGGGGCAGTGACCAGGCAGGGGCTAGGATGCGGGGAGGGGGCGTTAGGAGACTGCACGGCTGCCCGCAAGGGGGGCGCTCTAGCGTGGGGGGAGGTGGGCCTCGGTATACAGCAGGGGCTTAATCCACGCCCGCTTAAGGAGCGGCGCTAACCCAGCCCCTCCCCTAAATCGCTCGTAGCGGGCGAGGGGGCGGGACGTGACGCAAGCCGAGGTACAGGGCCGCCGCCAAGTCCCAAGACTCCTGGGGGAGGCGGAGGACGCAAAGAGCGCACTGGGGGACCCGGAAACACCAGGCCAGACACGACCGGATGTTGGAAACGGGCGCCCGAAGCGCGCGAAGGGGCGGGACAGAAGCGAAGAGCAGATTGGCATCGAGGGCGCATGCGTGAGCGCTTGGCGGAGAAAGGCGCGAGCCCCCGGAAGTCGTGAGGAAGGACGAGGGCATCATTTCCGACAGGAGAGGTTTCTGGGGGAAACGAGTCGGAGCTATGTAAGTCCTCCTCTTATTAGGGTGACACCAGAGGCTAGGGAACCAGAGCGGGCCTGGCCGAGGCCTCCCCGCGCTCTGGGCCTAGGAGCGGTTAGAGGTCGGCGTCCATAGCTACCGCGGCGGAAGCCGCGGAGACGCTCCGGCTTTGGGGATGACGTCACGGCGTCCGGAGGAGAGACAGGCTGCCATTGGTGGCGTCGTGATGGGACGTGGCCTGCGGGGGGCCGGAGAGGGTTGCGGTGGTGACGTCACTAGGGGCGGGGTTTCTAGGACCGGAAGCGGAGCTTTCTCCAGTTTTGTTTACCCTGGTATGAATGAATGAATGAACGAACGAACGAACGAACGAACGAATGAATGAATGACTGGTCAGTGGAGGCGTTATGAAGGCCCAAATCCAGCCTCAGACATTTAAGCAGCTGTGCAGCCCTGGACAGTCACCTAACCGCTCAGTTTCCTCATCAGTAAAGTGGGGATCATATTGAGATTAATCACTGATGATTATGAAGATGAGAGTATATATGCTATATATTATATACAATACGTACAATAGCATCTCTAGCACTTACTCAGGGCCAGGTACCGTCTTTAATCACTTAGGACATAGAGAGAACATTCCTTGTCCTCAAGAGGCTTACGCTCTCAGGAGGTGATAATATGCACATAAATAGGCACGAACACTATACATCTGGGGCAAATCGTGGAGGAATCTCTTGGCCTCATGGGGACGCTTGGACAAGCATCAAATAGGTTCAACTAGGCACCAGTGGGTCATGCTCTGCGTTTAGAGAGGACATGCCAGTGTATACTTAAGGTAAAACATGACCCTATTAGTCATTTTATGCAAGAAAAAATGAAAGAAAGTGGAAAAAGTACATGCTTCAGTCTGAGTTCCAGTCGGGGTTATTATATGCTCTGTCCTTCGGCCCTTGGGATTGTCTCAGATCAGGACGTGCAAATTGATGAGATCCCAGAGCCTTGTGAGTATTGGGTGTCTGGAAGGGCTTCAGCTCTCCAGAAATCTGCCCTCAGCCCTCCACAGAGCAGATTGTGCCCTTCACAGGAGCTCCTGGACAATCAAAGACCACCTCAGCCCCTCTGGGCTTTCTTGTGCCAACCTGAATAAGACCAAAAACCAATGTTTTCTCTTGGAGTCTCTAGTACAGAACAATGAGGAAAAAAGGTTTACAGAACGCTTTGCATAAATCATCTTTGTGGTCCCTCGGCTAGCATCTGAGGCTTGTGTTTCTAGAGCATTGTAAAATTTGCAAAGCACTTTACAAAGATCTCAGTTGCGGGAGGGGAGCTTGGCACAGTGGAAAGCGCAGGGAATCAGGTGACTTCATCACCTGAGGAAAATGAGGAACACTAAATGCCTCCTCCATGCTAGGCCCTGTGCCAAGCGCTGGGGATACAAAAGGAGGCACAAGACAGTCCCTGCCCCCCAGGGCAGATGTCTCTTAGCTGCTGCAGTTTATAGATTTTCCTTTCACAAATTAGAACAGGATACCACTCTAATGAACTTTACTTAATGTCATTTTACCTCATACCTGAGATAAGGACCCATCTCTTAAAGAAGCATGACTCAAATAGCCTTCATCGAGGGAAGCTAAATTAAGGTTCAGAATTGTTCAGACATGGGGGAGGGGTGGGACCCATCCTCACTTGTGCCTGTGCTGGTCTATGGCCACTTTTAAAAAATGGTCATTCTCTACGCCACGTTTTTGTCTCCTACAGTGGAAAATGCAGTTCACATCTCAGTTAGACCTGTTTCCTGAGTGCATGGTTACGCTTCTCTTATTTCGTGGTGTCAAAAATGCCGGAGATTTAAAAAAAAAGGCCATGGAAGGTAGCATCAATGGAGCATTAATTAATGCTACCATGGTGAGTATATGTATGCTTTTAGACCAAGTGAATAATTTATGTCACCACCCCATTTTATAGACATTGCAGTATGTGTTTGATATTTCTTCTATATTATGGAAGCAACTTCAAGGTTAGCCTAAAATTCTGCCACCATCAGACACATTGGAAAGAGAACTCTGGGTCCAAAAATAGGCCACTCCCAAATAGGTAACTAAATTATGAAAAGAGAACCAAAAAAAAAAAAGTTTTAGCCCTTAAATCTCTTTGAAAGAGGAGAAAAGATTAACTTAAAAATTACATAAGCTTACCATGTTAACTTATATTTATATCAATTTCTAAATATTTCTTTCCATTCAAATAAAATTGTTTTAGTAATTTTTGTCATCCCTGTTGTGTTTTTCATTTTTGTGGTCATCCTGAAATCGGAGATCAGTCAGGTTCTGTGTAAAGCAGGTTGGGAGCAGAAAAATAAGCACCCACTATCGGAACCAATGTGGGAATGGGGTGGGATGCAGGCCAGGTTTGACTGGCCTTGTGCATGGGTAGTTGGTAGAACTCCGAGTCTGGGAAGCTTGGTGACTGCCAGGGGCAGCTCCTTCCCCTGGGTTTCAGCTTCCTTATCTCCGTAATGAGAGGCTTCCCTTCCCTCCTCCCACCTCTCAGATTCAGGAGTTCTCAGGCAGGAGCCGGCCCTTCTGCCGCTCTGCAGAACGCCCTGCTCCGAGGCGCTGGCCTGCCTCCCTCCTTCCCCCTTCCTCCTTCCTCCTCTGCTCTTCTGTAGGTGCTCGATCCATTTCAGATCCTCGCAGCAGCCAACAAAGCCGTCCATCTCCACAAGCTTGGGAAAATGAAGACGCGGACTCTGAGCACAGAAATTATCTTCAACCTTTCCCCTAACAACAGTGTAAGAAGAGCGTTTTACTCACTGATTTCTGCAGGGCCCCATCTGCTTAATGCCAGTGTAACGCTTGGAATGACGCCACCTGCTGGAGACTTACTGTAGAAAAGCTCCGCCATGAAAGGGAAGGTCTTTTCTTTGGCGTCAGGAAGTGACGTTTGCTAGTGGGAGGAAGAAGGAAGAGACTGGGGCTCTGTTTCTCTCTCTTTCCTGGGGACTCTGGCGGAGGAGGGAGCTAGAAATGCGCTCTCCCTTTAATAGATAGGAATCTAGGCCTTTCTCTCTCTCTTTACCAAATTCTTATTCTCCTTAATAAATGCTTAAAAGTCTAACTCTTGCTAAAGCTTATAATTTATTGGCGACCACTCATTGGATATTTTAGACAGAATAGCTAGAATTTTAGCCCTTAACACCAGCTCGGAAATTGAGCCCATTCAGACCTGGTGAAAGGTTGTGATCCAAGGAAATGAGAGAATCAGGCTTACTAAGGACCTGGCGAACACTCAGAAGGGAGGAGGGAGACCCGAGGGACATATTAGAGGCTGTGCCGTTGAAGGCAGGAACCTTTGTTTGTCTCGTGCCTGGGCGCCCGAGAAAGTCTACGCACACATGCACATGCACATGCACGACAACTGCTGGCGGCTAACATTTCTCATTTTCCTCAGAAACACTCTAGACATTTAGAGAAATCCAGGGTGGGGCTCAAAAATTACCTTGGTTATGGAGCCGATGAGTTTGCAGTGGCCCCGCCCCTAGGAGAGAGGTTAAAGCCAGACACAACTGTGCAGATCATTTAAACGAGGAGGCCGTTTTCAGTGGGAAAACTCTTGCCCCTCATCCTGCACTGGGCAGCGGCCCTGCCCCTGTCTGGCACACTGGCCGTCCGGCCTTGGTGGGAGGTGCTCCTTCAGAGCAGCTTGGAAGCCCTGATGCAACCTTTTTGCTTTTGTGGCAGATTTCAGAGGCCTTGAAGAGGTTCGGCATCTCAGACAGGGACACTTCGGTTTTAATTGTTTGTGTCGAAGAAGGAGAAGACCGAATGGATCCAGAAGACCTCGTCTCCCAGGTGGATGGTCAGCAGGTTCCCCTGGACAAGCTTGCAGAAATAACAGACATCACCAAAGTCAAAAAGGTTTGAGGAATCTGTGTTTTCAGATTGAAAGTGAGCTTGCTTTGTCATCACTGTCTCGGTCAGAAAGGTTCTCCTCTGCGTCCTTTTCCAAGACAGCTTAACTTTGGACAGGGCCGAGTGGAGAACTGTGGGGAAATCAGTGGAAAAGTCTTTGTAAATTAACAGACCTTGGAGAAATGTTGACCAGCACCTACTTTCCATTTTCTTTCCATCGTCTCTCTTGAAAAATGTGACAGTGTTTCTTGATAGAAAGGGATGACCTTGAATGTCTTTTGATTCTGTATGAGTAAAATTGAGTTAGTCATGCCAAGTATTAATCTGCCATATGTGACTTTATTTTTACAGACATACAAACTGACTCCCAAAGAAGAAAAGATCGGGACATTATTAGAAAGTGTCATTTGCAGAATGTCAACTAAAGATGTTTTATGAAGTAAAAAAAAGAATCCACATGTTTTGGGCATTATTGTAATGATAATTTTTTTTTGTCGTTTTATTTCTGGAAGTTGTGATGGGTGAATTCTCTGTGGAGTCCCCTCTTACCGATCTCATCGAGGATCGAAGGCTCTGCCGATTGAACGTGCTTTCTGCCTTTTCTTTCCAGCCTGCAGGGCTTGGAACAAGGGGTACTGTCAGGGACCAGCAGCACTCAGGCCCAGAGTCTAGGCCTGAGCCTGGCCACAGTGGGAGGAGAGCAGCTTGGGGTTAGGAAACCTGGGCTTGGGGTTAGGAAACCTAGGAGTTGTACAGCTATTTACCATCTAGTCCCTGAGGACAAGGAAGAAAGACTTGGTGTGCTTGCCTACCACTGCTGTTGAGCCGTGAGAGCGAGCTTTTCCGTAGCTCTAGAGTTTGCAGAGCACCTTCTAGATATCTTTTCATTTGAGCCTCAAAACAAGTCCAAAGAAGGGCTGTTATCCCCATTTTACATATGAGGAAACTGAAACTGAGCAGGGCTCAGTCACTTACCCAGAGTCACACAGGTAGCAAGTGTCTAAGTCAGCACTGGAACTCAGGTCTTCCTGACTCCAAGGCCAACATTCTGTATCCTAGGAGGAATCCGTTTTTCTTCACTGAAATTCATATCTCAGTCTTGTGGTGATTCTGAGAAATGAAGCCATGTCATCACACCAATCAACCAGGCCTGCCAAGAACCTCAGGCTGAGCATCAGGGCCTTCGGTAGGACAGAGAAAGGGGAGCCCTTCACCAGTGTCAGAGCCCTGGATAAGAAGACCCTAGAGCCCTGGGGGTGAACCAGTCAGGATCCAGATGGGCACAGAGCAGCGCAGGGACTAATAGAAATGCTGCACTCAAGGCCTTGCCAGTTACTAGTCCAGCTGCTTCCCCTCTTCTCTGGGGAAGGGGCCTCATCTAAACGGCCTGTTCTTCTTAGTCCGTACGAGTCACTTAACATTTCAGAGTCTGTTTCCTCTTCCTTAGAATGAGGATCTTGGTGCTAGCTACCTCAGGGATACGGGGAGGAAAAGACTCAAGCCCTATGGTCCTTATTATGACAAGGGATTGTATGAATTGTGGGGAGACGTGGACAAGCGTGGTCCAGGCAGGGAGCTGGCACATGGATGAGAGGATCACAGGCTCATTGGACCACTTTGAATTGGCCATCAAGGAATCCACAGCTGATAAAACTGGGTGTGGATTAATGTTTAATCCTTCAGACTGGAGGAAGTACCGCAGGGAATGATCGCTTAGGTCCAGCTAAAAGAGATCCCAGAGTTGCTGTGATAGGCTGGTTTTTCTTCCAGAAGCATCTAGGGGTAGCTCAGCACCTCTACTTTGTCCCCAAGCTTCAGATGAGAGATGGGGGGGGGACTGAGCATCCAGAAGGCAGAAATCCTCTGGAGTAAAGGGGCCTGACCTAAGAGTGACCCCTCTCATCTCCCCAGGACTTTGGCCTGCATATGGAGCCTCCGGTATCTGGCCTGCTTGTGAGCTGGCATCCAACCTCGGTCCTTTAGGTTGAACAGGTTGAAAGCAGAGGGGAGGATAAGGACCGATTCCCAGCTCTCTATCCAGCCTGTCTCTCCAGGCCTGCTTCTCCATCTGTTTCGGGTGGTTGTGAGCTTTGCACATTCAGAGGATGCAAAGGCCCTCTTCCTGGATTCTCTGCTGCCATGACATCACCACTGTCCTTCCCTGTAAATTGGGGATAAAAAGGCATCTATCCCTTCCCCCAGGGCTTGGTATAGAGCAAGTACTTAATAAATGATTGTTTATTCCCCTCCCCACCCCTTAAGCCCCTCTAAAGGCTAGTGTTCCCTCTAACTCCCAGTTAACTGGCGTTTATTTTTTTCACTTATAATGTGGACGGCTCCTCAGATGGGATGTAAAGTCCCTGAGATGAGGGACGGTTTCAGTTTTGCACTGACCTTATTGGTCCTTAATAAATGCTTCTCCCTTCCTTAACCTGATACCGTGACCTCAGACAAAGAATTTCCCTGTTCCAATCCTTGTCCCTAGAAGGTCCTGCCTGCTCCTTGAAGAATCCCAGCTGTATGTCTTCAGCTTCCTTTGGCCCATGGCTTTGCTCAAAACCCTGAAGGCATTGCCTCTGCCCCTGGAAACAGTCCAGAGGAGAGAGCCGGGCAACAGGCTTCCTATGGATGAAGTGTAGAGACAAAATTTACCCAGGAAAAGTCTCCTGCCCCTTCCCTCCTCTCTCCCTCTATCTGAGCCATACACAGGCAGCTGGGGTGTAGAGTGTAGATTCAGAGGAGCAGGAGAAGGGGTTTGTTAGTGTAGTGAAGAGAACAGAATGGGCATTGGGGCCCCAGGACAGCCAGATGCTGTGCCAGCCTCCTCTCTGCAGTTTCCCTCCTCTCTCTAGTAACCAAATGGCCTCTGTCCTTAACAACCTAAAGATGATTCTCCTAAGATAGAAACAAGAAACAAAGCAAGTGTTCAAGGGGCTGCCCTGTGCCCTCTCTGATGCCCACTCCAGATCACAGAAACGTAGACTGGCATGGGCCTAAGTTGGCATACAGTCGAACCTGCCCTTTTTATGGAGGAGGAAACTGAGAGCAGCTAAATAACTCATGCACAGCATAGTAGGGTGGATGTGGTGGCTCCACGGAGACCTGGGTTCAAATCGCTGCTCTGACATTCACTTCCGTAGTGACCAGAGCCAAGGCACTAACCATTCAAATCATGTCTCCCCTGTGCTCTAAGAAATGCTGAGCTGGTTGCTTTTAGAAAAACATGGAAAAACTTGCATGAAATAAGAAAGAGTGAATTGACCAGAACCAAGAGAAGGTTGTATCCAGTAACAACACTATTGTGCCAAGAACAACTCTGAGAGACCAAGCCCTTCTGAGCACTGTGAATACTCTGGATCAAGTAGAAAGGGCCCATGAGGAAAGACGCCATGCCATCTACCTCCAGATGATAAGGAACAATCTGGGGCCCAAAGAAACACAATGAGATGTCACCTCCTCCCCATTCCCATGCTTTTGCAGAGGTGGCGATCAATGGGTATGCAACATTGCATATAATGTCTTGAGATGGGGGGGTAATTTGGTTTGGCTAATTTTTTTCCCCTCTTTCTCTTAATTTTTTTTTGGTTTCTTTTTGGTGGGGCAATGAGGGCTAAGTGACTTGCCCAGGGTTACCCAGCTAGTAAGTGTCAAGTGTCTGAGGCCAAATTTGAACTCAGGTCCTCCTGAATCCAGGGCTGGTGCTTTATCCACTGCACCACCTTGCTGCCCCCTCTTAATTTTTTAAAAAAGAAATTCTTTGATATATGGATTGATTCTGTGAGACAAGGGAAAGATGGGGGAGGGGAATCAAAGGAATGTATGAGTAAATGTAAAAATTAGAAACCTATTTTAAAAGCAAGGAAATTCAAAGGAATAAGGAGGTGGAGAGTGAGCAGAGACCTGGCTTGTTTTTGTCTTTGTACTAAGCTGCCACTTAGATCAGGCTTTGAGCAGTCACACGCTGCCAAGTGTCCAACATGGGGGCTCTCCAAAATTAAAAAATGTGTGCTTTGGAACACTCTGAAGTTGAGTCAACAGTATTTGTGTTTCTTCCACTCCCTTCTAAAATCTGAAGTTAGAACCAGCTCTCTCCATGCCGCAGGCTTTAATGTTTGCATCCTTTTCTCTTTTTATCCCCTTTGTGCCTAGCCATTCATGCACTCAATGAGGCCAACTTAATCCTGTCATTGCCTCACTTGACCAAGTCTGAGGGGCCCCTGCTGGAGGATTCACAGCAAAGTTATCTGGGGAAAGAATCATTCTCTGTTCCTCGTGGGCCCCAAAGTCTGCAGAGCTCCCACATGGACTTAACAACAGCCCCATGAAGGGGTTACAACAGGTGTTACTGTCACCCCTATTTTAATTCAGGGAGGGTAGGTGATTTTCCCAGGGACACACAGCAAGTCAGTTTCAGAGGCAGGACCTGAACTCATCACTTCTGGACCATCACTACAGACCCCTACCCATCAGCAAGACCAGCTCTTCCCTTAGAACCTTAAAATATAAATAATTCAGACCCTCCCACACATTTACATTACCATATAAACCACATCTTCTCTTAGGTTGTCCCTCAGCCAGGAATCATATTTTAAGAGGATATTTTGTTACTAAGAAGAGACAATAGTTATGGGTGAGTCAACAGCCTTTTATTAATCAATGACTACAGAAACCACTCGCCAGCAGCCAAGAAGCTGACATGGGCCAAGTGCCTTTCAGGAAGAGAGGGACAAAAAATATTGGTAATGAACCATAGTAAAGGCTGTGATGCACCACGTGGGGGCTGTCAGCGTTTCGTGGGATTTCCGGAAGCCAAGACTCTCGTACAGTCTTCTCGCTGGGTAATTCAAGCTGCTGGTGCTCAGGACGATGCTACTGTAGCCCCTGTCCTGGGCAAATTGGAACACCGTCTGAGTCAAGGTCTTGGCGATGCCCTGGCCACGGTGCTCCCGTCTCACAGATAAGTGGAGCAGCTCCAGATGTTTGTGTCCTGAAGCATCTTGTGCTGGCGGGCACACACCAGGCCCACCACCTGACCCCCTGACTCTGCCACCCAGAAACCGGATCCTCTGTCATTGAGGTAGGATGCCTGAATGTCCCACATGTCAGTGTGCAAAGCGTGGTCTACATAATCGGAGAAGGGATACCGAGTGACCAGCCACAGGGCAGCCAGGAGGCCCAGGAGGCCCAGGACAGACAGGAGGAGGGAGCCAGAGCCAAGGAGCAGGGCCCCCGCACCCCCCAGCAGGAGCATGAAGCTTCGGGGCTGCTTCAGCCAGTGCTGGAAGGTTGGAACTACTCCTTGCAGAATTCCCTCTGCAAATATGGCCCTCACCACATGCCAGTCCTGGTCCTGGTATCTCCGGATTTGGCAGGGAGCCATGAAAGCTGCTTCTCCTGTGTCCTAAGGGTCCTGTGGATGAAATCCAAGTGAGCCTTGCTGATTCTCCCAGTTCCCTCCTGCCTGCCTTAATCCCTCCATCTCTCCTCCCATAGCCCCCTTCCGGCCTCTGAATCCCAGAGGACACTTTGGGTGGGAGGGAAAAGGAGCTCCAGTTCAACCCTCTGCCTGCTCCAGATGTTCTTCCTGACCTCCAGAGACTAGGAATGTTTATGGGGGCAGACGCAGCTGGAGACAGGGAGAAAGAAGTAACATGGTTCCCTCAGACCCACCCAGGACCAGATCTTCCAACAGGAGTGGACTGCTTGCCTCCCCAATCCCCAGGCTCCAAGGCAGAGGATGTCCCCAAAGTTGCCCTCTCCCTCTCCCCTCACCTGTGTTCCAGACTCTTCTGTTGTTGCTGAAGGGAGCTGCCTCGCTGTACCAGTATGTAGCAAATTCTAACCCGTGCTCCTTTCTAGCCACTCCCCAAGGTCTCCATGGGAACTCCCCAAAAAGCCTGGCAGAGGACAATGGCTTTCCTTATGCAAGGAATCTCTGGTGGCGGCAGGGTCCTCAACCTCTCACTTCTGGGGCTATCTGCCCTACTTTCTCCTCATTGAAGACTTTGGGGGTCTTCCTTCATAGTTGCCATTTCAGAAAAGAAAAAAACAAAATAAACTACGCTGAGATACTTAAATATATGTACATATCTACAGTTTTCAAAATAGCAACAAAGAATATCTCTATTATTTAATTTATAAATTGTTTTAAAAATTTTAATTAATATTATAAATGGTCATAGGGCAGGTGGGTGATATAATGAATAGAGTGCCAATCCTAGAGTCAGGAAGATAGTTCAAATCTGCCCTCAAATGCTTATTAACTGTGTGACCCTGGGCAAGTCACTTAACTCTGATTGCAATTCCCTCACTGTAAAATAAGTTGGAGAAGGAAATGGCAAACTGTTATGGGCCTAGCACCCCAGAAGTTTTCTGGGGTACATCAAAGAACCTTCTCCTTGAGAAACTTTCCCCAAAACAAAACCACTCTCATATCTTTGCCAACAAAACCTGAAATAACCTCACATAGTTGGACATTACTGAAAACCACTGAACAAATAAATTATTATAAATATTTATTTTTATTTTGTTCTTAGTGGGAACATGACCTAGTGGGTACAATCCTGTGTTTGGAATCAAGGAGGGGTGGGAAAAAGAATTGTCTTTACAAAACCCAAAAAATACTCTATTTCAGAAAAAAAACCCACAAAGCAATATTAAAGATTAATGGAGGAGGGGGCAGCTAGGTGGCACAGTGGATAAAGCACCAGCCCTGGATTCAGGAGGACCTGAGTTCAAATCCAGCCTCAGACACTTGACACTTACTAACTGTGTGACCCTGGGCAAGTCACTTAACCCCAATTGCCCTACCCAAAAAAAAAAAAAGGTAATTTAGTGAGAGAAAAACAAATCCTAAATAATTAGTGAGCCAAAGAACAAATCATTGAAAAAGTTAATAGCTATGTAAAATAAAATGTTAATGATGAAACAACTTGCCAACTTTTCTGAGATATGCAGATAAAGCAATCCTCAGGGTGGGGGAGGGATCATACCACTAAAAATATACATTACAAAATAAAAAAGAATATGATTAATGAACTGAATATACATTTTTAAAAGCCAATAAATAAAGTAGGCACTGTGAACTACAAATTTACTGAGAGCTCCCTGATCCCCACTCACTCCCCCTTCCCAGTGTATGGGATAGGTGGACTTGAGTCAGTTCAGATTCTCAGAATGGGGTCTGGAAAGTACCCAGCCCCCAGTCCCCGTTATAGTCAGATTATTTTGTTCATGTTTAATTCTATTGCTAATAACAGAAATCATGTATCTTGCTTTATTGAACCTGATGTATCCTGGTACTACCAAGCCCCCTTGCCTACATTCCAAACCCCCAGTTCTTGTTATGGGTTAGTCATGCTGTTGCTACAACATACCTCCCCGCATCTTGCTCTATGACCAGGCAGGAGAAGATGTCTCTTGCTAGTGTGGACCCCACCCAGTTACTACCTCTCCCTTATTGCATCCCTCATGGTACCAGATCCTGGTACCATCACTCCCTCCTTCCCCCTTGCCCCTCCTTACCCGGGTTGAGTGGTTTGGAGTGGTTTCACCCCTCCCGTGGTGTGACCTTTCCCCCTCCCCTTTCCCCCCAGCTCTCCGACATAGCTGAGCATGCATCCATACCCTCATCGCAAGCTGAACACACATCTTGGGTGAGACAGGATTGGATATTAGATTGTGAGCTCACCCTGTGCACAAGGGACCCCCCCCCCACAAAACTTCCATAAAAACCCAACTCATGAGCCCATTACTGTGCTCCTCCCTTGCATGGGGTCACCCATTCTCATGAGAATGTAATAAATCTGCCTCTGCTTGACTTGGTGGTCTTCTCGAATTATTTGGGTAAACCGAGGGAATTTTGTCCCAAACACCAGGTAAATGAATTGCCTGGGGCTAACCAATCTTTGTCAATTCCAGATTCTTGATTGCTTATGGATCTCCCCCAAACAACCTATCCCTTCCCAAAGATTCCCAAGCTCACTTCCTGGACTTTAGGTTATTATGCAAAAAGGTTCATTTATATTAAATTGTTTCTGTCTGTGAGAAACTTACTTTTCCCAAGGGCAGTTTCATAGCTCCCTCTGTTCTGTTACCCCATAAAAATCCTGTCTTCGGTTCCCATCTTTGGGTATTCCTAGCCCGTCTGCCGGGATTAAAGACCTTATTTCTCCTATATTGATTGTTTCCTTAATTTACAGGTTAACAGCACAAAAGAGGAGATATTTGAGGGAATTAAAGGAAGTGGGACAGCAAGTGGTTAATTGTGGGAAGTGAGCAAACCACAGTGACTCCATCTTGTGTGACTCAATTCTGGAGCTAGCTCGGTTCCCTTTCTATTCAATTATGGATTCATTCCAATTTCTTTATTGTGAGAAAACTTTATTCAATTGTAGAAATTGGGAGAAAACCTTATTGCACTGTTTGAGCCTTGTCCTGTATGGCTAGGAAACTGGACCACCTTTATTTTCTGTTTAGAGACCAAGGACCTAGGTCATACTGACCCAATCAGAGTAAAAGATTGATACAAGGAGTTTCCTTGTAATTGTACAGCTCAATCGACCCACGTGTCTTATCTGAAAATTGGCCCCGTACTGATCAATCAGTTATTATTTCCATATTTCTTTGATTATTTACAGATGTTTTGGGGAAAGTGTTATAGGGCTAGCATACCATAGAAGTTCTCTGGGGTACATCAAAGAACTTTCTCCTTGAGAAACTAAACCAAAGGACAGACACAGCTAACCAGTCTTCCCCACCCCTCAGGGAGATAGGATTGGGTGTGGCTGCTGCCTTTGTGTCATGAGGAGCAGAGAGATGGCTTGAGAGATTCAGAGCTGCCCCTCACCCAACTTCCCCCAGCCACCAAAAGTGGGGGATGGTCCTCCCCCAATAGGGGAACTTTATGTAGTCAGAAGATCACCTCATCGTAGTCAGATCACCTCATCAGACCACCATCAGTCCTCTATAAAAGTATCTGCCTATCTCCTGCTCGAGGAGATTGGTATCTCAGAGCCATGCTCTGTACCATGCTTTCTCCCTGTGTCAAGATAATGGAATGTGATAGATGAGATTTAGCAGATACTCAGGGGCCCACCTGGAGACTGATTTAAACAGATTGAATTGGATAAGGCAACTGACTGTTGATGGCTTACTAGATTGTAAGCACACCTGGCTGGTACTTAAGGGTACTTAACAAGGTATTGTTCTCAGAGCTAAAATCTTTGAACTTTACATTGAGACCACTTTAGGGTCCAGTGAACCAATGAATTTGAATGACACTAGCCAATCAGCTTGAAGAACCTCCCATTTATGGGCGGGGAAGATGAAGGAGGAAGCAGACGCTGGGGAGAGAGTTCTGCACTTTTTTGGTGTGAGAGATCAGCGTGGTGGCAGAGGGCTTCAGAAGTGGGAGCTTGGGAAGGCTAGGATTGCCAGGCTGTAGGAATTCTGTTCTCAGTCTTTCTCTTTCTTTTACTATCTTTCAATAAACCCTTAAAAAACTCATTTATCAGTGATTTTAGTCAGGTTCCTCCCAAAACTGGGGGGACAGATTAGAACCCACATTTAGAATTTTAAATTACACATCCCCATGAGAAATCCAAGGATGTCTCTCTTGGTTTCCCTTCTACAGCCCCTAAATAAACTATTATTTTATTCTACTGGATTTGTATGCAAGAGGGTGTAATTCTTTAAAGAGGAATTCTTAAGAACCCCCAAACCCCAACCTGTACTCCAAACCCCCCACCTATTTCCCCATATCAAAAGGAACACCTCTTTTTCTGATTTCAGGGAATTGAACCTGTTCATTATCCCCCTCCTAACTTGGACAGTCCCTTATCTTTCATCCAATGAGAAATAAGATTACCTAATGTCATATTTTTTCCTTTTAATTAATTGGTCTAATGTGATTAAATGTTTTTAATGTCTCTCCCTGTATTTGGGTTCAGGATTAAGGTGAAGATGTCTGGTCCTGGTTTGCTGGGCATTTAGTATGCATTGCTCAATAAATCAATATACTTGGAAGATAGAACCTTTGTTTCCTCAGTCATTTCATCTTCATCTGGGGCCTTAAAAGGTAGATGAATATTAGAAGATCATCCAGGCATAGGCCTAGCTCACAAGCCTGTGTTTGCCCCCTCTATGAACTCCCAGATGTTTTCTGCTAACTCCAGCTATAGCTTAACATGGGAAATTGCCCCTGTTCTGACCGAGAGTGGGAACGTGAAGGAGGATACCCTATTGGGATTCTGTCCAGGTCCCTTCTAGGCATATCTCACTGATTAAAGGCCTAAGGTTCCCAGGAACTAGCCATTCCTAGGGACTATAAACAATTCCAGAAGTAGTCCTGGGGGGTTGGCTCCCCCTCAGGAGTATGTCTTGAGAAACTAAATGTTTATTCCAACTTCTCTGGCAGTGATTCTGAGGGAACTCACTTGGTGTCAGTCATAAAATTGGCTCATCATACAAGCTGCTATTGTGGCTTCAAGCCACTTTTTTTAAAGGCACTATACAAGTGAAAGTAAGCCCTGGCCCCTTTGGAGTCTCACCCCTGGAGAGGATGCTCAGCCCGGGATGTTCCCAATTGGGACTCTGGGAGGCTGTACTGGGACCCCCAGCCAAATGGACCCAGGAGTTGGTGGTTCCCCGATTTGGTGATGTATTTCTCTTTAAATCTCTACATAGTGGTCACTTTTGCTTTAATAGTTACATTATTAGGCTGCTTACTTTATTGCTGTTGCAAAATTAATATCTCTTTTCCTGTACTATAATATTCATTAAATCTAATTTTCTTCATCTGGTGTTGGAGTGTCATTTTTGTAGGAGCAAATCCAAGCATTATCCTTAACAATACAGACCTGATGTGCCCATTCATCCTGATGTATATCTTGCCCCTGGCCCCAGATGGTTTTGGAGAGAGAGTGATGTTGGTGACTTTGCACAGCCTTCCCTCACTTAAATCTAATTCACTGCAAGTCATAAACATCACCCTGACGTCATGGTCCTCTTCAAGGATCAAGGACACGAGCAGCTAGGAGGTGCAGTGGATAAAGCACTGGCCCTAGATTCAGGAGGACCCTAGTACAAAGCTGGCCTCAGATACTTAAAACTTACTAGCTGTATGGCCCTGGGCAAGTCACTTAACCCCCATTGCCTCTCAAAAAAAAAAAAGGATCAAGGACAAACAATAATCGCATATTAAAAGTTAGAAGAGAGATAGATAAACTAAAAACCAAAAAGAACTAGAGAAATAATAAAACCAAAACCTGGTTCTTTAAAAATACTAACAAATTTTATAAAAACTTGGCCAAACTAAAAAAAAAGAGGGCAGAAAAATCAAATCAACAAAATAGAAACTACATAAGGCAAAAACACAAGAAAACCAGAAAAAAAAATAAAAAAGAATTATCAGAGCCTGCCATTCACAGGTATATATGTTAACAAACTGCAAATACAAAATAAATAGAAGAATAACTTCAAAAAATATGAAATACACAAACTATCACATCTTAATCAGCCCAATCTCAGAAAAGGAAATTTACCCAGCAGTAAGAAAACTATCAAAGGAAAAGCAAAACAAAACCAGATCCTGTTAGATTCACAGGAGAATTCTACCAAACTTTTAAAGAACAATTAGTACAAATGCCACACAAATTATTGTCAAAATTGAGAAAGGAAGCACCCTACCAGATTCTTTTTATTAGACAAATATAGTGCTAATAACTAAATTAGAGACAAATAATGCTCAGAAGGACTATAGACCTATGTACAGGGGTGTACTGGGAAATATTTAACAGCGGTCTCTCCAAAAAGTACTTTCAAGTTTACTTGACTTAATGCTTTTTCCAACACTTTCTTTAGTCTAGGCAATCAACAAAAGAATAAATTGAACTCTGATTTGTAGCATTCGCCTATTTCCAAGGTGGAAATGCTTGCCCTGAATGTGTTGTTTTTTTTAACATCCATCATTACTTTATTACTATGACAGCCAACAACATTACAATGTAAACTTCCTCTTGGAGATACATTCTCTAATTTCTTTTAGCATTTGGCCAAGACATCAATGTCATTTGAAAGTAACTGGTGTGTTATTCAGTTCTGTCTTTGTACTAAAGAAACCACTGAATAAACATTCAAGTTTTATCCACCTACATGGCTCTCAAGCAGCTGAATAGAAAGTGATCTGTCTATTCACACCCAGTGAAAGCTTAGAGCAGTCCCTTTTAGCTGGTGAAAGTAATTGGCACTTAGTCAGAAAGGAAAGGCTCTGAGTTCAAATTACAGATACAAGGGGAAGCTAGGTGGTGCAGTGGATAGAGCACCGGCCCTGGAGTCAGGAGGACCTGAGTTCACATCCAGCCTCAGACACTTGACATGTACTAGCTGTGTGACCCTGAGCAAGTCACTTAACCCCAATTGCCTCACCAAAAAAAAAAAAACCCAAAACAAAAAACAAATTACAGATACAAGAACTATGCACCCTAACTGACCATTGTCAGTAGAGGTTGAGGGCTGACAGACAATGGGAGATGGATGATGCCTGTACTTACTCAGTCCTGATGATTCCGATGACCTTAACAACTGGAACTATAATTGCTCCCACTACCCATAATTTAAGCTCTAGAGAAAATTTTCTCCAAATCTTGGAAAAATCTTATAATAAAAATGTTCTTGTAGGATGTTCCTCAGTGATTCCTTTACTGGGCTTTGGTTTCTGACTCATGATCATCTTGTTCACATTTCACCCAAATTAAATACCCACACAGTCACTCAGTTGTCCCCAATATTTGTGTTTTTTTTTAATTTATGCAACAAAACAAGCATTTCTATAATATAGTATTGAAAAAGATTATTGCACACGAAACCATTCCAGTTTTCAGCTCACACTGATAATTTGGCAATTGACTCTTGCAAGTCGGCTCTAGAACTATCCCTGCAAATATCATTAATGAGTTCAAAATTTGTATATTCAAACCCATGAAACAGATTATAACAATTTATGTTGTCAACTGGACCAGAACCGGCCTCTAACCGAACAGGTGGCCAGAATTGAACAGAGCAGACGAGAGGCAGGTGAGTCAGGAAATAAAGAAAAGTTTAATTTTTCAAAGTGAGGAAAACAGTTTGTAAGCAAAGACACCTGTGTGGGCTGCCCCTAGTGGCAAGGCCTAAGGCAATGTGGGGAGATCTCAGTACTCATAGCAATGGCTCCGCAGTGATCTGTAACCTGACAATGAGGGGTAACAGCAGCAATGTGGCAAGTTCAATTCATAGCAAGACTTCATGACTGGAACATGGGTACTTGTCCAAGGTTGTCCAGCGCTTGCCCAAACTCAGAAAACACCTGGTGCTGGTTAAAGCAATACAGTAATTATGTGATTTTGCCAGAGGGTTAGATCCTCCAGAGGGTGAGTTCAAAGGACTGTTGTTTATGCCAAGCTCAGGGTACAGATTGCTTGCTAGGTCTTAGCCCTGGAAAACAGGAGTTCTCTTGATATTTTGTCAATGTAAAGGGCTTTGTCAATGCTAGCTATAATTATTATTGTTATTATTGTTGTTATTGTTATCATTATCATTATAATTATTATTATGCCTACTCCTTTTCTTTTCTGCTTTCCATCAGAGTGACTGGGAGGAGAAGCATGGGGGAAATGAAAAAAAAATCCAGGCTGCCATGCTATTAAAACTATTATTTGAATTTTTTATGTTAATAAGTTGTATGGCGTTTAACAGTGAAACTGTCAAATACTATGAATGTGGGGAGTTGTGATTAAGGGGGTAAATCTTACTCATTGGAAATGAGGATTCTATTGGTGAGATTGGTAAGACAGAAAGATTTTGTACTTTAGGCAATTTTTAAGTATATCCCAGGCCGTAGCTTTTAAGAAGATGGATAATAGAATAAATATCATGGAGAAAGGCATAGGATAGAAGGGAAACAGTTAACAATAGTAATCATGAAAAAAAGAAAAGGGGGAAAAGCTGTACCAAAAATATTTATAGCAACTCTTGGTGGAGCCTAAGAATTGAGAATCAAGGGAATGTCCATCAATTGATGAATGATGGAAAAAGCTGTGCTATATGATTGTAGTGGAATGGTCTTGTGCTACAGGAAATGACAAACAGGATGATCCCCGAAAAACCTTGAAAGACTAATGAACATCAATGTATAGTGAAGCGAGCAGAGCTGGGAGGACATTGTGCGTAGTGACAGCAGTATTGTTCAATGAGCAATTGTGAATGACTTAACTACTCTCAACAGTGCAATGATCCAAGACAATCCCAAGGAACTAATAAGGAAGCTTAGTATGCACCCCTATAGAAAGAACTGATAAAAAGAACACTTGTGGATTGTACATATATAACCTGATTGAGATCTTGTGGAGGGGGGAGGAAAGGGAGGGAGAGAGGAAAATTTGGAACTCTAAATCTTATGAAAATGAATGTTGAAAACTACCCTTACATGTAACTGGAAAATAAAATAAATGTTTGTTGCTGAAAAAAAAAAAAAGAATTCATTGAACCTGGGAACCAAATCAATTGTTATCCAGGAAGGAGAGCGGGGCATAGGAAGCACTAGCGGCATCTGGTGGCTGAACAATACACTACACCCTTTCAGCAGGTAAAGTGATTGACAGTCCTACATTTCTAGAAAAAGCAGAAAGCAAGGGGGAGGGCTAGGGATAGCTGCAGTTCTGACCAAGAACCCCTTCTGGTTCTATAACCACCATAGTGAATTACACGGCTCATTTAAAAAGCATTTTGAGTGTGGCTGTATCCCATCTGGAGGCCTGTCTCAAGGCCAATTCGTCTATCATAGGTTCAAACATTCAAAGACCTTTTTGAATCAGGAGCCATATTTGGCACATCCACCTCTTAGGCCTCACAGTAACGTTCTAGGTCTAAGCAAGAAAACTGTTCAGAGATTGTACAAAATAATTCTGGCTAGCCGCTTAAAAGTCACAGAGCCACCTAGAGTTTATTTTCTTCATTCTTTGGGAATTTACGGAAAGCCATCTTGCCTACTTAGTGTTCACCTTTTGCCTATTCCCTGTGGTACATCCTTGGGAAGAGGGTATTGAGTAATCTGAACTATTCTAATATCTTGCCGTCCTCATCTTATACATAATCATTTTTCAAGCATCATTTGATCAAATATAATATGAAAAAAGAAACGGCTCTCGGGATACAAGGACCAAAAAAATCTTCCCTGTCCTTACCTCTTCCTGGGAGATGTAGAGATCATTGAGAAGGGAGAAAGTACAAACACCTACAGGTAAAAGGGAAGGCTTCCCTCTGCTCCAATCCATCCCTTTGCCATCTCACTCATTCTCCCATAGCCCCTTTCTAATTGAGAGACTATAGATGCCCCTCTTCTGGACCTTCTTACTCCCCACTCCCAATTCCTAACTCCCAGGCTTGCTTCAATAATAATAATAATAATAATAATAATAATAATAATAATAATAATACTTTCTGCAGTAGCCCTTTCCCTGACCCATCCCGTTGCAGGACCAATGCATTTTCTTCTGAGATTACTTCCCATCTGGGGCAGGTAGGTAGCACAGTATATAGACCACTGGCCCTGAAGCTGGGAGGACCTGAGTTCAAATTTCACCTTAGCCACTTACTAGCTGTGTGACCCTGGGCAAGTCACTTAACCTGAATTGCCTTAAACATCTAGGGCCTTCTCCAGTCGTCCTGATGTATATTTTGCCACTAGACCCAGATGGTTCTGGGGCAGAGTGAGGCTGGCGACTTTGCACAGCCCTCCCTCACTGAAATCCCATTAAATTGCAAGTCATGACATCACTCCCATGTCATGGTCCTCTTCGAGAATGAAGGACCAACAATGACTCATCTACTGCTCATTTATCTTTTATGTGATTCCTACTTATCTCCTACAGACCTAACTATCTGCATGCATTTTTACCCCCAATAGAATGTGGCCTCCTTGAGAGCAGGGGCCATGTTTTTGCCTTTCTTTGTGTCTCCAACATTTGGCACAGTGCCTACCACATACTAAGTATTTAACAAATGCTTGTTTGACTGACAGCTACCAATTTATTTCAGTTTGTTAACTCATATCGGTTTCTGATATAAAAAATAGGCAGCCTTTATATAGCACTTTAAATGTTTATAAATATCTCAATCTATCCTCACAAAGACTTTAGGAGGTGGGAACTATTATTGTGGCCATTTTGTGGTTGGGGAAACTGAGGCATGCAGAGGTTAAGTGACTTTCCCTGGGTCCATAGCTAGTATGTGTCTGAGACTGGATTTAAACTCAGACCTTCCTGATCTGTAGTTTAGTCTTCCATCCACTGAGTCAGCTGACTCAAGTAATGGGGGAATTAAGATCCCAAAAGGCTAAGCTGACTTTAACAAAATCCAGTTTAGTAGGTATAGGGTTTTAAACTTCAGTGTGTGTGTGTGTGTGTGTGTGTGTGTGTTGAAAAAAACTTCACAAGTATGAGATGGGAAAAGAATAATCCATCTGAAAAAGGTCAGGGTGGTGGTGGTGGAGGTGGTGGAGGAGGAATGCAAGCTCATTATGAGTCTATAGTGTGATATGTCAGCCCAAAAAGCTAATTGGATGACTGGGGAAGTTATGATCCCACTGTATGGACTCTAACTTGGTCAGAACACATCTGAAATATTTTGTTCAGTTGGAAGCACCATTTTTTAAGAAATATCTCACCAGGATATTAAAGAGTCCCAAGATCATGTCATATGGACATTGGTAGAAAGAACTAGGGATTTGTATCTTAGAAATGCTCCAACTTGCATCTGATGGTCTCCCTGGTTTCAATTCCATGGAACAAGATCCCCCCAACCTTGGCACTCCCTGGGGTCCTGTTCTCCCCACCCCTTCCTGCCTCCTTTTGTGTGTTGTCTCCCCCTTTTAAATTAAAAAAATGTGTGGAATAAAACGAACATTTCTATAACATAGTACAAAGAAAAGATAATTGTACATGAAATTGCAAGTCTACTACATATGTACAACTCACTATTCATTTCAAATATACAACAAAATTATCATGTACATTTCTTTCTTTTTTCTTTTTTCTTCCTTCCCTCCCTTTCCCACCTGCAATGAGTAAAAATTTAAGAGACATAGTTTTGGGTTAATTTAATGATTTTATTAAGAAGGCCAACAGGTTATTAAGAAAAGCATGGTCATTAGCCATATCTCTCAGACCAAAGACCCAAAATGGAGGTGGTTTCATATCTTATATAGCCTTCCAAATAGTAGGTGGTCCATCAAATAGCAATTGAATATAATTGGTTGACGTGATTAGAAGTGAGCTATATTGAAATGAAGGACTAAGGATCACTTGGATTGAGAAAGTATATCTATATAAGGTTATCAATTCAAATAATGTAGACCCCACTGAAGCTGGGTATGGTCTGGCACAAGAAAGTTAGTCTAAATCTTATGTATCTTAGTAAATGTTTATTGAATTGGATTGGATTAGAGAGGTTGACAGGATAATCATCACCAAGGATGTGAAGGAAGCTATTTTTGTGTAAAAGAGGAATCCCCTTGGTCCAGCATCAAGAATGAGGAGTAAGTGGGGGGAAGATCTGACAGCATTAAAGGAAATCTTTCCAACAGTCCAACTATCCCAAAATATGAAGGGCTGCCTTTGAAAGAAGCACAAGGCTGGATAGCCACTAGTCAGCTATATTGTGGTGGGGGTTCCTGGTTAGCAGTGGGTTAGCCTGGATGCCAGTGAAATCCTGGCATCCTAGCTGCCCCTAGTGAAGTCCTTTCTAATGCTGAGATTCTGGGATTTTTCCCATCTCAAATCCCTTTGTTTGGGAGAGGACCTTTTGACACGAGGGGGAAAAGCCAATGATGCCAGTTAACAGGCTTTAATGAGCACAGGTGGTATGCAGAGGCCTATCCTGGGCCAATCTATAAAGGGCTAAAGACAAAAATGGTTCAGGGAGTTTTTAGTGTGAAGAAGGGACTGAATATTCATAGTAGAAAAAAGTCATGCCCGTCACCCTCCATTTCAGGGAATCAAAGGCTTCACGTGCTTTCCAGAAGCCCAGTTGCTCATACACTCTTTGAGCTGCATTATTAAAGCTAAGGGTACTTAAGACCACAGCATCGTAGCCCTGGTCCTGTGCAAATTGCAGCACAGTCTGGGTCAGGGATTTGGCCATCCCCTGGCCCCGGTGCTCCTGTCTCACTGACAAATGTAGCAGCTCCAAGCGTTTCTGTCCTCCGGGAGCCATCTTTTGGGGACAGGCACACACCATGCCCACCACCTGACCCTCTTTCTCTGCTACCCAGAAACAAGATCCTCTGTCATTGAGATAGAATTTCCTGATGTCTGACATATCAGTGCGCAAAGCGTGGTCCAAGTAATTTTTGATGGGATATCTAGCAACTAGCCACAGGAAGGCCAGGAGGCCTGGGAGGGCTAGGAGAGACAGGAGGAGGGAGCCAGAGCCAAGGAACAGGGCCCCTGGCCCCCCCAGCAGGAGCAGGAAGCTTCTGGGCTGCTTTAGCTGATGGAAGAAGCCAAAAGAAACTAGATACAGGGTTCCCTTGATGAACATGTCTATCACAGCCTCCCTGTCTTGGTCCTGATACTTCCGGATGTGATAAGGAGCCATGGATTCTTCAGTCTCCTTCTTCTACAGACCCTGTAGGAGAGAGGATTGGCACTGTCCTTACCCCATCCATATACCTCCACACAACTCACCTTCTGTTCCTGGAAGGAAAGAAGCCACTGCCTGAACTGCAGGTTTGAGGGTCAGGGGAGGGAAACTGCTCCCATTCTGTTCTCTGCTAGCCCCAGGCCTCCATCTGAAGTCAGTCCAAGGATGGAAGGAGCAAGGACTAAAGACATCCAGGAGGATCATGTTGAGCCTTCCAGAATAGACTCTCCCAATGAGATTTAGTCTTTCCTCTCAATCCAGAGCCTCCTGTAGTCCCAGGTCATGGGAGCATGACCTAGAATCCAGAAAGAGTGCTGGATTGGGGGTCAGAGGCTCTGAGTTCAAATCTTACCTCTCTCACTCTATACTTGGGTATACTTGGGTATACTGTGGGCAAGTTATTTAAACTTTCTGGGTCTCAGTTGCTAATTTGTGAAATGGAGGATGGGGAGGGTGGAATAGATGGTACCTTGAATACTGTTCAGCTCTTTGTCTATTGTCCTGTGAAGAGAACTCAGAGGCAGATGAGAATTTTTCCAGGGAAGCTCCCTCTCCTGTCACCTCACCTGCTGATTTTCCAGATCCCAAGACACTCCAGTCCTTTGTAGCTGGGGCCCTTGCAACTTGCACCCCTTTTCCTCAGGCTGCTGCTATGAGAGTCTGCCAAAGTGCTTCCAAGCCCACCTGTGGTGCCCAAAGGTCAGCGTCCTTCCTCCTGTTGGACCTGTCTGATTGAGAGCTGAATCATCACTTTTGCATTCCTTCCCCTCAAATGCCCCCAGCGCCGCTACCCTCCCACTCACCTACCCAAAGCTCAGACAATGAGTGTGGCATCCTGCCTAACCCATCCTGGTGTAGCTACCTCTCTTCCTAACTCTTGGAGAGTCCCAGATTGGAAGCAGAAGCCAGCTCTCACCCCCTTAGCCTCTGGATCCCCCCCTTTTTCCTTGTGCTCTCCCTCTCCCCAAGCATTCCCAGTTGCCTGCCTGTGACTCGGACTGACCCCTAACTGAATCCTAGTAGGAGCATCCAAGTGCAGACTCAGACCTTCTTTAAGACTGGACACTGATGAATCTTTAGAGAAGGACCTCCCCAAAGTCACAGAATCTCAGAGCCAGAGAGGACTTCCAAAGGAACAGACTTTCCCATCAGCAGAAGTCTTCAGGGGCAGCTAGGTGGCGCAGTGGCTAGAGCACCGGCCCTGGAGTCAGGAGGACCTGAGTTCAAATCTGGCCTCAGACACTTGACACTTACTAGCTGTGTGACCCTGGGCAAGTCACTTAACCCCAATTGCCTCACAAAAAAAAAGAAGAAGAAGAAGAAGAAGTCTTCAAGAAATGGCTGGATGGGTCTGTCGTAGAGAGAATTCCTGTTCAAATCTGCATTAGACTGGGAAGCCTCTATTAGTCCTTTCCCCTCTATGCTTTCAAGATCCAGTGATTTCTTTGAGACCTTTAACAAATCAGAAGACCCCCACACTTACCTTCTGATAACAGGAAAGAATGAAAATCTTTCCTTAAGAGCCAACTATTTGCCCTGGAGGATTTACTTCCTAATGGGGAGAAATAACACAGCAGGGGAGAAGTCTGGAAGAGGGAGGTTTGGGTCTGAGGAATGACAGGAATGGCTAAGGGAGCAAGAAGGGAGTGAATTAACCTGTACAAATATTGGTTTGATTGGTTTCCAGATAGGGAGGTGGAAGGCGTGCTGTTTAAAACTGCAAAACAGCACAGCACAGTGATCGGGACAGTTTTGGGAGGCATCTCTCACAAAATCTCCCTGCCTCACATCTCCACCGAGGGAAACAATAGGCATTTTGGTATCACCCTTATTTTGAAAATCTCTGAAAACGGCTTCCAGCCTAGCACTCAGTTAAGTAATAAATGAATGAATGAAAGAAGAAGTGTCTTTCATGAGTCTGTTATGCTCCAGGTACAGAGTTAGGTGCTGAGGACCAAAAGCAAAAGTTAGAGTCTCTGCTTTCACAAGAAGCTTATATTCTAATAGGTAAAGACAGGTTCATATAGGTGAGAGCCAGGAGGACAACCGATTTAATTTAACTAGGCAGAAAATGCAAAAAGGGCTTGTGCCCAAATGCACCAGTAGTTCAGGAAATAAGAGTTGGAACTAGGGTGGGGTTCCTTGAATATTGTCCCAGGACATCAACATCTCCATAATCAGAGGCTTATGTTTTGAGACACAAGGGTCCTACCTTCCCTTTGGTATGTAGCTCCCTGCTGCTCCAGACTCTGGCCCAACTTCCTGCTATATATATATTATTATACACATATTATTATATGTATTATTATTATTGTTGAAGCTATGTCTCCACTAACTCTTTCTCTCAATTGAAGCTGTTTCCCTTGTTGCTTTTCTTTGTTGAAGTTCATTTGGAATAAGTCATATGACTACAGCAGTTTTTGATGCAGGTTCCTCTCTATGTCAGTGGGCAGTTCTGGCTTGCATCACTGTCCTTTTCCATTGGCTATGCCCTCTCACTCCCCCATACTCCACCTCCTGGCAAGGTCTGTATGCTTCTTACATTGGAAATTTATTTGATGAATAATGGGAGGGAGAAATAATATGTCTCTGTTAATTTTTTTAAATCTTAATTTACAAAAGTAAACAGTTTAAAATTGTTCTTTTAAGAAATTTGTTATTTAAAAAATAATTATTTTACGAGCAATAATTGTGTCTCCCTCACAGCCTCCTCCCACCATTGAATAATTTTTTTAAAATAATAAAACCCTCATTATAAATATATATAGTCCAGCAGAACAAATCCCCACATTGGATATGTCCAGAAACGTCTGTCTCATGCTGCATTTCAAGTTGAGCAGGAAATGGACAGCATGTTTCATCTTCAGTTCTCAGGAATCATGTCTTATCCTTGTAAGGAGTAGAATTTTAAAGTCTTTCAATGCTGATTTTCTTTACAATGTTGTTGTCATTTTCCAAATCTTTCTCCTGGGTCCGCTCACCTTCCTTTGCAACAGCTCATGCGTCTTCTCAGTTTTCTCAGAAACTTTCCATTTCATCATTTCATATGGAGCTGTGATATTCAATTACATTCATAGATCATCATTCATTTAGCCATTCCCTAATAAGTAGATGTCTCCTTAATTTCCAGTATCTAACTATGAAAAAGGTTGCTATAAATATTGTACATATATGTTCTTTTCCTCTCTCTTTCTTTCTTTCTTTCTTTCTTTCTTTCTTTCTTTCTTTGTTTCTTTCTTTCTTTCATGAGGCAATTGCGGTTAAGTGACTTGCCTAGGGTCACACAGCTAGTAAGTGTTAAGTGTCTGAGGCCAGATTTGAACTCAGGTCCTCCTGACTCCAGGGCCAGTGCTCTATCCACTGCACCATCTAGCTGCCCCTTTCCTCTCTTTTTTATCTCCTTGGGGTAATAGGACTAATAGTGGCAGAGCTGGGTAGAAGATTGGGGCTGGTTTAGTGATTTAATAGGGCTTAGTTTCCAATTGCTTTGTGACTAATTCACAACTTCATGGGCAGTATGTGAGCATGTATGTTTTCTCATAGCCCTTCCAATATTTCTCACTTCTTTTGTCATTTTTGCTAATCTGATGGGTGTGAGACAGAACATTGGAGTCACTTTAATTTTCATTTTGCTAAATCATTAGCAATTTGGAAATTTTTTTCATATAGCTGTTGATAACTTGGATTTCTTCCTTTGACAACTGCTTATTCATAGTCTTTGACCACTTGTCTACTGGGAAATATTCTTGGTCATAAATTTGAATCATTTATTCATATATCTTGGATATGAACCTTTGTCAGAGAAAGTTATTGAAAAGATTTTTTCCAGTTACCTAGAAACAGCTTTTCTTGTTCAGACATCCTAGAGAGTTCCCCTGAATGACTCACCTTGGTTTATGCCAACTATATTCATAGGAACCTTCTGGGGAAAACCAGCATTTTGCCAAAGTCCTGATCTGTCTAAGATAACAAAATCGAAAATAAACATGCAATCCCAGTTGGCCTTAAATGGCCTTAAGATGCCCCTGGGGCTTCTGTATAGACCTCTTTCTTCTCAGTTGGTAGCACATAATAGCCACTAGGTGCTGCCCTCTGGATCAGGGAGTGGGAGGGATGTGGGTATGGGGCAGGGAGGCTTTGCTTTCAAGCCCTAATAGAATGGATGTCCTCATGTCACACCCATTCCTTCGTCCTTTGCGGACTTCTGGTTTTACCTTGGGCGTGGGTGAGCCAGTCAGCCAGGGCTTTGTCCAAAGTCCAGGGGTACTGGAGCAGGATGTGCTGTGACCTGTGCCTTTATGCCAGTAGCCCTGCTCCATGACCCACAGCAGTCTGATAACTGATTAGCTGCTTCTAATGTAGGACATTTGAACCCCCTGTTATGGAAAAGATTCCTCTCCAAAGCTGGTCCTGGATTCCCCAGCCCTTCCCCCACTCCTACTTAGAGAAACTTTGCCCCTTGCTATTTTTAAGAGGACCCAACAGCCCAGAGGATGTTTAGATAGATCATAGTTCACTGAGTCTATAGTAGAACAGGACTTCTATGGGAGCAGGATTATGTCCCTCTTGGCCTCTGGGACCTGAGATCCAAGGGCTTGTGGGGCCAGAATTAAAGCCATCTGACATCTGCAATGTTCCTATGATGGAAGGAGTCCTTGCTACCAGCTCTCCCTAGATCAAAGAAAAACATACAACTATACACGCACGCATATACACATGTATGTGTATACATGTACACATGTACACATGCATATACCTTAAAGCCGTTCTTTTTTTAAGACAATGTGAGAAACAGAGAATGCCTCAGGAACCACAAAGGCCAGAATGCTCACAAAGAAAGCACACGCATCAGGAACCCATAAAGTATATACACACACAACAACCCATGTGGCCAGGTCAATTCATATCTCCAATGTTGCATTGTTGACAACATCTGCTGGTTCCCTCATTATGCATTTTGTCATTTTGGTTGAGCATCACATGGTCTCTTCTGGCCATTAAGTGTCATCTCTTTTAGGAGTTGTCTTGCCTCTACTGGGCATCAGGTACCATCTGCTGGGCATTAGTAGCTGCTTCTGGGCCTCTGCTCCAATCTACTGTGGTGCAATAATTAGCAAGTCTCTTCCCAACTAAGGAAACGAAGATCTCTTATTGCATAACCAAGGCCTCCAATATGGAACTAGATAAAAACAGTCAAAATGCTGCTATGGATAATATTAAACTTATTCTTTTGCTGCTTTTGAGTGGTGTTGATTGAAGGTTCATGATCCAAGACAATTATATGACTAGGGTTAGGAAATTCCTTATAATTCCTGCTACATTCTTGATTCTGCACTTATTTTGGCAATTCTTCCCCTGAATCCTTACAAAAGCTTTCAGGAGCCCAATGCTCACCTTATCCTCAAAATTCTCTTTGGAGCTAGGACAAAAACAGAAGGCCAGGTGAAGCAGTCAGGTTCCACATTTCTGCAAATGCTTGCTATGACCTACTAAGAAGATCATAGGGTCATTGGATGTTCTCGGTGAGAAGGCCCTAATTCTAAGAGGAGACAGTAGTTGAAGCATGGTTTTAAAGCCCAGAAGTTTGAACCAGAGTGATCATTCACATCTTTCATCTCAAGAAGACAGAGAACTAAAAAGCACCAGATGGTACTACCTATGGGTATTCCAAACTCACTTTACCCTTCATAAGCCCAGAAAAAGATGACAAGCATTTCTGAAAATTAAAATAAAAAATTAGCAGGTTCACATAAGAGGAACACTGATTAATGTGGTTGATTGCACAGTCTAGTTGCCTATCCTCTCACTAGAAGAGGCAGGGATAAGGAAAATAGATAAAATAAATGAAAAAAAAAAACAAATAAAATAAATGTGTGTGTGTGTGTGGGGGGGGACGAAAACCAGTGAACCAGTTAATACACACTGTGAGGCATCTCCAGGTTGTCTAGGAGAAAATTTCAGTATTATAACTACAGAGTAGCTACTATGTTATTCCTATGACTAGAGTGGATGAATGAGTGAATGAAAACATTTATTCACTACTTACTATGTGCTAACAATAGTCCTTTCCCTCAAGGAGCTTACATTGTAATGGGAGCCCAAAATCAGTGTCACTTTTCCTGTCATCCCTCAAGGGAAGGATAATACTTAGCTTACAGGACTAGAAAAATCTTAAAAATTTATTTAGACTCCTCCTCCCCACAAGACTGCTTAATTATCTGACTAGTAGGAACCAAAGGTCAACTTACTTTTATCAAGTATTTTACAGTTTACAAAGCATTTTTTCCTAGTAGCCTTGTGGAATAGGTAGGATAATTATTATCCTCATTTTATACATGAGGGAATTGAAACTTGGAGAAGTTAATGGATCTGCCCAGAGTCACAAACCTAGTTATTTGAAGAACCAAGGTGATAAGTTCACTGGGTTTTGAGCTAGAGGGGATTTTGAGATCATCTGATCCAACTTTTCATTTTATAGATGAGTAAATCAAAAGCCAAAGAACTGAAGTCATTTGTCACATATCACACCCAGCTAGATAATAGTAGCATTTAGATATGGACCCAGATGCTCTGACTCCAAATGGCAACTGAATCTTAAGCCTTACTCTGTAAGGTTCACTTAGAAGAACAAAGGGAACTGATCCTTTTACCAATGGGGTGGGTAGTACAGGCATTATTATCACTATAAATTGGGGAAACTAAGTCTCAGAGATGTTAAGTGATTTGTCCATGATCACAGAGCTAGTAATTGTCAGAGAAAGAATAGAACCCAAGTCTTTGGAACTCTGGAGAATTCCCCATCCAATATTCAAGTCACTGTGCCACACTGCTTCCCATCATTCCACTTGGATACCAAGCTGGGATAAGTAGAACCCAAAGGACCTTCCAATCTGTCAACTATAAGCAAGATAGATGAGACATGGCATAGTAGAGAGAGAGTTGGCCTTGGAGTCAGGAAAACCTGGATTCAAATCTCTCTTCTGACACGTACAAGCAATGTGACTAGGGCAAGTCTCTGAATAGGTCTCAATGCTTTAAGCAATTCTCTAAGACTAAATTGTAGAACAATTGATCTATGTTGGTAGAGAAAGTTCCCTACACCAATGTAATTATAGTTTTGTTCCCCCTCTGCTCCCCCAAAATAATCACATACATATATACACATAGGTATTAACTGATGAACACTGCACTCAGAAGTTGATAAAATGTTTTCAGTCTATATGCCTCCCTTTCCCCTCGGTGGAAGGAGTCTAGTTGGACCAAATAACCTCAGAGTTTCAGGAGGAGTCTTGGGTATTCTTGAACTGCCTAGGCCAATAAAATTGTTAACAATGACCTTTATCAATCCTTTCTTTTGGTGAGGCAATGCAAGTTAAGTGACTTGCCCAGGGTCACACATGTATCACCTGGCTACCTATCCCAGACATGAACCCTCCACAAAACTCAGTTTGTTCTACTCATTGGCTTCCCAAAATATATTACCTTTACCTTTTTGATATCTTTATTCATGGCATTTCCCATTTCTACCCACTTAGCTCATCCTACACAACCTAATGGTCGTTGTCATTGTCGTCATCATCACTACCATTTCTATAGTACCAATGGGGGCCAAATTTAGCTGTAATGTAGAGTCTATGAAAGGGAGTGATATAAACAGGTCTGAGAAGATAGGCTGGATCCAAATTGGAAACAGGTCCTGAGAGATACAGTAACTCCCCCAAAGTCACACAGATAATCAACAAGATAACTAGGATCTGAATTTAATTCCCCTGAAATTCAGTTGACATTTCTTGACCGTATTCTTTCTATTCTCCTGCACAATCTCTTGGATTCTGAAGACCTGGGTTAAAAATCTTGACACTGACATTTATTAACTCACTGGGCAAGTCACTTGTTCCATGAAGAACTCCCCTCTAAAATCCTATGGGCAAGAGAGCTGGGATTGTTTCCGGTACTGCAGAAATATCACAGGGTGGGGAGGAAGAAGAAGATGAAGCGTAATCTAAAGGTCACTGTTGGAGCAGTTAGGTGGTTCAGTGGATAAAGCACTGGCCCTGGATTCAGGAGGATCTGAGTTCAAATCTGACCTCAGACACTAGCTGTGTGATGCTGGGTAAGTCACTTCAGCCTGTTTAGCTCAATTTCCTCATCTGCAAAAATAAGCTGGAGAAGGAAAGGGCAAAGTGTTCCAGTCAGTATCTTTGCCAAGAAAACCCCAATGACAACATTACACTCTATCTCTCCCCTCCGTTCATTGGCACAAACTGTCCCCCATGCCTAAAATATACTCCTTCCTCACCTCTGCCTTTTAAACATTTTAACTTCCTTTGAGGATTAATTCCGATGCTTTCTCCTTATTAGAAGCCTTTTCAGCTTTCTCTAGTTGTTACTCCTTATTCCCTCCTCATTGCTTATCTGTGTACATGTCATATCATCCTAGAAAAAGATGATATTCCTATTTATTTGAAAATTACTGGGGACAAGTACTAATTTTGGTCTTGTCTTATTTTGTGACAGCAAAGATCATGCGTGAGTGCTCCAGCTGACACTAGACTGACTCAAAATGTCTGATGTGGGCTAGACCAAATAAAACCAGATTCCACTTATTTCTCTACCTTTCATTCATCCTGGGTTAGTCATGTCAGATTTGCTTCCATGTGCATGTTTCATTACTTTTTTTGCGGCATTTTTTAATCCTGTGGTGTTTAAATATAGATACTATGTGAAGGCAATGTGCAAAAGTCAAATTTCTTACAATCCTCAGAAAACAAACAAAGACTTTATAGGAGACATATAACAGCTGGAGGAGTTGTGATTGGATCCTTTATAGGAAGACAGACGCATAGGCTTCTTGAAATTTGAAGGACAGGGAGATGAACTTCCAACCACTGCTGTGGAGAAAAACCCTTTCCATGGGCAATGTAACACAAAGAATACGGTCAATGTAACACAAAGACTAGGCATTGAAGATTGGCAAAAGTTAACTTTTACTGATGATGATGTGTGTGTCCATTGTCTTCTCATATCATTTAACTCCTTCCACTAGATTTCTCTATTTTGGAATCTTTTTATTCTATGGAATCGGGAGACTATAAATTTTCAATATGGTGCTATATGTTCACAATGTTATTATTAAATTTTTATGGATGAATATTATGATGGGATGACCATGGGTAATGGTTATTTCTACTATTATCCTCTGGGTCCAGTTTATCTGCTGAATTGAAAAAGGATAATTTGAGGTTTATTTCCAAAGTAACAGGTAAAAAAGTCATCGAATATATCTTAGTGCCCTGGTCAATTGTCTAAGTATTGTTAATTTACCCATTGATCTTCTGTTAATTTTTGAAGCTTCTAATTGATTGTGTCTCTTTAGGTATTCAGAAGGTGCTGAATTGTTACAACCTGCAGCAATAGATTACACAGTTTCTACCATTTCCCAGCTTGATCTGCATTAATCATTAAGACTGACTTTTTTTTTTTGGTGGGGTAATGAAAGGGTTAAGTGACTTGCCCAGAGTCACACAGCTAGTAAGTGTCAAGTGTCTGAGGCCAGATATGAACTCAAGTCCTCCTGAATTCAGGGCAGGTGCTTTATCTACTGCACCACCTAGCTGCCCCCGAAAACTGACATTTTAAAGGATAATCCTTCAGTAATTACTGGTCCTGAATTGTCATAAATTCCTTTGATTCTACATCTAAATCTGTATGAGTGGAGAAACTGATACTTTTTTGCATGCATATTGTTAGCTGAGTTCATGTGGCTATCACCCACAGAGAGCCTGTTAATTCCACTCTTGGATCTTAGTCATTTGTATTTGTATTCCTAGTACCTAACATAGAGCTTGGCACATGATAAATGCTGAATAAATATTCGTTCATTGTTGATCAGCTAATAGATTTTATTGACTCCATCTGCAGGTAAACCATGTTAGCTACATTTGACAAATCTGATGATCTGTACCTGCCCTCCACCTCTGTTCCTTGGTGAAATGATTTCTGCTTAGACTAAAAGCATATCTGGAGATTTTTGATTTCTTCATCATGTTCTCTGAAAATATCTATCAATCTCCCTCATGGTTTCTGGTGAAGAAGTGTTCATTTTTTTCTATAGCTGTCTTAGAGTGATGAAGCATGGGTTCCATGAATATTGAGTGGGTTATAATTATCATTCTTTTCTATTGAATGGTCTGTGAACTACTGTAGAGGCGAATAGCTGATTGAAAAACTGTTGAATAAAGTAATCACAATTGTAATCAGCATCATAGCTGTTGTTTTTTTATTACATGAATTCACATTTCTGTAGCACTTTACAGTTTGTTAAGCCCTTTCTTCCCAACAATCCTGTGAAGGAAGTTTCTTCTGGCACGAGGCACTGTGAGCCACAGAACTCATTCAAAGTGTTTACTGTATATAAGGCCTTTGGAAAGTGACTTAACCTCTCTGGGACTTAATTTTCTCATGTACAAAATTAAGGGACTGGACTAAATGGCTTCTCAATTCCCTTCCAGCTCCTGGTCTATGATTATGTTTATGTTTATGTTCATATCACAGACGAGAAATCTGAAAGGGGCAAATTGAACTGACAACAGTCACATAACTAGTAAGTGGTAGACTTGGAATATGTCCCAGGTTTTCTGGATCTAAGTTTAATATTGTTTCACATAGTGGAACTCCTAGTTCTCATCTGAAACACAAGAGGGGCTAGTCTTCTGAGATCCCTTTCAGATCTAATACTATGATCCTATGCTTTTATGATTTCATGCATTCTATTGGATTCAGTTCCCCCAAACAGAAGCCACTAGAGGGTGCAAGAAAGACACTCTGTGAGCTGTTCTCTAAAGCACAGTGCTGAAACAGAAATGCTTTCCTTGCTACCAGGGCCAGAGCTTTGAGCTATTTGAGAAGGGAGAGATGCTTCTTTTGGATCCATGACTACAGTATCAGGCTGGGAAACCTTTTATCCTCAAAGGTCATCCTGGAGGCACAGGAAGATAGGATTTTAGAATCGGATGTACACTCAGGAAGCTCCTAATCAATCCCTTCCTCCCATTTTACAAAGGAGAAAACTGAGGTTCAAAGATGGGTTGTTGGGATCCCAGAATCAATGGTTTAGAATTGGAAGGGGACTTTTAGATGTTTTTGTTCATGCTCTCATTTATATGGAAGAAGAAACTAGAGAGAAAGGGAGAAATATGTGTAAAGTCCCATGGCTAATATGCCACAGGATCATAGAATTATATAGAGCCAGGACTGGGAAGAACCATAGAGGACTTCTATTCTGATACTCCTCATTTTACAAATGAGGAAACTGAGGTTCAGAGTGATTAAGTGACTGTGCAGACTTATATAGGTCATCAGTGGAAGACCCAAGATTGCAATGAGTTGGGTGAAATCACAGCAAAACCAGAAGAAGTAAAATGAATAATCAAAATCTTTTATGTGCAGTTATATGCTAAGAAAACTGAGAATACAAGAAACATAAAATACCCAAACTGACAGAAAACCAGATAGAGATCTTAACTAACGCAGTCTCAGGAAAGGAAATGTCCTTTGGAGGACATTCCAAAAGAAAAAAACCACAACACTTCTGATCTTGAGTTCAAAGGAAAATTTTATAAACTATTTAAAGATCATTTAGTGCCCATACTACATCAATTACTCTCAAAAATTGAGAAGGAAAGCACTCAACCTGAATCTTTTATGAGACAAATGTAGCCCTAATAACTAAACCAGAAAAGGATAGAGTACAGAAGTCAAAATACAGGCCAATATCATTAATGAATATAAATTCAAAATTTTCAAACTAACTCCTATCAAGCAGACTATAATGATTTTTTTTATTTGTTTGTTTGTTTTTTAGTGAGGCAATTGGGGTTAAATGACTTGCCCAAGGTCACACAGCTAGTAAGTGTTAAGTGTCTGAGGCCAGATTTGAACTCAGGTACTCCTGACTCCAGGGCCGGTGCTCTATCCACTGCGCCACCTAGCTGCCCCAAACTATAATGATTTAAACAAGAAATCAATCATCATGACCAAGTTGAATTTATATCAGGTATGCAAGCATTAGGAAGACAATCAATGTAATTAATTAGGTTAAAAACTAAAACATTCAAAGCCCCATAATTATCTCAGATAAAAAGGCAGGAAATGATTTGACAACTGATTTATGCTTTTAAAAACGCTTACAAAATATAGACATAGACAGACTTTTCTATGATGTGGTGGTATACTTGGAAAGAAGCTAATCAAGACAAAACATTCAGCAAAATTTCAGGCTACAAAATAAAACCTCAAAAATTAACTGAATTTCTGTATAATTATTTGTAAATATCCAAGAAACAATAATAAAAAGGGGAAATCCCCTTACAAATAACTACAAAACACATAAAATGTCTGGGAATAAATTCTCAGAGAATATGAAAAGACTCATATAAATTCAATTGCAAAGTACTTCTTAATTTTAATTTTTTTTTTTAGTGAGGCAATTGGGGTTAAGTGACTTGCCCAGGGTCACACAGCTAGTAAGTGTTAAGTGTCTGAGGTTGGATTTGAACTCAGGTACTCCTGAATACAGGGCGGGTGCTCTATCCACTGCGCCACCTAGCTGCCCCCTGCAAAGTACTTCTTAAATAAATAAAGAACAACTTAAATAGCTGCAAGGATATTCATTGATCATGGCTAGGCCATGTCAATGTAATAAAAATGACCATGCTACAAAAGTTAATTTACCCTTTTCATGCTATACCAATGTTATTACCAATGGGATACTTTACAGAACTTGATAAAATAATTATAAAATCCATTTGGTAAAACAAGATCTGGACTATCAAGGGAAATTATGAAAAAACTCTGGGATAAAAGGGGAATGATACTTCTAGACCTCAAACTATATTATAAAGCCACAGTCATCAAAAACATCTGGTATTTATTAGAAAACAGAGTGGTAATGATCTACCATTGATCTACCACATTTCAAATGAGTTTTCTCTATAATGTTCTTATCCTTGTATAGATTGTTCTAATTCTGCCCACTTTGGTCTCTATCAGTTCATTAAGGTCTCCCCAGTTTTCTTTGAAACTGTCCACTTTGTAATTTCTAATTACACAATAATATTCCATTATAATCATATATTATAATTTGTTTGATCATTCCCCAGTAGGCCACCCCTTTAGTTTATAGTTTGGGGTTTTTGCCTCAAAAACAAGAGGCATAGGGATACACATACATATCTGGGTCAAAAAATATGCACAGTTTAATAACTTTCTGGATGTAGATCTAAGTTACTTTTGAGAATGGCTGGGTAAATTCTTAGTTTCACTATTAGTGCACCAGTGAGCCCATTTTCCTATAGCCCCTCCAACATTTGTAATTTTCTCAACTGTAAACATTGAGAGGAGGTTTGACTCAGTGGCCTCTAAGGTTCTCCCAACTCTAAATCATTGATCCTCTGGTTTACAATGCTTCTGAAAGAAGAGTAGTATACAATCACCCTTAAAGACAGACTAGGGCCAGATTGTAAAGGGATTTAAGTTCCAATCAAAGGCCCTTGTATTTCATCCTAAAGGCCATGGAGAGCCATAGAAGCTTCTTGAGCAGAGAATTGGTATATTCAGACTTGTACTTTGGGAATATTACTTTGCCAGATAAGCTGGATGGATTTTAGAGGACAGAGACCTGGGGAAGGGAGCTCAATTAGGAGACTATTGAAATAGTCAAAGAAAGAAGTGTATTCCTCAGGACATGATACACTAATTAGACACTTCACCATTCATTAGTAAATGTATCTGATTTACCAAGAAGCTCCCTATGGGAGATTGAGGTTGGACTTCCAGGGCTCCATTCTCCCTTTTCCTCCCTGCTCAAAAAATCTCACTTCTCTGCACCCTGAGATTTTTCTGGACAACAATGGGAAATGGGAGGAGGAAAAATATCCTGGAAACCTTTCTTGGTTCCCAAGTATCCAGACATTTTTTTTTTTTGGTATTGCTTCCAGAAAGTGAGTCTAACTGGAAATGAGAGGAAATGGTATTTCTCCCAAATGATTTCCAATTAAGTAGCCTTTCACTTTTTCTCTAACTGGTTTGTGATGTAAGAGAGGAAAGGAATAAGAAACAGGAACTTCTCTTCCACACCCACTCTTACTGAGTAACTCATAAATTTCCCATTTCAAAACCACCAGCTCTAGTAGATTGTCCGGGTCATGGACCAGTAGGTTCATTCTTGTAATCCTCCAGGGGTAACAGCAAAGGTGTTCATTTGTGTTCCTAGAATATTCATTTCCTATTAATAAAATTGATAATAGTACTTCTACTAATAATGATGATAGGATCATAGACAAAGCTAGAAGAGACCTTGGATGCCATCTAGTCCAATTCCTTCATTTTGCAAATGAAGGGACTGAAGAACTGGTAAGGTTAGGTGATTTGTGCAAGATTACACAGCTTTCATGTGTCAAGGCAGGATTCAAATGCAGGACTTCTAGGTCCCAAGTCCTGTGCTCCATACACTGTACCACACTATACTTCAAAGATCTGTGATTTCATCCATATACTCTTGATGACCCCCTTTTCCCTTAGATCAGGGCTCTTATCCTTGAAAATATGACCTTGCTTTTAAAAATATACTTCTATAACTTAATGTAACCTAGAACTCAAGGTCATTTACATAATGCCATTGGTGAAGAATAGTAATTCAATGCTCCTTCCCTGAATGAGGGATCATTGAGTACAAAAGGTTAGGTATATTAGTATTGTTTGTAATACAGTTTTATTTTATTTTATGTATTTAAAAACATTATTCTGAGAAAATATCCATAGACTTCACTAGACTGTCAAAAGGATCTAATATACAAATATTATTAAGATCCTCTGATGATGAACATCAAGAATTTCTGATGCTAAAAATTTCATCATCCTGTAGACTGGGAGATGAGCTTCTCCAAGTTCATCTAGTCTGTTCTTTGTACAATAGATAAAAGATAATCAGATGGGATCATAAGTGAAAGCTGATGAGTTTCCCATCCTTGGAGGTTTCCAGCAGAGGCTGGACCCACCACCAGTTGAGTGGATCAGCACGGGAATTCTTTTCATGTTTAGATTGCAGTAGATGGCTGTTGAAATGCCTTCCAAATCTTTAGTTCTGTGATTCTGGGACACATAGTCCATCCCGTGGTTCAAACCTTTTGAGATTGAAAGGATCTACCAGCTCTCAGACTTTGACCATGTAGCCTTGCAAAGCACACCTTCTCAACTTAAGGAGGCATCAAAGGATGGCTTTACTGGAGGATTAATCATTACAAGCCTCTCCAAATCACAGGATTTTCCCTCTCCCAAATCTGTTTCTATCATCTCATTTACTGTCTTTATAATCAACCATGCCAGGCATCTATGGAATGAACTGTTCCTTGGAGCAAATGAGAGAGCACTGTGTTGATTAGTTTATTCTATTTTTTGCTATGGAAAATGACTTGATTCATCTTCAAATCTCAACCATTTATTAATAACATATATATGTATATTTACATGCATATATATACTTAGTATATATTTTTCTATGCCGAGATAGGTGTGTGTGTATGTATGTATGTATGTATGTATGTATGTATGTATGTATGTATGTATGTATTTCCTCCCATGCTTGAATGTAAGCTCTCTGGGGGCAAGGCTATTTTATTTTGGTCCTTGAATCTGTCATCACCTGACATAGTGTCTGGCATAGAGCAGGCAACTGTTGACTGATATATGTGTGTGTGTATGTATATGTGTGTATGTGTATGTATATATGTATAGACAGATGTAGTTGTTATAAACTCTAGGGGCCCTTATCCCAACTCCCACTCATGCTGATAAGTTGGATCCCTAGAATAAGAATGACTATGTCTCTCCTTCAGAGTTCTCCCTCAGAATTACCTGTGAAGGATAGAGGGATGTCTTCCTAATCCTATGTTTAACACCCCCTTCATCCTGGTATGTTCCCCCCAGTATCGGTCACCCGTGTCAATGAATATCAATCAACCAATAAACATTTAGCAAGTGCCTACCAGATACCAACATTGTGCTAAACTCTGGATATATATCTTGAGTATATGATTGAACGATCCAGTGATTAATGCCTCAATATTATTTAACTAATTAGCATGAATTAGCTTTCACAAATAGATATTTAATAAGAAGATATATCAAACACAGAAACAATACAAAAGATCCTCCTTGGTCAGAGGTGGGGTGAAGAGGGAACACATTCTCCCTTGAATCATATCAGTCTGTGGGGAGAGTGAACTCAAACTTCAAGTGTATCCATGGCTTTGGACAGAGTAGTTCATTTGCTGCAGGCATGATGTCTCAGCTGCTGTTTATCCGTTTCTGGGCTGAGTCAAGTAACTTGTCTTCAGGACTACACTCCTCACTGATCTCAGCTACAGACAAATTCTTCAGTAGATTCCACTTCCTGCCCTAGGCAGCTTGCTTTCCTGAATTTTCAAGAGGTCACAGGTATCATCAACCCTTAATCTGATCATTAATAATCCTTTGTCTAAGAGAAGAAAAGACAGAATGAAGACAGAAGTTGTAGCAGGGCCATGTGTTCATAGCCCAACCAGAGACTTACACATAGTCCCTTTGTTTTCAGAGGAGGAATTTAAGACAAAGAGAGACAAGATTTGCTAAATGTGACATGGGTAGGAACTAGTGGAGTGGTGATTTGAACATGGTGCCAGGTGCTGTGCTAGGGACACAAGGGAAGGTAGAAACTGTCCCTGCCTTCAAAAAACTCACATTGAAATAGAGGTCTCTAACTTAAAATCAAATGGACTTTCCATTATTTCCAAAATAATTTCAATAGGTAAAAGATAAAGTCCTTACTACTTAGGATGGAAAAGAAAAAAAAAATTACTACCAGCAAGAATACAAGATGACATAGCTACACAATGATAGTCTTTGTGGGGAAAAAAAATCTGGGGATTTAGGTGGACCACAAGCTCAAAATAAGCCAAAAGGGATGAGTCAATAAAGAAAACATCAATGCAACCTCAGGATGCATTAACAGAAGTGCAAGGCAGAGATCAAAGGATTGGAATTTTTCCATTAAAGAATCAGAATGGTTATTTGGTATTTTTGAATGTTTAATAATAATGATGATATAACATTTCTTTGGCATTTCTAAAAAAAAATTCATGATGCTTCCTTCAGATCAACCCTCTGACTAGATAGTGCCATGATATTCCCATTTTACAGGTAAGGAAACTGAAGCTCAGAATTCAAATTACCCATTCATGGTCACACAGCACACATATAACATAGCCCTGACTCCAAGATTAGAGCTCTTTTCACCACTCCACACTGCCTGCCAATCCGACACCATTGGCCCCTTTTCCTTCCTACCATGGACCCTCATGGTTTCACACTTATGGTGAAGTAAACTCACTGACTCAGGGAAAGAGAGTGGGAGATAGCTAGAAATACCCTCTCTCTAGGCTGAACCACAGATGTATAGGGGTTTTATAGGAACAAAGGGGAGGAAGTAAGGGCATCTGTCACTTCCTCTTCTATTGCTTTAATGAGGACAAAGGTGCTACTCTTCCAACCAGGACCCAGAGTCAGAAAGGACTCCCACTGACCAGGTTGCTCCTAAGAAGAAGGCAAGGAAGACAGAGGGGGCATCTCAGAAAAAGTGACCCAGAGAAACATGGCACCTCAGACTGAAAATGGTGAGGCAATGGGGATCCTTGGGATGGGTGGGAAAGAGAACTAGTCTCCAGAAAACCAGAAGCAGAGATTGAGATCTGGAAGGTATCATAAAGGTCACCAAATCCAACCCCCTCATTTTATAGGTGAGGAAATGAAGGCCCAGAGAGTGTCTTGCCCAGGGTCACAAAGAGTCAGTCAATGGTTGAAATTCAAACCCAGGTTGTTCTGCCTCCAGATCCAGCCCATTATCCACTATGGCAAGCAGCCTCAAGGCTGATTCACACCAGCCCCAGCCTTCAAACTGTCTTTTTGGGGGGTGAGTGAAGTTTGCTTGAGAGTCAGAAGGCTGAGGGAACAGAAGGAAAGAGAGTGGCCTGAGGCTTGGCAATCTCTCATGAAAAGGAATGTGTTCACAAAACATTTTCCTCCTCCCCTCAGTCCTCCCCAGGTGGACCTTGTACTGGGGTTTGAGGCAAAGAAAGATGAGCCCTAGCCTGAATCTTCAAGTAGCTTACATTCTAAAAAAAGGAGACAAGACATGTCCCCTACAGCCAGAGAAGCCTCGGGGTGTAAGATGAGCTTCAAGTTGCATACCTGGTGTTGGCTCCTGGCTATCCCACTTCCAAGCTGTGTCATCTTCTTTGGGCCTCAGTTTCTTCATCTATATACAACATGGAAAGAATGGACCAGAGGGTCTCTAAGGTCCCTTAGCGCTATAACATCTTCTTTTTGTATCTAGATATCTGCGATCTCTTCTAGCTATAACACGAATAAGGTGATTATTAGAGTCCTGACTCACTTTGTCTTTCTCAGACTACATCTGCAGTCCTATGTCAGGTTTTGGGTTCCATAGTTTGAGAAGATCAACAAGTGGGAGATTATCCCAAGGAGGTCAGCCAAGATGCTGAAGGACCTTAGGTCTGTTTTATATCAGGATTAGAGGTTTTTAGCCCAGAGAAGATGAGGGAAGGGAAAACGATGGCCATCTTCAAGTTTGTTTTTTTTTTGGGGGGGGCAATGAGGGTTAAGTGACTTGCCCAGGGTCACACAGCTAGTAAGTGTCAAATGTCTGAGGTCAGATTTGAACTCAGGTCCTCCTGAATTCAGGGTCGGTGCTTCATCCACTGTGCCAGCTACCTGCCCCCCATCTTCAAGTCTTTAAAGGCCAAACCTGTTGAAGAGATGACACTTCTCCTATTTGTTTCCAAGGGACAGAGCCAGGAGCAATGGATGTGAGTTTCAAAAGGACCAACATAAGTTTGGTGTCAGGAAAAACTTCCTAACAAAGAAAGTTGTCCCAGAGTGGACAGCTTGGAGAGATGGTGGGTTCTCCTCAATGGCATTTTTCATTCCAAGGCTGAATAGCCAATTATCACATGTGTTTTATCTGGGATACCTTTGGGATATAGACTGAACTAGATGGACCCTAAAGTCCCTTTTAACCCTTAAATTCTGTGATTCTTTGACTCTTTTTCTAGATTAGTCCATCAATGGGTGATATTGATCTTGTGCCAGGCCCTGTTTTAGACGGGGGGGGGGGGGGCGGGGAGGGGCAGGGGCCATCGAGAGAAGAATGAAACAGTCCCTTTGATCAAGGACTTTATATTGCATAAGTGGGCACAACATCTAGATAAGTAGAATTATTGTAGATTCAGGGGGCCCTGATTTCTGGACTGAATTTATCAATCAATCAAAGGTAAAAACTAGCTAAGAGGGGCAGCTAGGTGGCGCAGTGGATAGAGCACTGGCCTTGGAGTTGGGAGTACCTGAGTTCAAATCCAGCCTCAGACACTTAACACTTACTAGCTGTGTGACCCTGGGCAAGTCACTTAACCCCAATTGCCTCACTAAAAAAAAATTTTTTTTTAAATTAAAAAAAAAAACTAGCTAAGAATCAGTTCTTAACCAATTTGGGAGAAGTGAGGTGTTCTGAGCCACTACATGTGATTAGGTGGTACTAAAAGGGAATTGTTTTTAGATTACTTGAACAAATTAGACAAACATCTGAATCCAGGTATATTAGATAAAGGAGTCCGTCAGGGAAAAAGTCAAGCCTCTCCCATTCTTGAGGGGGGAAGAACCCTTGTGCCTTAGTGTGAACCGGAGGGCATCAAGGGAGTGGGGGTGAGGGAGTGATCCCAGAGGGAACATCACAGTCCCTGCCCCCCAATCTTTATATTGGTCATGTCATTGTAGAGACCATCACAGAACTGAGAAAAGACAAAGACATACCAAGGAAAGGCAGCTTCAGGAAGCAAGAAGAGAAAAGTATAACTAAGGATTTTGCAAAGGCACAGGCACTCATAGCCTAACAGAGAGCACCATCTCAGAGGAATTCATGAGGATGCTATGAGGATAAAGGAGCCCCTAATGAAGAGGAACTATGAGTTACCCTTTAGGCATCTATTTGTTAGCCAACTCTCCCCAGAGAAATTGTATATGGGTGAGAGAAATCCTTTACTAGGGAGGGAGGGTGTTTTTGTACCAAATATACTTACCAGGACATCTTAGTAATACCACTTTCTAAAAGCTAATTAAATGTGACCAGCTGGTAACCAACAAGGAGCACATTGGATGGGGGCTCATAAGCAACAATACTAGGGGGGGAAATCCAACTTCTCAGGGTTATTCTTACTGACTTGAGGTATCTGAATAATATTTGAGAGAAGCAGGCCTAGAGGAAGTGACACCCAAGTGTATACAAATTAAGTTATAAAATACTTTTCAGTGAAGGTACTATCAGCTGGAGGGATTTGGAAGGGCCCGGGTAGAGGTGGTGCTTGAGTTGAGCTTTGAAATAAACTAGGAATTCTAAGAGGCAGAGATAGAGAGACAAGGGGTTGGGGGAATTGAATGAAAGAAATTGTCAGTTGACAGATAAGGCTCAGAGAAAGTAAAGGACTTGCTCCAAGTCACACAGCTACACGGATAGGTGAGAGATTAGCGACATTACTCCAGGGACACTCTGAGGGAGCTGAGGCTCAGAAAAAGGAAGTTACTTGCTTATAGCAGATTCACTAAATAGTTGACTGCTGATGGACAAATTAAAAGTTTCTCTTTGATCCAAAGAATAAGGGGAAGGTCCTAAAGCGAGGTCCAGAAAAATCACTAACCAAGGACAATAGAGCTCATGAGGGTGAGCATGAGAGGTTGAATGACTGCAGTGGAGTCAGTCACAGTGTCTAAGAAGGAATCCACTGGATAGAGAGGAAAGGATGGGGATAGGGACTGGACCTGAAATTTCAATGGTTCTGGATACAGAAAGTGTAGAAATACAAGCTGGAACTTTCTTGGGAGCTCACAGGCTTAGAGAGTCACCAAGAGAAGTGATGGCAAACTCAAGGACCGTCAAACCATACCTAGGGATGCCCAAAGGCTGTATGTGGACTTAGAAAATCACATGTTAACATTATCCATGTTCTATTTTATTTTTATTTATTTTTGTTAAGTACTTACCAATTAATCTGGCTTGGCTCCACTTGGGAGCCATACTGTGGGCCCGTTGGGCACATCTTTGATCTCTCTGGTCCAGATCACTAAGAGATTAAATGATTTGCCCAAGGTCACAAGGACAATATGTATCAATGGTGGGCCCTGAATATGTCTTAGTGACTTCAAAGCTAGCTTTCTAACCACTACACCCTGCTGCCCTCTTATAGGGGAGTGGGGAAAAGGAGGCACATTAAATATTTGACTACAGACCCATTACTGTAGCCCAGCCCAGACTCCACTAGGAGTTTTGTTTTTGATCTGTGTCAGAAATCCTTACGTAGAAGAGGAAATTGGCTGGGCTGGAAAGAACCCTCATACTGCTGGCAAAAGACCTGGGATGAGGGGGGAGTTTTGGTTCTAATATTTACAAGCTGCATCATGAAGGCAGATGACCACCTCTTATCCTTTGCATGAGCACTACAAAGGGAGGTATATGTCAGCCTGTGCCTAGCTGTCTCCTCCTCTCCTCTTCAGCTCGCTGTGATGTTGAACTCCCTTGTCCCAAAGATTCCTGTATTTCTTTTTGTTTTTAATGTATGAGGTATTTTATTTTTTCCGTTACATGTAAAGATAGTTCTCAACTTTTGTTTATACAAGCTTTACAATTTCAGATTTTTCTCCCTCCCTCCCCTCCCTCCCCCCTCCCCTAGACAGCAGGTAATCTGATATAGGTTATATCTATATATCTCTATACATATACATATAGATATAGAGATATACACACACATATATATATACACATAATAACATTAATCCTATTTCTGCATTAATCCTGTTACAAGAGAAAGAATCAGAGCAGTGATGCAAAACCTCAAAATAGAAAAAAAAAAACAACAGCACCCAAAACAAAAGAAATAATATGGTTCAATCAGCATCTATACTCCACAGTTCTTTCTTTCTTTTTTTTTTCTTGGATTTGGAGATCCTCTTCCATCATGAGTTCCCTGGAACTCTTCTGTACCATTGCATTGGTGAGAAGAATATAGTCCATCACAGTAGGTCAACACTCAATGTTGATGATACTGTGTACAATGTTCTTCTGGTTCTGCTCATCTCACTCATCATCAGCTCACGTAAGACCCTCCAGGTTTCTCTGAACTCTTCCTGCTCATCATTTCTTACAGCACAATAGTATTCCATTGTATTCATATACCACAACTTGTCCAGCCATTCCCCAATGGATGGGCACCCCCTCAACTTCCAATTCCTTGCTACCACATAAAGAGCAGCTACAAATATTTTTGTACATGTGGGTCCCTTTCCCCCTTCCATGATTTCTTTGGGCAAAAGACCTAAAAGTGGGATTGCTGGGTCAAAGGGTATGCACAGCTTTATAGCCCTTTGGGCATAATTCCAAATTCCTCTCCAGAATGGTTGGATCAGCTCACATCTCCACCAACAATGCATTAGTGTTCCAATTTTCCCACAGCCTCTCCAACATTTATTATCTTCCTTTTTTGTCATTTTAGCCAATCTGATAGGTGTCAGGTGGTACCTCAGAGTTGATTCCTGTATTTCTATTTCAACAACAACTTCCTCCATGCTGCTGAGGATCGGGCCCATAATAACAGCTCCCCTTGTCACTTCCTCCAATTTTTGAAGCCTGAAATTATCATTTAGGGAAGTTGTTTATCAGCTGCTCTGCTTTTAGCAGATATGTATATATATATATATATATATATATATATATATATATATATATATAGAGAGAGAGAGAGAGAGAGAGAGAGAGAGAGAGAGAGAGAGAGAGGCGGAGATATATAAAGGTACAATTAAGATATTACAAGTCCCTAATCACTACAATTTCATCCTTTAGTGCCAGATTTGTCATGTTTTCCCAACTCTTTAATTTCTCCTTCTATCCATGGATGAAGCACCACCTAATAACATTGCTTCTCTTTCTCCCTCCCTTGCTATTCATCCAAATGTTCCACCTTCATTGTACATCTTACCCTGGGTTACTGGACTTCAGCAAAAGGGTAGATCTTCTTATAGTATAGTAATGTATAATCAGCCCGTTTACCTATTTTGTTCCTTCAGTGACATGTTCCAGGTTATAAAATTATCCCACTGAGCCACAGGGATATCTAGGAAGTCATATTTTTTTTCTTCCTTTAGGATCTCTTGATCTCCTCCCTTTGAAGCCACTCAGTGACAGAGTGTGATGATTAAAAATGTGAGAGACATAGTTTCTGGGTAATTTAATCATTTGTTAATAAGGCCAGTAGGTTATTAATAAAAGCATGATCATTTGGACATCTTTCTCAGACCAAAGACAGTTATGGCAGGCAGACTCACAGTTTATATATTCTTGAAAAACAGTAGGTGACTGTCAAATATAATTTGTTAACATAATTGGAGGTAGGCTATATTAAAATCAAGGGCTATCCCAGACCACCCCATACCTTGGGTTATCAATTCAAAGAACCGATACCCTCTTCAATGGATGGGATACTGGCCCCTCCCTGGATGGAGAGGCCTTCCTATCTAGACAAATGGATTTGTCTCCACCCAAGCTTGAGTAGAATTCAATGAACTTCCCTGCCCTAGATTAAATTCCTTGCAGGGTTGGGTAAGGACTGAGTTAATACAATCTTATTATCAAGATGAAACTGGACCTTGAAAACTCAGGGCGTTAGAAGAACTGAGAAGAAGATCTTGGTTATTAATAATCATTTCTCACAAATGGATAGAATACTGGGCTTTGGGTCAGGAAAATCTGGATGCAAATCCTTCCTTAGGTACTTATTGGTTCTGTGACCCTGGAAAAGTCACTTAACCTTTCTCAGCCTCATTTTCCTCATCTGTAAAATGGGAATAATGGTGTCACCTGTGTTATAGAGTTATTGTACAGAACAAATGAGAGATAAGATGCTTTACAACTCTTCAAATGTTCAATGAACTAGTTATTATTGTTGTTATTGTTATTATTATTATTAATGTTGAGGGTGCAGAGCACCCCAGAAGTTCTCTGGGGCACATCAAAGAATCTTCTCCTTGAGAAACTAAACCAGAGGACAGATACACCTAGAGAGATAAGCGGAACCAGATCAGACTGAGCTAGCTTTGGGACCTCCACCCTTCATTCTGATCTCCTTTACCCCTGGGGAGATAAGTTTGGGTGTGGCTGTGGCCTTTGTATCCAGAAGAGAGAGATGGCTAGAGAGATCTACCCCTCACCCAATTCCTCTAGTCACTACCAGTGGGGGATGGTCCTCCACTCCTCACCCAATTCCTCTAGCCACCACCAGTGGGGGATGGTCCTCCCTCACTAAAGGAACTTTCCACAGGCAGATGGTCACACCCCCATCAGTCCTCTATAAAAGTATCTGCCAGTCTCCCACTTGAAGAGATTGGTACCTCAGAGCCACATGCTTTGTTCCATACCTATCTCCCCATGAGAAGTCCAAGGATTGCTTTCATGGTTTCCCACCCCCCTTCCCTTCCCTTGCCCCTAAATAAACTACCATCTTATTCTAACTGCTTTTGTGTGCAAGAGGGTGTCATTCTTTAAAGAGGAATTCCTAAGAACCCCTACCCCTAACCCAAACCTATACCCCATTTCCCCCCCATAACATTATTATTATTATTGTTGTTGTTGTTGTTGTTGTTACCACCCTGGCCTTGTGTATAGGCATCTGAAGGCTTGGGGTATCATTGGTGGCTCTTTTCCTGGAGATCATCTTCTGGTTATTTTACCTAGCTTTCTTCTTTGTGTGGTATAATTCATCCTTTCCACAGTGCCTGAGTTATGTGGAAAGTGTTCTCTGTCCCATTTTCTTTGAAGTCTAAAGTTCTCTGAATCATATGTGCTCCAGGCAAAAGCTTTTTCCCCTCTTTCATATTAACATTTTATTTAAAGTAATACATCACCAAGCTTAGCTGAGACAATTTCAAATGAGCAGACGGTATGAGAGTTCAGACTGAAACAATACCTGAAGACTGAACCATTTAATACCATTGAACAACTTCGGGAAACTCTTTAAGGTGCACAGGACTGTGAATGAATGTTTCAAGCCTCCTTCACAAGGTTATGTTGGAGTATTTCTATTTTGGGGGGATTGCCTTAGCATGTCAAACTTCTCAAAATGCTCCTGCAATTGTGGGCATAGAAACTTAGAGTTTCCAGGGTACTTAATTCACTCCTTTAAAGCCATGTATAGCATTATCTAGTCACTTTGATGAGTAGGAAGGTATACCAGGAAATAATCAGCATTTCTTGCTTTTCCATAGATTTGACTTAGGGTTGATCTCTTGTGACAAGTGAGATAAAAGACTATTTACATTTTTTTCCTCAAATGCAAAATAAGATTTGGCCAGAGATGTTTGAGATAGACTTTCCAGTGATGTTTGCCCTTCCAAATCTGGCTCCTTCCTACATCTCCAGTCTTGTTGTACCTTAGTCTCCACCATGTATCCTGTGAACCAATGGCATGGACTTTGTTGTTCCTCACACAAGAGCCTCCTAACATATTTTTAGTTGGTTTTCATTTGTGTAATAATCTTTTTTACTGCATTTGGGGTTTTCTCGCCAAAAATAGTGCCATTCCCTTCTCAAGCTCATTTTACAGATGAGGAAACTGAGGCAGAGTCAAGTGACTTGCCCAGGATCACACAGCTAGGAAGTGTCTGAGGCCATATTTGAACTCTAGAGGATGAGTTCCTGACTCTGAGTCTGGTACTCTATCCTCTGTGCCACCAACCTGCCCATAGATCCTATTAAAGCAGCATTTTCATAATCCCATGCCTGGAATGCTGATCCCCACTCCTGGTTTTCCTGGCTTCCTTCAAGCCCCAGCTGATGACCCATGCTCTAGAGGAAGCCTTTCATGATCTTCCTAATATTAGTACTTTCCTTCTGTGATTACCCCTAATTGATTTTGTATATATCCTGTTCGTATGTCGTTGTTTGCATGCTGTCTTCCCCATTAGACTATGAGCTCCCTGAGGACAGGCATTTTTTGCGGCCTGTCTTTGTAGTCTCAGAACTTAGCACTGTCCCTGGCAAGCACTTGATAAATGTTTAACTTGACTTGATTCACATATTGTCATCATATTCTAAGGCAGTGCCGGACCTGGAGTTGGGAAGACCTGAGTTTAAATCTGGCCTCAAATACTTACTAGCTATCTGACCCTGGGGAAATCATTTAGCCTCTGTTTGCCTCAGTTTTGTCATCTGTAAAATAAGAGTAATAAGTCAGCTGCGTCCCAGAGTTGTTGTGAGTATAAAATGAGATAATATTTTTAAAGTGCTTTGCCCACCTTAAACTACTGCATAAATGCTAGCTATTGGTGTTATCTAGTGAATCCATAAGTAAAAACTACAGGAATAGCAGAGTGGTGTGACAATATGAGTCATTCTCTATTTCTGCCAAATAACAGCATTTAAACTATCATGACAACAATCAAAATCACTGGTCCATCTTTATGGATTGATAACTTACAACATAATGCCCATAGTCTGGCCATTTTTAAAAGGAAGAAATTTAAAACAAAACAACACCTAAGTCCTGCCTTCTTCATGAATTTTTAAATAACCAGACTTGGTCATAAATTCCCAATACCAGATATTTTAGTTCAAAGTTCAGAGCTGAGCCAGACTTTTATGACACAGTTGGACTCCTGAGAGTAGGAGTTTATATTGATGGGGGAGGTGTCTCTTGAGACCTTTTCTTACAAAGGCTGCCGATATTTGTCATGGCATTAACATTTGCTTCAACATAAGAGGGTTTTAAACTGTATTAGTCATCTAATAATCATTTCTAGAAACAAGATGAAACTGACTTTTTAAAAAGATCTTCGATTGAGTATGTTAAATTGGTTAACATTCTTTCATGCTATTTTTATTTCTATATCAGAATAAGAACAATGTTACCCAATCCTCAGAGAACATTGTGGTATTACAATATGGAAATGGATTCATCACCAGATCTTTATTAAGTATCTACTGTGTACTGTGTCATCTGAGTGTAAATTTCTAAGAGGGTTTTAAACTGTATTAGTCATCTAATAATCATTTCTCCAAATGCAACTGACTTTCCAGTGGGAATTAAACCTAGAACCTAGCAACGAGTTTGTTCCATCTTAGCAAAACATGCTCTTGCTGCAATAATAAAAAATAAAGAAGCAATGATTTCTCAACTAATGCTAACTTAAATGGCAAGAGTCACTGAAGTAATGCTACTGAAGTGTAATCAGACACAGTGCCAAAAGGACCAGAATTTGAAAGTGCCACCAAACAAGGGAAAGAAAGAGAACTAAAAAGAAATATTTAAATATAAAAACTAGATTATGGACCAGATGGGAGGGTTTTGTATCAGGAAAGTGAAGAATATGAAAAAGGAATAATAAAATCTATAATAATTCTTTGAGGAAGCAAAAAGACAGGATTGAAAAAATCATCACAGGGGAAATTGAATTATAATAATAGTCCTTTAAGGTTTGCAAAATGCTTTCCATATATAATCTCTCTTGGTTTTCACAACAATCCTGTGCTAGTATTATCCCCAGATAAACATTTCTTAACATCCCTGCTTATGTCCACTCCCTCCAGGCCAAGAGCTTTTTGTATTGATATATTTAGTAATGGCAAGTCCAAATTCTATTCTCAGACATCATCTTGTTAGCCATATGTTCACTTCCCAAATCTGTTTTCTCTTCTCAATCCCCTTATATTTACTTAGTACAGTTGAAAACACCATCTACATCCCTAAAAGCTTTAGTGTTTTTCCCAAGAATTTCATAATTCTTAGCAATACTTTTCAGGTTTTTTTTTCCTGGTGGTATCATGAATTTATTTGCCCCTATACAAAATGCCAGAAGTGTGTAGTAGTTGTGAAATTTCACAGGTCTCCAAAAGTTCTCTATCGAGACCCAGATACTTGTCTTGAAAAGAAAGGAATCTCCTTATTGTTTGTGTGAGGAAAAAAATATATGTCCCTTAGAACGGAGATATTAACCACCCTTCATGTATTCTGTTGAATGTTGCTGGATGGCCACTTACTCTGCACCATCACAAACACAAGAAGGAGCTTCCTCTCAAGATGGCTTAATTCTGCCTCTCCAGGAAAAGCCTTTTATCTCTTAAATCCAGAAACTCAGGACTCTCTTCTTCCCTTCTTTCCCAGTGTCCCATTCCTTTACCCTCCAGCCCCATAGTACAAGTGAGAATTTGCTTGTGCCTTCTAACTTCCTTTTTCTCCTAAAGTTTTTCCTTGAAGAATGTGGTAAAAAGTGAAAGCTTTTAACAGTTGGTTAGCGATAACTGAAGGACGCCAGTTTTTGAAGGACCACCCTTTCAGGGAGGAGACCGTGATGAACAGCCATGCATCTGCTAAGCACTCCACTTCTGGGGTGTGAGCTTAAAGGCAAGGAGAGAACGGAAGTGGTGCCTTTTCTCTCCTCGCTCGCTCGCTTGCTCTGCACACACACATGCTGACTCAAGTTCGACAGCATGGTCCTTGGTGATCGGCCTGGTCCCCCATAACAGCACGTGCTTGACGCGGTTCTCAGCCTCAGAGGTGGTTTTGGAAATTGGTGAGTTCTATACGGAATATAGACTAAGCTTAGACCTAAGACTATTTATTTGTATTTCTACTTTCCTATTTCTCTAATCAACATCACCTTGTTTGTTGGCTAATTAATTCCCAAACAATAAAAGCTAAGTAATCCATCTCTAACTAAAGCTCAGAGGCTTCTTTCTCTTACTGGTCTGGGAGATATATAAGGGAAAGGTTAAAGGGGAGTTTAATGCTCTTGTATCCAACTTTAAAATCTCACAAGCACTTCTTACATTCTTCCAAAGAACACTTCATTCTTCCTGATAAACTGAAAAGTAGGCATCTGTTCCTCCAGCTCTTTCACTTCCACCATTGCATATCCTCTCTAGGGCACATCAAAATCCTCTTTGCCTCCATACGTGTTTTGAAGTGATCTTGTCTCTTTCCTTCTGCTTGCCCTGGTGTAGCCAACTGGAAATACACCACATGCACCTTCTGCATGAGTGCTCCATCCTGGGAGGCTCATGACCAAAATATTTTAGGAAACAGAAAATCCTTTTCTGGAAATAGGTTATTGCAATATGCTCAGCTTTTCATTGGATATTAATTAGGACATTCCTGTCATAACCTAACACAAACAGAAGCAAACAACACAATCAACAAGCAAATACTCAATTATTTCATTAGATCAGTCCACATTTTCCTCCTTGCAGCTGATTTTCATCTAGCTTCCTGTACTCCCTTAGCCCCTAGACAGTCTATCAATTTAGTGGGGCTAGGGAAAGGCAGGAGAGAGATACAGCTACATTTATTTGTCAATAATACAAAAGCATAATACCTTTCTGACATAATAAAAGAAGCAAAGAGGAAATAAAATTATTTCATTAGAGCAACCAGATTCACCTCAGTCCCTTTTGGTTATCTATGCCCAGAGGTGGTCAGGGAACGGTGGACCCAAGCAGACCTCAAAACATCTTAATACCTCACACCAAGCCTTCTCTTCCCTTCCTCACAGGCTCTGGCCAATTTCTTCCTGCAGAATAGAACCTAAGCTTCTCTAGGCTAGCCTTCAAAGCTCACCAAAATAGCCCTCAGTAGGAAGCTTCTCCAGCCAAGGAAGACTCCTCTTCATTGTCTTCAGGACCTATCATGTTCCTTTTTCTTGTGCAATCCATAGCAACCACTCCATCATCAAGATCCAATGTCTTACTCTCTCCAGCAGAAGGCAAATCTTCCCTCTTTCAATTCCCAGTATACTTGTAGTTGGGACCCAGTCTGTTGACATAGTAGCCTACAGTGTCTTTGGGGGGGGGGGGTTAGTGAGGCAATCAGGGTTAAGTGACTTGCCCAGGGTCACAACAGCCAGTAATTGTCAAGTGTTTGAGGCCAGATTTGAACTCAGGTCCTCCTGACTCCAGGGCCGGTGCTCTATCCACTGTGCCACCTAGCTGCCCCCCTACAGTGTCTTATATGATGTTACCTGGATATTTCTTCTCCCCCATATGCTTCAGATTTGATGTTCCTTGAAGGCAATAGTACCTTCTATTTAGAATCATAGGTCTGGAACTTAAAAGGATCTCAAAGGCCACCAAGATCCATCACTTTACAGTATTGTAAAAATTTTAAGTCCAATGAAGAAAGGAAACAGCAAAGTCTCCAAACCATAGAAAAATAGGTTTCTTGAGGGAGGACCTATCTCACAATAAAGCCGGTCTTAAGCAGTTCTAGGACCTGAAAGACCCCAAACCTAGGGATCCAAGGGTTTTTATACTCACACAGGGTGTAAGAGTATTTATGTGGCACTATTTTTAGACAAACTCCTCCCACAAACACCATTTACACCACACAATTCAAATGGTTCATGTGCAATAAGTATAAAATAGAGTGAAGGAAACCTCAGTCCCATACACTTAACCTAGAGTGCTGGAACCACTATGGTTGATTTCTTTGATGATGGACAGCAGCAGAATCCATCAACTTCCATTAGATGTTCGAGTCCATCAACTCCATCAACTTCCATTAGATGTTCGAGTCCATCAACTCCATCAACTTCCATTAGATGTTCGAGCCCATCAACTCCATCAACTTCCATTAGATGTTCGAGCCCATCAACTCCATCAACTTCCATTAGATAGTTTTCCTCAATTACTGATTGTTCTTTCCTAACTCAAGAGCTATTCTTTTTAGTATTTGACCTTTAAGCTGATTGGTGGATATCTAACCACAGCGGATTAAACTAATGGTTTCAATTATGTGGTTTACATAAGTTCTTCTAATATCTATCTTACTTAGTCCATTATTATTTGATTAGACTACTGAAGAATACCTAAATATGTTAAATCAGAATCCTTTAGTCTATATACCAATTATTACCATAGTTAAATAATTTATATCTAAGGGGTAGGGAAAATCTCACTCACAACAGGTGAGGAAACTGAGGCACAGAAGTAAAATGGCTTACCTAAGATTACACAGGTAGTAAGATACCAAAGGTAGTTCTAATAAACCATGATCCAGGACCAAAGCATCCTAGAGGTGCATAATAAAGGTCTGTGGGATTGTAGAGGCAAAAATGGCTGTTATCAATGGGGGAAGAGCAGAACAGGCTTCTTGGAAGAGATGGGGTTTGAACTAGCCCCTCAAGGATGGCTAGGACTTCAATGAAAAATGTTGAAGAGGGAGGTGATGAGGAAAGCACAAACAAAGTCACTGAGCCAGAAGATTGCCATATGTACAAAAGCCGGGAGTTGGGCTGATAGCAGAATGATCCAGGTTAGTTGAAGTGTAAGCTCTACTTGGAGGAGGGGGGTGGGTGTGCAATTTGGGATAAGTCTAGAGAATGAGAATTGCAATAAACTGTACAGGGCCTTGAGGGCCATACGGATTTTACTCAGAAGGCAATAGAGAGGCATTGACATTTTAAAGAAGAGGAGGGACAAAGACAGACTGGTTAAAGGATTGTAGGTAACTGTTGTCTCATGTATGAATCAGATACAAGTATGAAAAGGAAACCAAATATAATAATAGTTACATTTGTGTTGCATTTAAAGTCTGCCAAGTGCTATATGTTATCTTATTTGATAAATAACTTCTGGCAAAACCTTGATCCCGGGTCTGTTGTAGAGATATTGTAAGGCCATGGAAAGAGCTTTAGATACAGACTCAGGGAACCTGGGTCCAAATTCCACCTATGCCACTCACTATCTCTGTGACCTTAGGTAAGATTCTTCACATTTCTGGGCCTTGGTTTCCTCCTCAGTCAAATGAGAACTGGATTGGATTAGTTCGCCTCTTCCAGACCTCAAGTTACGACCTCTTGGTCAGAGGACATCCAAGTGATAGAGATGCTGGGTGGGCTCAGTCTTTGGAAGCCACAGCCTCCAGGCCGTGCTAATGACTGTTTTCTCTCTTTGCATTGTCCAGCCTTCAGGAAGCTAAGGATCACCCAGGCTTCCCTGTCACTTTTGGTTCTTGCTCTGGCTGCTGCCCTTAAAGTTGTGGTTATTCTATGTAAGTTCTCACCCTACCTCCACTGATCTGGAGGGTTCCAGGCCTTAAAACTCTTTTTCAGATCAGACTGGGAGAAAACACCAAAGAAAATCTTGGGAGGGAGCAGCATCTAGACTAATTTGGGGTGGAGGTTGATTGGGGTTATGCAAGCAGACCCTCTGCTCATTCTCCTGAGATTAAAAAAAAAAGTCAGAGGCATATAGAATGCTATTAACTCAATCACTTATTAAAAATCTGCTGTATGCCAGACATGGTGCTAGGCACTTTGCATACAAAGTTGATAATCCCTTCCCCTAGGGAGCTAACATTTTATCAAGAGAAATAACATGTACACCTGTGGGGTTTTTTTTATTTTACTTTATTTTTTAAATAATCAATAGTATTTTTTAGTTTCCAACATTTATTTTTTTAAAAATTTTTGTGGGGCAATGGGGGATAAGTGACTTGCCCAAGGTCACACAGCTAGCAAGTGTCAAATGTCTGAGACCATATTTGAACTCAGGTCCTCCTGAATCCAGGGTTGGTGGTTTATCCACTGTGCCACCTAACTGCCCCTCAACATTCATTTTTGTTTTTGTTTTGTTTTGGTTTTTTTAGGCAATGGGGGTTAAGTGACTTGCCCACGGTCACACAGCTAGTAAGTGTCAAGTGTCTGAGGCCGGATTTGAACTCAGGTACCCCTGAATCCAGGGCCGGTGCTTTAACCACTGCGCCATCTAGCTGCCCCCAACATTCATTTTTGTAAGATTTTGAGCTCCAAATTTTTCTCCCTCCCTCTCTCCCCTATCTGCTCCCTGAGTCAGCAAGCAAGGTTACACATTACAATCATATTGAACATATTTCCACATTTGTCATGTTGTGAAAGAAGAATCAGAACAAAAGGGGAAAACACAAGCAAGAAACAAAACAAAACAAATCCAACAACAACAAAGTGAAAATAGTATGCTTCAATCTACATTCAGACTCCATAGTTCTTTTTCTGGATGTGGGGAACATTTTCCATTATAAGTTTTTTGGAATAATCTTAGATCGTGGTATTGTTGAGAAGAGCTAAGTCTATCACAGATACATACTGTTAACATATGCTTATTAATGTATACCATACATACACAAAGCAATTTGGGATTATGTGTAGGGAAGCCCTAGGCACCTGGGGGCAGGGAGGGTTCTGGAAAGACCTCTTGTAAGATATGGCACTTGATTTGAGCCTTTGAAGGAAGCTAAGCTTATGGACAGATAGGTGGCACAGTAGATAGATCACCAGACTCATCTTCATGTGTGCAAATCTGGCCTCAGACACTTAATTGCTATATGAACCTGGGCAAGTCACTTCACTCTGTTTGCCTCAGTTTCCTCATCTGTAAAATGAACCAGAGAAGAAAATGGCCAAACACTCCAGTATCTTTGCCAGGAAAACCCCAATTGGGCTCACAAAGAGTCAGACATGACTGAAAAATGACTGAACAACAACAACAAATGGATTCTAAGATAAGGGAATACATTCCAGGTGTGGGGGACAGCCCATGCAAAGGCAATGAAATGGGAAATGCCAAATCATGTGAGATGAACAATATGAAGGTCAGTTTGGCTTAACAGGACCTAAGAACTGACCAACAGTCCAAGGATCCCATAGGGTATCAGAAATGCTAGACTGGAGAGGCAGTGTTACATAGTCAAGAGAGCCAGAAAAACATGGGCTCAAATGCTGTCTCTAAAACCTACCAGCAGCATAGGATTGGAACCCACGTCCTCTGACTTCAAATCTTTGCATCTTTCTTCTGTACTACATTGTCCCCCTTATCTGTTCACATGTAAATCTGGTGGTTACAGGTCTTGCTTTGGAAGGCATAGTTGACAGGCTGGTGATAATCACTGCCCTCTCCTTTCTATTGCTTTGTCTCTCAGCTTCTTCTAATCAGCCACACTCTGTTATGACAATTCTCTTTTTTAAAAAAAATCTGGAGACAGTGTAATGGTCTCTCAGGTCCCTGGCATCCCCTCTTATGATACTTGATGGAGTTTAAATTGAATAAAAAGTTAGGAGCATATAGTCTCAATAGCTCAGAGCCCCCAGTTAGGAAAATTATTAACATTTAGAGAAAGGTTTGTATTGTTGAGGACTGTTAAGGGGTCCTCTGAACTTGTCTTTTTGAATTGTCATATTCTCCAGAACCACTGGATCCAGAGCATGTAGGAGGCCCTGAATGTGTCAAAAATGAAGCCCCTTACCCCCAGTCCCTGGGCTGAAATAATTTGTTGTTTGCATCCCAAACTGGACCTCCTGTGTGTCCTTGGGGATCAAGACAGGCACCAGCCAGTCTGCAATAGATCAGAAGGAATATATGGGGGGAAAAATAGACTAAGATGTAGCAGTTTGTCAAGAAAAGGTTCAGTGGTCTCCTTGCCCTTCTCTACATCATCCCCCCTCACCTCCCTTCACCTTCTTTCTTGTGCAGCTGGGACCCTTGTAGATAAGCAGACCATCCTATCTTCAGAGTCTAGCAGTTCTCAGAAGAAAAGAATGCTGCATTTGCCATCACCTTGATCCTCCCCTTCAGGAGGGGTATTATCCTTTTCTCACCTTTAGCACACCTTCCCACCCTTCCATGCCATGCTCCTTCCTGATATCTCTTCCTTCCTTTGCCCTATTCTCATAAATATGCAAACTTCTGGATGGGCTCCCTGTGCATGTGCATTTCTCTTGTAATAAACCTAGTTTTCACCTAAGTTCCATGAAGCTGTGATTCCCTGTTGACCGTATCTCTGTCCTAATGTAAAGGTGGGTTTATGTCTAGCCAATCTCTGGCCCCTCCATGGCTGAGGTTACCAGAAACATAGAGGTAAACAAATGAGCGGAGCCTGTGCCAGTGTCTGTCGATGTTCAGGCACTGGGAGAAGAAGTTGGGAGAAGACTCTTCTGGGAACTTTCCTTAGTCCTTGCAAAGGTCAGTACAACAAGAAGTTCCAGCCCAAGGCTTCTGATCCAAGATGTCTCATTGATTCTCCTTGATCTTTCCCTTCTGGGCCCCAGCTTGACCCCGTTTTTCTTTCCTTTTCACACCTTGTCCCTCTGACCCTACTTCTTGCTGGCTCTGTTTCTGATCTCCTCCTTCTTCCTCTCAGGCTGTCTCTTGAAGAGTGTGTTTCTTCAAAGCCAAAGAGTCTGACTCAATTTCCCATTCCTGTCAAAGATCTAGACAGTTTTAAATTAATCTTAGGATCTGAATAGAATGTCCATCCCTTTCAGTTACAAGGTCAGCAGCCAGCTGCCAAGTCTCTACTCCAAGGGCTTATCAATGCTTATTGAGTTGGACTGATCCCCTTTCTAAGGCTTCTCCCTTTCTAATGCCATGCCCCTGTGATTCTAGATCTTCAAGAGAAAAATGACCAAGTTGAGAGGGCCAAGATCTTCAATGAAGCTCTGAAACAGCAAAACCGTGAGTTGCTTCCTCCCCCACATCCTTTGCATTGACTCCCAAGCTCTTACCCAGCTCCTTCATCACTCAAGCTCGAGTTTCACATGAAGAGGCATCCAAGACACAGGCAGCCTGTTCCTCCTCTGCTAGCTTCCTCTCTGCCCTTCTTCCTGGACACTTCAGAAAAAGAGAGGAAGTGAACAGTTCCTCATCTCCAAACCAACATGTACCCCAACCCTGGCACCCCTAGAGACATCTGATTGCACCCTGGCTCACACTGACCAAGCTTTGTCACTGCTCTGTACCCAGCCCTCTTGAGGTCCAAGAGGTAGTGCTGAACTCCGCTCAGCTCTGGTCTTTCCCTCTCCTCATTCTTGCTCCTCTTCCTTCCCAAGGAATCCTTGTTCAGAGGGTCTCAGAGGCTGAGATTGTCCATGGAGGAAATCTCTACCACTTTTCCTGTGAGAAAATGTCCTGGGATGATGCCAATCAGTACTGTGTGTCAATGGGCTCCAATCTGACCTCAGTGGAAGAGCAGGTCAGTCTTGACTTTGCTGTCCAGAGAGGTGGGAGGTTGGGATATCAGGAAGTTGGGTGTCCATGGGCAGCTCACTTTATCCTCCCTGAAAGTCTACAAGGGACCCAGACATAGTCTCATACATACTTAGGGCTTACTGAAAACACACAGAGAGGCAAAGCATCCAGGGCTAGGAAGGTGATCCAATCCTTCCCTTGCTTGTGTCTGGCTTGAGTATGTGTACTTCAGTTTAAAAGCCCACTGGTAAGCTGGGGAATGGTCAGAAGGTGCAGGCTCTGGAATCCATGAGATACAAGAATCAACCATAGGAAATAGGGATGCTTGACCTGAAGAAGGAAAGGCTCAGGGCACATGAAGGCTTCCTGAAAATATTTAAAGAGCTATCAGGGGAAAGAGGGATGAACTCTTGGGATCTTCTTGACCCTAGAGGGGAGAACCAGGAGCTCTGTAGAGAAGTTGCAAAGAGATGGATTCCAACCTGAGGTAGGTGAAACTTCTGGACTAGGACATCTTCCCCACATTGGAATGGACTGACTTGGGAGGGATAGAATTCCCCTCGCTGGGCATCTGGGATCAGAGGCTGGTTGACCACTTGTCCATCAGGAGTCTTATAGCAGGGATGCATTTTCAGGTTTAGATTAAATAGCCCCTGAGGTCCCTGAGACTTGAATTCTGTGAGTCGCCAGACAAAGAACATGGAAGATACTCGATCACTTTCCCATTTTAGGGTCTCATTATTGATTTTGGTTGCAAGAGATAAAATAGCCCAAGTGATAGGCTAGGCTACCAGCCCTCCCCAGGCCAACAGGAAGATTCAGAGTTACCCCAGGGGAGGTTGGAATCTGGAAACTTTATAATGAAGTATACAAAGGGATCTGGGAGTCTGTTGCAGATGCAGAAATCCATGGTAAGTATATCCCAGCCCTGTCTGAATGCCCTGATCTTGAGTGGGACAGATAAGAACAAACACAAAGAGGGCGGGATTCCTTTGGTGCCATTTTTGTCCCAGAGACCCTTGGCAGCCCAATAAAGTTGAAGAACCCATTCTCAGGATATTTTCCAATCAAATGTTTTTTTTTCCAATTAACAAAAAATGCTCTCTCCCACCTACCTCTCCCCCTACTCCATTGTAAAGAAAATTAAAAGAAAAGAAATATAAAAACCCATGTATAGTTAAGCAAAATGGATTCCCACATTGGCCATTTGCCCCCAAATACACATCTCCTTTTGCACATTGAGTCCATTGCTTCTTTCAGGAGGTGGATATATGTTTCCTTCTGGGTCCTCTGGAATACGGCTTGGTCATTGTTTTCATCAGAGTCTTTTTTTTTTAATCAGTCTTGATTGCTTTTCTTTTCAATGTTGTGGCTACATGTATTATATAAATTTCTCCCCTAATCAGAGTAATGTTTTTAAATGCCCCCCAATAAAATACATGATATTTCAAAAGAAATCAGATTATATTGGAATATAATTTGTCAAAATGTTTTTGAAAAAAAACAAACTAAAGATTTCACAGACCCTAGGGAAGGCACTCCTGAACTGAGTCCTGGGCTTAGAATCAGGAAGCCCAGGACTCAAGCCTCACTTCAGGACCTCACTGGATGGATGAACATGAGTAACTCATTCCACAGGTTAGTTTGTCTAATGAGCTAATGATATCTGCCATGCCTATTTCAACAGATGTGGTATGGGGTTAAAATGAGAAAAGGTTCATTAAGTGCTTTGCAAATCTTCTTGTACTAAAGAGTTGTTAGCTCTTATTCCCTATTAGCCCAGGACATCTCCTCCTATACAGTCTGACTTTTGCTTGAACCCCCTCTTTGTCCTTTGTCAGTGTCCCTCCCCATCCCCTCTCCACCCTCATCCTACCCTTCCATAGGCTGGAGAAGCTGAAATGAATCTTGAGCCCCCTTCTTCTCTCTGCCCTCCCTCAGAGAGGACAGCCGGTTTCAGTTCCCTGGGGCCGATGTGTGGGAGAAACACGGACTCTCCTTCTTGTTTCTGTGACCCCATAGTGTGGGGCTGGCTGCTGTAGTTTGTAGGAGAGGGGGCAGCTCAGGCCTCTGTGGCAATTAGAGCACATGAAAATTACCCCCTCACTGGGCAAAATGGTACAAACCTTAGAGCTGGGTCTCAGTGCCCTACCCTAGGAATCCCACAAAGGAAAGAGCAAATCTCCTTCATGAGCATCTCTGCTTCTAGGCTGGAGAGGTTGAAATATGTGCTTGTGCCTGGGCATACATTCATTTATTAAATAAGCCAGGGCCCCTCACTGCCCAATTGAAGTCTGTTGTAACAATTAAAAGAGGAAAGGAAACACCGAAGGAAACCACCTACTGTGGTTTCTGAATCCCACCTTGGTGCCACAGAGAGCAAAGGGGCAAAGAAAGACAAAATGGAATTGGTTATGCCAATTCTTCAGTCTTAACAATCCATTTTTTGCAATTCCCCACAGCACTTAGCAAGCACTTAGAAAATGCTTTCTGACTGATAAGCATACTTTCCACCCTAGGCACATATATAGACATTAAGGTGGCAGCACAGTGACTAGAGTGCTGGTCTGGGGATCAGAAGGACCTGAGTTCAAATCTGACATCAGACACTTACTAGCTGTGTAACCCTGGACAAGTCACTTCACCCTGTTTGTCTCAGTTTCCTCATCTGCAAAATGAGCTGGAGAAGGAAATGTCGAAACCACCCCAGTATCTTTGCCATGTAATAGTTGGACATGACTGGAATGAGTCAACAACAGCAGGCACATATATGTGCCCAAATGCATATACACATACATATACATGCTCACATACCTACACACATATATGTACACATATACACATGTATATGAACATATGAAGTAACACATATACAATCCATCTTTGCCCGCAAGGAATCTATATTCTATTGGGGTATATAATTAACATGTATATGGACTGAAAAGCAGACTAACATAATTTGGAAGACCTAGATTCAAATCCTGCTTCTGGCATAGACTAGCTATGTGACCCTGGATAAGTCACTTAAACTCTGCTTCAGTTTCCTCATCTGTAAAATGAGGATAATAATAGCACCTACCTCCCAGGTTAGTGTGAGGATTAAATGAGGTCATAATTGTAAAGTGCTTAATGCAGTGTGTGGTGCATAGTAGGTGCTATATAAATGTTAGCTATCATTATTATGATCACCCAAGGTCATAAAGTCAGTGTGTATAAGAGGCAGGACTAGCTGGCTGTGAAACTAGGTCTTTAGAGACCATACAACAGCTACATGTGTGAGATAAATATAGATATTTACAAAATCAATACAGAATGATTTTCAGGGTGGGTTGGGGTAAGAGAACCCAAACAGATGGGAAAGGAGAACAAATCTAATGGAGAAGATGATATTTGGGCTAAACTTGGAAGAAATTGAGCGGTTCTAACAGACAGAGGAGAAAAAGAAGTATTTTCCATCCATGAAGGACAGCCCATGCAAAGGCAGGAGATGGGAATTGTGTCATCTGCAAGGCCAGTTTGACTGGACCTTAAGGTTCATGAATAAGTATAATTAGCATTTATATAGTGCCTGCTATGTGTGCTGTTTTAATTGTTTTAAAAACCCTCACAACTATAGGTGGTATTATTATTCCCATTTTGCAGTTGAGGAAACTGAGGCAGACAGCAGTGAAGTGATTTGCCCAATGTCAGACAAGCTAGTAAGTAACTGAGGCTGGGTTTGAACTTGTCTTCTTGGCTTCAGGCCTAATGCTGTAGCCACTGCCCTATTTAGCTGGACAGTAATAAATAGTCATTCTAGAAAGATAGGACAAAAACAGGAGTCAGGTAAAGGAATTTGTATTTGGTACTAGAGTTAATAGAAAGCCATTGGGTTTTAAAGGTCAGAGGAGTGACATCATCAGACCTTTGCTTGAGGAACACACACACACACACACACACACACACACACACACACACGTGCGCGCGCACGCGCGCGCACATACAAATGGAATACTTACATACACAATCCAGAAGTGAATGCATACTCGCAATGCACAAACACACACAGGTACCCTTTTAAAAATGATCTTTTCACTCCATAGGAATTTCTTTATAAACACACCAACGGTACCTACTATTGGATTGGACTGAATAATCAAAGTGCTTTAGGCTGGCAATGGACTGATGGGACCCCATATGATGAAGCCAAAAGCAAAGAGTGAGTCCAGTCCCCCTTCCTCCCCTCCTTTCCCCCTTTCCGCTCCAAAAGTGACCCTTGGAATTTCCCCAAGGGAAACTCAGACTGACTACCTAGTTAGAAAAAGCAAGTATATGCATTCCTTGCCCTGCATGACCTCTCGGGGAATGTATGCTTTGTATGTGTGCATGCATACATGTGTGTGTGTGTCCCCAGGAAGAACAGAGGTAAGGAGAATGTGAGGACCTGTGTATGGATGTGTGTGTGTGTGTGTGTGTGGTGGGGGGGGGGATGGAGCAATCATCTGGGTTATCTCCAGAAGGCATTCGATATTATGCTTGCCTCTCTACCCCAGTCCTCCCAAGCTCTGGCCGTGGGCTGGGCAGGTAGGCGCTTTTGAGACACCATACCGTGGCAGCATCTGAGGCTAGACCTACATGAGGCTGCTTCACTCCAGGGCAGGCTCCAGACCTTGGAGAGGAAGTATTTTAATAGTCCTTGGTGACCAACCCAGAATTCGAAGGATTGAGCGCTGTCATTTCAATGACCTCTCTTTCCAGGTTCTGGGCCACTGGGAAACCAAGCAATGAAAAAGGAAAGATATGTGCCCGTTTCTGGGCAAAAACACAAAAATCATGGAATAATTACCTTTGCACGTTTTTGTGCAAGTTCATCTGTGAGTGGAACTGTGAGGAGTCTGGACTGTGCCCAAACATCCAAACAGCTGACTCCTGAATGCTGCTCACCTCCAACCCAGAGGCAATGGGGAAGATGGCAAATGTTGCTCTACCTACCATGAGCACAGTGGAGCTCAGCAGTGCCATTTTCCTTTCCAATTTCAAGTTCTCCAGAAGGAGCCTGGAAGACCGTATAATGCTCTGATCACTTGTACCAAATGATGTCCACTTACCTTCAGGCAGCCATAGACCCTCCCTCCTCTCCTAGTCATCATTGCTGGAGCAATCACCCAGGCCTGTGCCCTCACCACTCACTCATTTCTCAGGTGCCCCTCACATGTGAAATGCAGTTCTTGCCCAGCCTTCTTTCCTCTTCCCTCATAAGTTAAGAAACAAATTTGAGGAGAGGGGCCTGACGTAGAACTTGCTACACATCCTGTTCCCCCAGGTAGAACATATTGCAAGATTCCTATCTACTGATCACTAGTTCTGGAAATCACAAGATCCCAGCTCATCCTAGCTCTGAAATACCTTCCCCTCCTCCTGCCAAGGTCAGTCTGGGCCTGTTCTCTGTCCAGGGGTCGAGGGCAAGGCTTGGCTACTTTTGTTTCCCACTGGAGATCCAAGAAAATGAAGACACCCTGTTAGATTCAAATGTACATTTGAATCTAACAACTATGAGGACTCTGTCCTGAACAAGGAGAGGGTATGTGATTGTAAAGGAAGGGCAGTGTTATATATAATACACACAGATGACAAATCAGATGTTATATACCTCCATACATGGATAGATAGATACAGATATATAAACACTTTGCAAACCATTAAGTGATATATAGCTATGAGCCTTTGCTAAGATCTCATTTACATTTTTTAAGTAGCCTTTGGACAGAAGTGATCCTGGGAGTGTAATGAGCTGATTGTTAAATTTTCAGTGTGAGCATTTACACCTTGGAAACAGCAATAGCTCCCAATCAGGACTTGATTCATCGTTTTGTTGACTATCTAGGCTTAAGAAAGTGTTAATAATACAGATTACACTTTAGCATGTGTCATGAGAACATTTTTTTTTGAAGCGTCAGGTCATTGAATATTTAACAACAAACCCTCAGTCCTGGGACAAGTCACCAAAGACAGCACTAAGTCACTAAGAACAAGTCAATATCCTGCTATTGCTTTTAAAAAGCATTTAATGAAAAAAAACAAATAAAAAGCATTTAATATTCTATGTACTATTGTTCAAGTGGATAAAATAACTGTTTTTGTAACTGAATAAAAGAATTTGGATATAAATGTTTCTCCATTTTTGTCTCTGTATCCCTGGTGCCTTGCAGTGTACTGAATACGTAGTAGATGCTTCTCCAGTGACTATGAATGAATGAATTGTAATTTCCTGACTTTTTCGCGGACCACATTTAACTTACCAAACTCCCAAAGTTATAATAATAGCATCTATGCTGCAAGGTTGTTGTGAGAATCAAATGAGATAATATTTGCAACGTGCTCAGAAAAATTCCTGCCACATAATAAGCACTACATGTATGGTGTTATTGCTGTTGTTACTGCTACTTCTCAGGGTTGTTGGGAGGATCAAATGATTGTTGTTTGTACTTTGTTCTTGAAGAGGACCAATGAAATCAGGAGGAGGATTTCTTTTTTTTCTCATTCACGTTCATTTTATTATTATTATTAATCACAAAAGTATTTTATGACTTTCCAGTTACATGTAAAGATAGTTTTCAACATTTGTTTTCATAAGATTTTGAGTTCCAAATTTTTCTCCCTTCCCTCCCCCCTCCCCAAGACATAAAGCAATGATATAGGTTCTATATGTACAATCACACTAAACATATTTCTGCATTAGTCATGTTGTGAAAGAAGAATCAGAACAAAGGGGGAAAACCTCAAAAAAGAAAAAACAACAACAACAAAGTAGAAACAGTATGGTTCAACCTGTATTCAGAATCCACCATTCTTTTTTGGGGATGTAGAGAACATTTTCCATCATGAGTTCTTTGGAATTGTCTTAGATCATTGCACTGCTGAGAAAGTCAAGTCTATCACAGTTGATCATCACACAATGTTGCTGTTACTGTGTACAATGTTCTCCTGGTTCTGCTCCTCTCACTCAGCACCAGTTCATGTAAGTCTTTCCAGGTTTTTCTGAAATCTGCCTACTCATCATTTCTCACAGCACAATAGTATTCTATGGCAAATAAATTAAATGCGATCATCCTATTTCTGTCCCAAGTGTAGGGAAAATTAGCTAGGGTTTATCATATATTTGTTACTTAGAAATTAGAAGCTACTGCACCAGTTTGGGGCATTAAGAATTTATTAAAGCATATTAGATATTAATAAAGAAAGCACACATGGCTCTGAAAGATAGAAAAGCCTAACTAGGAGACAAGAGTAAGAAAATGGGGAACCCTAGTGGGCTGCATTTGCTCTCGCCAAGTTCCAGGGCCAAGAGAGTGATCAGGGAGCATAAACTCCCTGAGGGAAGGACAAGAGGTGGCCCTTACATGCTGCTTAAAGCTAATTGACTAGTATCATTCAAATCTATTGGTTCACTAGATTTGAGGGTGGTTCGGTGGTGCTGATGTCAGAGCCCAGAGAACAGATCCTCTGGCGGGAACAAGGCTTTCAGGTGGGTGTGGTTTTAATCCCCATTCAGGGTCCCAGGTCCCACTTGGCTGACTCTGGGCCAGTCTTCAAAGGTCAGGCAGTTAGGCCCTCGATAGAGGAGGTCTCTGAGAGTCCCAAAACCCCATTATCTTCTCACAATTCCATAACATTCACATACCACAATTTGTTCAGCCATTCCTCAATTGATGGGCATCCCCTCAATTTCCAACTCTTTGCCACCACAAAGAGAGCTGCTATAAATATTTTTGTACATGTGGGTCCTTTTCCCTTTTCTATGATCTCTTTGGGATATAGACCTAGTAGTGGTATTACTGGGTCAAAGGGTATATGCACAGTCCCATAGCCCTTTGGGCATAGTTCCAAATTGCTCTCCAGAATAGTTGGATTAGTAGGTGGATTTTTTGACTTGCAAGTCCAGCTGCAAGACATAGGTCAGGTTGATTGGAAATGACTCTAGATGCAGTGGGAGACTTTGGTCTTTTTAATCTAAGGTCTTTCCCAGGTCTTAGTTTGTCTGAGGCAACACCCATTCAGTGATTTAAGACTAGGTAAGAAATGAGGTGTGGCAAGTAAAACTATATGTGGTCACTCTATTTCTGTCCCAAGTGTAGGGAAAATTAGCTGGGGTTTGTCATATATTTGTTACTTAGAAATTAGAGCCTACTGCACCAGTTTGGGGGCATTAAGCATTTATTAAAGTATATTAAATATTAGTAAAGATAGAGGACATGGTCCTGAATGTTAGGAAAGTCTAGCTAGGATAGAGGAGGAGAGAGAAAAAGGCATCGCCACCTATGAGTCTCTGGCCAAAAGGAAGTTCCTTTTCCTGTGTGAGTGGAAGCTTCCTGTGGGTCTGGATGAGAGGTGGTCCCTACACACTGCTTCAAGCTAATTGGTCAGCATCCCCCTAATCCATTGGTTCACTGGACTTGAGGGCAGTCCATGAGTAGAACGCTGAGATCAGAGCTCAGAGAACACACCCTGTGAGGGCCAGGCCCTTAGGTAGTCATGGTTTCAACTACCCTGATGTCTTAGGTCCAGTGGATAAGATAGAAATTTTTTAAATCCAGTCTTCATCTCTTTTAAGAGATCCCAGGGGAAAAATAAAAACTTGTAACAATATCATAGCCAAGGGGGCAGCTAGGTGGCTCAGCTGATAGAGCACTGGCCCTGGAGTCAAGAGGACCTGAGTTCAAATCCAGTCTCAGACACTTGACACTTACTAGCTGTGTGACCTTGGGCAAGTCACTTAACCCTCATTGCCCAACCAAAACCAAAACCAAAACAAAAATGAAAACAAAAAACAAAGAATATCATAGCCAAATTCTATAACTTCCAGGTCAAAGAGAAAATATTGTAAAAAGCGAGAAAGAAACAATAGTCAGAATCACACAAGATTGAACAATTTCCATGTTAAAGGAGAAGAGGGCTTAGAATATGACATTCCAGAAGAAAATGAGCTAGCATTAAAACCAGGAATAACCTACCCAGAAAAGCTGAGTACAATCCTCTCAGGAGGAAAAATGGGTATTTAAGGAAATAGAAGACTTTCAAGAATTCCTAATGAAAAGACCAGAGATGAATAGAAAATTTGACATTCAAACACAAGACTCAAGAGAAGCATAAAAAGGTAAACATGAAAGAAAAATAATAAGTGATTAATAAGGTTAAACACTTTACATTCTCATGGGGTAAGATAAAACATGTAACTCCTTAGAACTTTATCATTATTAGGGTAGTTAGAAGAAATCTGCATAGACAGAGGGCATTAGTGTGAGTCAGTTATGCTGGGTGATTTTTAAAAAACGAAATGGTAAGAAAGAAGAATGCATTGGGAGAAGAGAGAAAGGAAAGGAAGAATGTAAAATTATCTCACATAAAAGAGGCATTCAAGGAAGACCTTTTACTGCAGAAGGGAAAGTGTGGGGGATGACAGGCAATGCTTGAACCTTATTCTCATTGTGATTGGGAAGAATATAAATGCACAATCGGTTGCATACAGAAATCTGTCTTACCCAACAGCCAAGTAGGAGGGAAAAGGGATAACATAAAGGACAGAGGATAAAAGGGAGGGAGGATTAAGGAAGGAAGTGGTCAGAAGCAAAACAGATTTGGGGAAGGAATAAGAGAGAAAGATAAATAGAATAAAGTAGAATGGAGATAAATACATAGTTAATAATTATAACTGTGAATGGGAGGAATTCACCTATAAAACAAAGGCAGGTAGTAGAATGGATTAGAAATGTGAGAATTGGGATGACACCCCCTGCTGGGAGGGACATTGTGAGCTGAAAAGAAAGCATGTGACTTGGCATCCATGTGTGACTTAGCACCTGAAAGTTACCACCTGTTAGTTGTGTCAATCAGTGCTACCAACCAGTTAGCTTGGAGCTCTGTGTGTGGATGGCCCTCTTTCCTGTTTCACAGGAGGCTTCTGGGAAAAGGAGGGAGGAGCGAGTCTTTTCGTGACCAGACAGGGGCTTGGTGGCAGAGACGGGCAGGATAGGGAGAGCAGGCAGATATCATACTTTATCCCTGTTTCTCTTTACTAACCCCTAATATACTTTAATAAATACTTAATGCCCAAAGATTGGTGCTATACATTTTCTAACTTAAGGCGATCACTCATTAGATTTTAGACATCATAGCTAGAATTTTAGGCCCTTACAGAAATCAGAATCCAATAATATGTTGTTTACAAAAGACACACTTGAAACAGAAAGACATGCACAGAATTAAAATAAATGAATGGAGCAGAATCTAATATGCTTTAGTTGAAATAAAAAAGGCAGGGGTAGCAATTATGATCTCAGACAAAGCAAAAGCAAAAATAGACCTAAATAAAAAGAGATAATCAGGAAAACTACATTTTACTAAAAAGTACTGTAGACAATGAAGAAATATTTTAAAATCCTCTTTTTAGCAAGTCTCATTTCTCAAATACATAAAAAGTCAAATTTATTAAAAAAAGTCATTTTCCAATTGTCAAATAGTCAAAGGATAGGAACAGGAATTTTCAGAAGAAGAAATCAAAGTTATCTATGGGCACATGAAAAAATACTCTAAATCACTATGGATCAGAGAGATGCAAGTTAAAACAACTCTGAGGTACCTCCTTCCATGTGTAACGATTGTTGACTAACATGACAGAAATGGAAAATGACAAATGCTGGAGGGGATGTGGAAAAATACTATAGTAATGTACTGTTGGTGAAATTGTGAACTAGTACAATCACTCTGGAGCACAATTTAGAACTGTTCCCAAAGTGCTATGTGAGAAAATAATGGGTTTTGGGGTTCCCAGAGGCCCCCCATTGGGAGCCTTGCCTGATCTGTTTCAGAGCCAGCCCAGTGTCAGTAAAGTTGGAGACACATTAGAGATTAAATCCATACCTCCCTGAAAGTCTTTCCCCTCAGAGGGTCTGCCCTCTGGACTCTGACCTCAGCACATACTACCCATTTTAATATGGACCACCCTTCTGTCCAGTAAACCAATAGATTTGAATGATTCCAGCCATTAGCTTTGAGCAATGTGTAAGGACCACCTCTCCTCCAGACTGCAGGGAGTTCTTTTGTGCGCTCTCTTGGCCTGGAATGCTGGAGGAGGCAGCCACAAGGCCCCCTGGAGCTCTCTCCCTCTATTCTAGGTAATGTAGGGCTCCTGAACTTTTGGAGCCATGTGCTCTTTCTTTACTAAAATTTAATATGCTTTAATAAATGCTTAATGCCAAAGACTGGTGCTATAGCTTCTAATTTATAAGTAGCAATATAGAAACCCCAGCTAAGCTCCCTAAAACCTAGAACAGAGACAGGCACCCCCATATATTTTCAAATGACACAGCTTTAAAACTCTGCATACCCTTTGACCCAGAAATATCACTACTAGATCTATATCCCAAAGAGATGGGAAGAAAATGCAAAGGACCTATGTGTACAAAGACATTTAAAGCAGCCCTTCGTGTGGTGGCTAAGAATTGGGAACTGAGGGGATGCCTATCAATTGGAAGATGGCTGAACAAGATGTGGCATATTTGATGGAATACTATGGTGCTATAAGAAAAGGCAAGCAGTTGAGGGCAGCTAGGTGGTGGGGGCAGCTGGGTGGAGCAGTGGATAAAGCACCAGGCCTGGATTCAGGAGGACTTGAGTTCAAGTCCGGCCTCAGACACTTGATACTTACTAGCTGTGTGACCCTGGGCAAGTCATTTAACCCTCATTGCCCCCACAAAGAAGGCAAGCAGTGTGCTTTCAAAAAATGAGAAGACTTACATGAACTAATGCAGAGGGAAGTGAGCAAAAACAGGAGATCATTGTACACAGTAACAACAATGTTGTAATGATGATCAATTATGAAAAACTTAGTTACTCTGATCAAGACAATGATCCATGACAATTCCAAAGGACTTTGATGAAAAATGCTATCTACCTCCAAAGAGAGAACTGATGAATTTTGAGTGCAAATTGAAGTATAATTTTTTTCACTTTATTCTTGGTGATCTGCTAATATGGAAATATGATTTGCGTGGTTTCACATGTCCAATTGATATCATACTGTCCATCTTCTTAATGGGTGGGAGAAAGGCTGGAGGAAGGGAGAGAATTTGGAATTCAAAAAAAATTTCAAGTGTTAAAAATAAATAAATGAATAATATTTTTAAATGAACAAAAAACTAAAATAAAGCTCAGGAAAGTTAAGAGACTTGTCCAAAGTCACAGAGCTGACAGCCACCTAAGAAAGGTTCATACTTGGGTAACAAAGATTCTAAGTCCTGTGCTCTGTTCATTGTACCATATACTACATCTAACATCTATGATTTCATTCATGAGCCCTTCTTCCAATATTCCTTCTATTACTTAGAGGATTTGAGAATGACTAAGGTTTAAAAAAAACCCTCATTACCCTGCAAACCTGTTGCTAAGATCCTCCATGCTCAATCAAGCCTGTCCTTGAAAAATAGGTACATAATATTAAGACAACCAGATGGACTCCAAACCTATTATGTGACTAGTCTCCAATAGCTTTTGAAGGTTCAACAGCCATGGAGCAGGAGGTCTTCAGTAGAGTTACCCAAAGAGCTGTCCTTGGTCCTGTGCTATGTAAAATTTGCATCAATGATTTGGATCAAAATATAGGTGTTGTGTTCATTAAATTTGCAGATGATCCAAAACTGGAAGAGACAGTTAAACACTGGGACCCAAAAGGAGCTTGACACATGAGAGCATTTGGTTGAATTGAATAAGACCATTGACTAGAGATAAATAAAAAGTCTTAGGGGCAGCTAGGTGGCACAGTGGATAAAGCACTGGCCCTGCATTCAGGAGGACCTGAGTTCAAATCTGACCTCAGACACTTGACACTTACTAGCTGTGTGACCCGGGGCAAGTCACTTAACCCTCATTGTTCCACACACACAAAAAAAAAACCAAAAAAAAAGTCTTGTAAGACTTAAAACAAGACCCCCCCAAAAATCAGTTTTACAAGTATAAGATAGGAATAACCTGGTTAGACAACAGTTGTTCTGAAAAAATCTGTTAGGATTTTAGTGAGTCAGCAATATGATGGAAAACTAGGTGGTGCAGTGGATAGAGTGGTGGGCCTGGAGCCAGGAAGATTTAAGTTCAAATCCAGCCTCAGACACTTCCTAGCTATGTTAGCCTGGGCAAGTCATTTCACTTATGTGTGCCTCAGTTTACCCACTATAAACTGAGAAGAATAATAATAGCAGTTATTTGTCAGGATTATTATAAGGATAAAATGCAATAATATTGGTTAAGTTCTTAGTACAGTGCATAGTCAACACTTAACAAAGCCTTCCTTCACTCCCTGCCCTCCCTTCATTCTTTCTTTCCTTCTCTCCCTCCCTCCCTTCTTCCTTCATTCCTTTCTTCCTTCCTTCTTTCTTTCCTTCCCTCCTTCCTTTTTCCATTCTACAAAAAGCAAATGTAAACTTGTGCTGCATTAAAAGGGGTAGAGGTTCCAGGAAGAGGAGGTGGTAGTCCTATGTATTCTGATTTTGCCAAATACACTCCATCTGGGGTATTTTATTCATTCCTGGGAATCATGCTTTAAGCTAGAGTGTCTGAAGAAGGGCAGCCAGAATAGAATTGTGCATACCCTTTGAACCAGCAATACCACTGCTAGGTTTATATCCCAAAGACATCCCTAAAAAGAGAAAAAGACCTATTCATACAAAAATATTTATATCAGCTTTTTGTGGTGGCTAAGAATTGGTAACCAAAGGAATGCCCAGCAATTGGGGAATGGCTAAACAAACTGTGGTTTATTATGATAATGGAATATTATTGTGCTATAAGAAATGACAAGCAGGATAATTTCAGAAAGGCCTGGAAAGACTTGTATGAACTGATGTATAGTGAAGTGAGCAGAACCAAGAGAACATTGTGCACAGAGACAGCAATATTGTTTGATGAAGAACTGTGAATGACTTAACTATTCTCTTTTTTTTCTTTTCCTATTTTTGCAGGGCAATGAGGGTTAAGTGACTTGCCTAGGGTCACACAGCTAGTAAGTGTCAAGTGTCTGAGGCCAGATTTGAACTCAGATCCTCCTGAATCCAGGGCCAGTGTTTTATCCACTGTGCCATCTAGTTGCGCCCTTCCCAGTGTGTTATGATGGGATTCCTTTGGTGTATGGACTAGAACAGATGGAGGCTGAGATTTCTTCAAGCTTTCAGATTCTGTGGCTCTGTGATCCATGCTGACCAGGGATCCTTTGGCTCAGACTTCCCTTCCCTCATCGGACCATTACATGTGTCCGTGTAATAGAGGGATAGGTTTGCAATCTTGGTGCTGAAAGTGAACTTCAAGATCACCTAGTCTGACTCTCATTTTAAAAACTGGAGATAAGTCAGCTCTTTCTACGCAAATCTTCAACACCATGCTTAGTAACCGTAAAAGGCTCATTTTTAAAACTCAAAAGAAAATTGAAATAAAAAAAAATAGAGGAAGGAACTAATTCCCAGAAAGAAGAAATAACTTGGCCAAAACCACATGGAGAGTTGTGAGCACAGCTGAGACCAGCTCTTAAGTCTCCTGACTCCCAGGCATAGACAATGTAGAGAGAATGCCTCTGCTTAAAATGAACAGACACGGGTTGAAATCCTAGTTTTAGGACATCCCAGCTGTGTGATCTTGGGCATGGGATAGATAGGATTCCTCTAATGTATGGGTTGGGTTGGATGCCCATTTAGGTCCTTTCTTACTTTCAAATTCTATGATTCGGTGTTATCACTTCCCAGCTCTAGGCCTCAGTTTCCCCATATGGTAAAAATAAAAGCTAGGGATAATAGTACATGTCATGTTAACTTCACAAGGGATGTGCTGAGTTTGGCAGTCAACTGGCTGACTCTTTGACCACATCAGGGAAAGTTATTTGATTTGAGTAAACCATACCTCTCACCAGAGGCTGTTTTAGTCACTCCCCTTGTCTTTACTGGTTTAAAGTTTCCCTTTGATTCCAGGGTTTACTCAAAAACTAATTTCTCTAATTTCATGCAGACTTTCACTGAGCAGTTGTCTCCAATGGTTAGCTGCAGTTTTGTCATACATGTTTGACTTTGGGCCTGCCACTTAGTTACACTGATATTCTATCCCTTAAATGAGGGCTTCGAATGGGATGGCCCCTGAGGTGTCTTCTAGCACTAACTCTATGATAATATGATCTCTCTCATGGTCCCATCAGTGGCTATTCTGAACCCTTCCTTGTTCCTATGGTCATACTTGTGCCACCTTCCCTCATCAGACCATTTCACCTGCTACATTATTTTTTATTTCACTTTTCTTATGAGTTAAAAAAAATGAGCCCTTTGGTGTTGACAGCAAAAGTGCTGAAGTTTTGCCAAGAAGGGCTCACTGCTCTCATTTGTAAATGCTACACAAATCAGTGACTACAAAAGCAGATGTCCCCTTAATATTACCAGAAATTATACATTAAGGAATAACCTGTGTGCTGAGCTGGTCTCTGGATGGATCCTAGGATAAGAACATAAAGATTCAGAACCATGGGATCACAAAGTTTGGTGAACCTGGGTCATCACAGATGGTTCTTTTATACGTTCACTGAGCTTCCCCATTGTCCCTTGTAAGGTTGCCATACCTATGCATGTGCAGTTTCCAAGAACACAGCCCCTACCCTACAGAGAGATGCCATGAAACTCTATTCTGGACCAGGATAGACTAGAGGCCAATGAAGTTGCTTCCACTGCAGAGGTCCTAGGGACCCCCCCCCCTTTCTCCTCTGTGTTCATTTCCCTTCTATCAGATGAGGAAGCTGCAGATGAATTCCATGCTGTGAACAGTCAAAAGGAAGAGGGGAATAAAGGAGCCTGTGGCCATCCTTTTCAAACTGCTTAATTCCTCTAGAGAGAACCAAGAATTGTCCATTGGAATCAGGAGTGATAAAAAAAAAAGATATAAAGAGCTATACAGGTGGCAGGTGTGATTATCTCCATTTTACAGATATGCAGACTGAGGCTGAGGCTGGATGTGCTCAGGGTCCCACAGTTAGCAAGTTTCTGGGGAGGGACTCCAGCCCAGATTTCTAGCATGTTAACTACCATGTAATATTGCCTCCTGTAAAAGCAGGGACTATCAAATCAGGCTCTGTCCAGATTCCCAAATACTTTGACAGCTGCTCTAATGAAATCTGTTATCTAAGGATGTCACTGGGTAGGGTTCCTAGAAGAGCTGTTAAAATATGGTGGATAAGCCAAGTGACTCCAAAAATGAAACCATTGGGTCAATTGGTAAAGCTGACTTGAACCTGTTTTCTCATGTAAAGCCTGGGGCTGTGTCTAGCTTACCACACTATCTCTGGTGGGACCAGACACTGTTCTCTCCAGTCTTCCAGCCCAGTGTTGTCTCTCCTAGCTTCTTAAATCCTCAGAGATTTCATCAGCTCCCATGGGTTCATCTTTATACAGAATCATCCTGATCCCCTTTACCTTCCTCAAAAAACAGCTTGTATTTAGCGACTCAGTATATGAGTGTATCACTTCATTGCCTAATTATGCGGTATGTATTTTAACCTGTTTTTGCTGCACCTCCTTTTAGGATGAAGCAGGTCTATTTCCCTTCAGTCTTTGCATCCCCGGTGATGAATGAGCACAGAGCCCAGCATAGGGTAGAAATGTAATCAATGTTTGATTGACAGGGAGAGGAGACTCATTCTAACCTTGAGGGCTAAGTATTTCAGGGGCATCCTGAGCTGAGACCTTGTAATTTGCACAACTAGTCATCGAGACCCAGGGGACAAAGACAGTTTATGAGTCCCATGTCTGACCCTCTCCCTGAATTTCCTTCCCAGCTCAAGAGGTAGAGCTGGGAAGTCTGGGAGATCAAGAAGATACACACACATACACATGTGTCTATGTACATATCTGTGTACACATACATGTGTGTGCATATATATGTATGGGGGGAGGTTCCATGGAGGTATGATTGTAGATGGCATGGCTGGGCCATCATCCCAGCATGAAAAGGAGGCTGTGCAGCTGTTTGATGGGTTGGGGGCATCACTTGGCCCAGCTGATTGGGCCCAGAATTCTCAGCTTTAAGTAAGAAGTAAAAAATGAAGTCCATAGAGTAGGTGTGGGTGATACATAGAAGAATGTTTGTCATCCGTGTCCGTTCTTCAGATGTTGGTGTCAGCAGAGCTCAGAGATTGCTTTCATATTCAAGGACACAACCCAGATGATTTGCAATCCCATTTACAGATGAACCCGAAACTTGTGGAACATTTATTGTCATTCCATGTTTTGAGTCTGTTCCTTGAAAAGTGGACACACTGTTCATTTTTTTCACTGTTGTTTGGCTCACCAGATGCCCAAAAGCTGGAGAGAGAGAGAAAGAGAGAGAGAGAGAGAGAGAGAGAGAGAGAGAGAGAGAGAGAGAGAGAGAGAGAGAGAGAGAGAGGAATTTACCTTTCTATTTCCAGGTGCACACCAAAGATTAATAGGAGCCTCCCTCCCTTGTGTTTGTACTTGGCCCTGGAGTCTAGAAGGTGCAGAGAAGTCTGGCCTAGATTTTGCTCCAATTTGGCTTATCAATGACTGAAGTGAAGACGTCACTGCCAGAGCCCATGGATTCCTCAGAATCATATTTGTAAGTGCACAAAATAAAATCCATAGAATTACAAAGGAAACCAAATATATTGAAATAGAGGCCAAAATATTTTTTAAAAACCTCTGCTCTGGGGGCAGCTAGATGGCGAAGTGGATAGAGCACTGGCCCTGGATTCAGGAGTACCTGAGTTCAAATCCGACCTCAGACACTTAACACTTACTAGCTGTGTGACCCTGGGCAAGTCACTTAACCCCAATTGCCTCACCAAAAACAAACAAACAAACAAACAAAAAACCTCTGCTCTGGGAACATTCTACCTCCAAACCTTCCAGAGAAAGCCCAGACAGCCCTACGTTCTGCCCAAACTTCTGCCAGAAGTATCCCACTCAAACTGGGAACTGTGCCTTCCCCTCGTCTCTGGGCATCCTGGGGCTACACATAACACACGCACATACCACATGTACATCACACACATGTGCTTTTACACACATGTACACACCACACATGCCACATTCCACAAAGCACATGCACACATCATACATACGCACACATACACATATGAATAAATGATACATCACATGCATGCACACACCAGACACACATACAATACAACATTGCACACACATTACATGCCACATGCACAGACACACAGACACCCTGTCATACACAACATGATACATACTGTGCATGCACATGCAAGCATATATACACATGTCATAATACACATGCACAAACAACACACACCACAATATGTGCACATGCATGTATGTACACAGCGTACATACTCACCAAAGGAAGGGATAGGCATAAGAAATGTCCTTTTTTTATCCACCTTGGTTTTCCCTGGGGAAAGCTCTCAATGTCTCCATGAGACACTTGGGGGAAAGGAGGAGCAGAGGAAGAGGGGGAGGGGCAGGTTGGACTCACTCTTTGCTCTTGGCCTCATCATAAGGAGTCCCATCAACCCAGCTCCAGTCTGAGCTCCTTCGGATATTCAATCCAATCCAATAGTCATTGCCATTAGTTTTTTTGAGAATAAATTGCTATGGAGTGAGAAGAGGGTGCTTGTAAGGAGGCAGGCATCTAGGTTTTTGCATAAATGGGCTCTTTGATATGCATGTTTGTTAGGTTTGTCATTGGTATGTGTAGAGATTCCCAAAGCCCAAGTCTGATCATCACCATTCATCGTTGTCTAGATTGCCTCAGATCCCATACGAATTCATTTGTTTGGCATTAAAAGACCTTTACAAGCATCTGCTTTCCCAGCCTTACAATATATTCCTTCACTACGTGACTCTGGGAAGTTGGTCTTCCTCCTGTTCTGCACACACAACTCTGCATCTTCCATCTCTATGGGATTTCCATCTCTCTCTCTCTCTCTCTCTCTCTCTCTCTCTCTCTCTCTCTCTCTCTCTCTCTCTCTCTCTCTCTCTCTCTCTCTCTTTCTCTCTCTCTCTCTGTCTCTCTCTGTCTCTGTCTCTGTCTCTGTCTCTCTCTCTCAATCTCTCTCTCTCTGTCTCTCTCTGTCTCTCTCTGTCTGTCTGTCTGTCTCTCTCTCTCAATCTCTCTCTCTCTGCTTTTTTTGTTTTGTTTTGTTTTTGCAGGGCAATGAGGGTTAAGTGACTTGCCCAGGGTTACACAGCTAGTAAGTGTTAAGTGTCTGAGGCCAGATTTGAACTCAGGTCCTCCTGAATCCAGGGCCAGTGCGCCATCCACCATGTCACCTAGCTGCCCTCCATCTATCTTTGTACAAATTATTCCCCATGCCTGATGTGGACTTCCTTTTCACTGTCATTAATCCCCTACTTCTTTCAAAGATCAGCTCACATGTTATCTTGCACACGAAGCTTTTCCTGGTATCTTAGAGATTAATATTTCCCCAATGTTACCAAAAAGTTATCTTGTATTTCTTGTATAAGTATTTTGTACTTACAACTATTGTGGAATAGATAAAGGAGCTGGTCTCAGAATCAGGAAAACCTCAGTGTACATTCCTGAATGTATACATATATGTGTGTATGTGCATGTGTATGTATGTGTATCTATATTGGCCCTGTGGCCTTGAAGCAAATCCCTTCATCTCTGAATATATTAGGCAGCTCTCTAACCCTCTCCAACACCATAATTTGCAAAATAGGCTTATAGATGTGCCCAAGGTGGGAGCTCCTTCTACAAATGTGCATTGGCACCTGCTCTGAAATTTGTATGCTTAGAGGTTTTCCTGAGGGCACTCACAGGTTAAATGACTTGTCCAGGGTCTATCAGAGGTAGAGATTCTTTAAGGTCACACTCCTCCCTGCCACAAAGTGCTGATTGTGTGTGCACATTACATATATATATATATATATATATATATATATATATATATATATATATATATATATATATATATATATATATATATATATATATATATATATATTTACATTTAACAGTACATACATGCATGCGTGCATACATTTTATTTCCTATAATAGAATATAAGTTACAAGTTCCTTGAGGGCAAAGATAAACAAGGCTTAGGACCTGAAGCTGTATAGAAGGGTAGGAAGCAACAACAAAGGTGACCTGGGAGCTGTGTCGTATCTACTCATGAGCAAGATCTGTAATTCAATCTACAGACCAAGACTCATGTCTGTAGCTGATTAACCAGGTCATGGAATATGGATAAGAGGTGAGCTTTACAGTCTGTTGTTGTCAAGCAACTGAGCCTTCCATCTAGCTGATTTGGGCTAGAACCATGATCTATATACTGGAACTCCCACCATGATAAAGGCTACAGTTGGGTCACCCAGACCTAACCTGGATTCTGGTGCCTGCAAAGCCCAAACTAGGAGACAAGCAGTTAGAACAGTCCTTAGATTACAGAATTTAGGACATTATGAAAGTTTGCAGCTACCTCTGATATTCTTGAAGAACATAGAATATAATACTGGGAGAAAGCAGCAGTATCCCTTCTCCCAGAGAATACAGATCAGGACCAAAGAAAGCTCCAACATTCCCTCCAGAAGTGCTCAAAGTCTGAACCTAATACAAAGTCCCAATCCAGGAAATAAAAATGGAAGAATAAGCAATGTGTGTACGTGTGTGTGTGTGTGTGTATTCTTCTATACACACACACACATATATATATATGAAAAATGAGTAATGTGTGTATATAAATATATATAATTTCCTATATTATTCCTATATTATATTATTCCTGTAATATAATGGAAGAATGAGTAATGTGTGTATGTGTTGTGTATAATGGAAGAATGAGTCTTGTGTGTATGTGTATATATACACATGACTCATTTTCCATCACATGCACACATGTGTACATGTGCTACGCACACAAAATATACATGTACACATGCGTACATTTATGTGGCATAAAATAAATATATTCTGTATATGACACATGTGATATATAACATGTTTGGTATATGTCACATGTACATGCATTAATATATGGAATGGTATATGTTTGCATGAATATATATGATAAATAACAGTTATAGAGCCAGGCACATCCAAGTCACAAACTCAGAAGAATAGAATAACTTCACCATATCTAAAAACAAAGCCTCAAGAAAAAAACACAGGTTGGTCACAAGGTCAACTAGAATGACTAGATGAAGTGAAGGAAAAGTTAAAAAATGATTGTGTAAATCAAATGACAGTTTTAGAGGAAAGAAATAGAAAATAGGGCAGCTAGGTGGTGTAGTGGATAAAGTACTGGCCCTGGATTCAGGAGGACCTGAGTTCAAATCTGGCCTCAGACACTTTATGCTTACTAGCTGTGTGACCCTGGGCAAGTCAACCCCAATTGCCTCACCAAAAAAGAAAGAAAGAAAGAAAGAAAGAAAGAAAGAAAGAAAGAAAGAAAGAAAGAAAGAAAGAAAGAAAGAAAGAAAGAAAGAAAGAAAGAAAGAAAGAAAGAAAGAAAGAAAGAAAGAAAGAAAGAAAGAAAGAAAGAAAGAAAGAAAGAAAGAAAGAAGGAAAGAAAGAAAGAAAGAAAGAAAGAAAGAAAGAAAGAAAGAAAGAAAGAAAGAAAGAAAGAAAGAAAGAAAGAAAGAAAGAAAGAAAGAAAGAAAGAAAGAAGGAAAGAAAGAAAGAAAGAAAGAAAGAAAGAGAAAATAAATGAGAACTCTAAAGGAAAGACGGGTGCAGAATTAATAGCTAAGTTAAGAAGTGCAAAACCTTACCCAAGTAACAATCTCTTTGAAAATTAGAATGAACCAAACAAAAGTTAATGACTTCATGTGACAACAAGAAATGTTAAAGACAAGGACAAAAGAAGAAAAAATAGAAGAAAACGTAAAACATCTCATATAAAAAACTGACTTGGGCAACAATTCTAGGTGGAAAAAAACAATCAATTGCTATTACCTAAAATTCCAAATCAAAAAAGAGCCTGGATACCATATTTCAAGAAACCAGCCATCAAAACTACCCAGGCTTATTAGAATCAGGAGGCAAAGTGAAAATAGAAAGAATACAATTCCTGAAAGAAATACCAAAATTAAAACTCACAGGAACATAATAACCAAAATCTAGAGCTTCCAGTTCAAAGTGGGGGAAAAGCATTGCGAACATCTAGAAAGAAAAAGTTCAAACAATGAGAAACCAGTCTGTAACACACACGCTTTGACATCTACCACCTTAAAATAAATAAGAACTTGGAATATGGCATTGCAAAAGGCAAGAAATATAGGTTTACAACCAAGAATACTTTACCCAGAACACTAGAATATTGTCCTTCAGGGATAATACTAATGAACTCATTTTATAGCTATGGAAACTGGGAATCAAGGAGATTTAATGACTTTTGCTCGTGGGTAATGGTTATGACTTTCTAACATCCTTGGGGATTTCTTAGTATATTTGCTCCAACTGCCTCTGAAGAGAGAAGAATGGAGAATGATTTTTTAGTGAAATAAAATACTTCTAAGCATTTCTGACAAAAAGCCCCAAACTGAGTAGAAACTTTGAAATACAAACACAAGAGTCAAGATAAACATGAAAAAACAACATATGCATTTGAGCAATTTGGATAAAGGGAGCAATTGGGTGGTTCAGTGGATAGAGAAACAAGCCTGAAGTCAAGAAGATCTGAGTTTGAATCTGGCCTCAGATGCTAGCTATGTGACCCTGGCAAGTCACTTAATCCCTATTTGCCTCAGTTCCTCATATGTAAAATGGGAACACATGGAAAAGAAAATGACAAATCACTCCAGTATCTTTGCCAAGAAAACACCATGAGGAACAAATCAAAGCCTTTGTCATCAGTTATCATGTCCCTCTAAGTCTTCTCTCCGTTAGGTCAAACATTCTGACTTCCTTCACTTGATTCTGCATGGAATCAATCCAGATACTCTCCGGTTTGTTAATGCCCTTCCTAAATTGAGATTCCTAAATTCAGAACCAAACCCAATACTCCACATGTGGTCTGATCAGGGCAAAGGACAGTGGTACCGTATCACCTCTCTAATCCTGCTTTGCCTCTCTGTGTGTTCAATAAAACTGGTATTTCTTTCAAATGAATGGGAGCCTCTGTCTCTGTCTCTTGAAATCTAAGGCCACAAGGAGAGAGAGGCAGTGATATACCCATGGACGCCCAACTTACTGACATTTCTGCCTCCCACCTCTAAGGTCCCCAAGGGTAGCACTGACCTGCTCTTCCACTGAAGTCACTGAGACCAGGTGGGAGCCAAGTGACACACAGTATTGCTCAGCATCTTCCCAGGACTTGTCCATACAAGAAAAGTAGTAGAGACTTCCATTGTGGACCACCCAAACCTCTGGTACTTCTTTCATGAGTTTTTCTTGAGAAGTAAGAGGATCAGGAATGAAGAGAGTAAGTGACTCATCAAGCTTATCAAGGTCAAGCCCGCCCTTCTGGTTCTCAAGAGCCCTGAGAACAGAACAGTGACCAAAGCTTGGTCAGCATGAGGCAGAGTCTACCTATTGTCATCTGATCAGAAGCCCCCTGGGGTCCTGGGGTTTCAGACAGGCAGAACATTTGGTGGCTTAGGAAAGAAGGACTTTTCTCTCCTTTCCTCTTTCTGAAGTAGCCAAGATGGGGTACAGTGACAAAGCCAGCAAAGGAGGAGCCAGCTGCCTATATCTTAAATACTGTCCCATGTGATGCTGAATCTTGAGTAATGGAGGGACTGGGCTTGGGCAACGGAAAGAGTAGAGGGTTGGACTTACTATTTTCTGCTCTCAGAACTTCATTAGAGGCTTGGATCTTCTCAAGTCGATCATTTTCCCCTCGAAGTTCTTGGACTAAAGGGTCATAAGGGGTGAGAAGGAGAAAAGCCCCAAAGGGCAATTTGTCAGAGGGTCAATTCAGGAAGCCTTGATTAGGCCAAGTGGCCTTGGACAAAATTATACAGAGCTGGGATTCAAACACTCCCAATGCTGCACTTTCTCCAGTCTACCCCACCAGCCACCTTATCTAGGTACTGCTTACTCTCCATTAGGGCACAAGCACTTCAAAGTCAGGGACCATTTAATTTTTGTCTGTATCTTGAGTACCTGACACAGTGTCTCACATATAGACACACTAAGTCATGCAATCAGTCTGGGGTCCCAGTTTCTTCATTTGTAAGGGGAGGTGGTCTAACTAGATGATGTCTAAGGTCCCTTCCTGCTCTTAATCTATAATTCTAATTAAATACGAAAATTATAAAGGAAAATAGAAAGGAATTTCTGGAGAGTGGCCCTCTTGTCAGAGATGATATTCAAGCTGAATCTCAGGAAGCTGTGGAGGTAAGGGGTGAATATGTTTTATTTTTTTGCGGGGGGAGGGGGGGGAGAGGCAATAGGAGTTAAGTGACTTGCCCAGGGTCACATAGCTAGTACATGTCAGGAGCAGGATTTGAACCCAGATCATCCTGACTTCAGGATTGGTGCTCTATCCATTGCACCACCTGGCTGCTGAAAAGTGAATATATTTTAAACTAAGAGGGAGTCACTGGGAGTCATGGGATTCACTGATCAATAGCCTCAGTTCCCATCGAACTAGATTGAGTTTTTACAGGCCATGGGCCTTTCGTTTGGAGAAATCTCCTCATGGAGCATGGGTATGGCCAGTGGTGCCTTGCCAAAAGCATACCCAGAAATCTTGACGATTGGCCAGCTGAGGCTCAGGAGGAAGGTGGACACACCTGCCAGCAGTGGCCCCTTTCTGTGGTCTATAAAAGTGAGTTAACAGATGTGGAGCAAGCCCCATTTCTGACACACAGGAGCTTTGTGACCCTGGTGAGGTCACTTAACCTTCATTTTGCTTGGCCCAAGACCATAGGTCTTGAACTAGAATGAACCCAGAAGCCATCCAGTGCAGACGCCTTCTCATCTTAAGTCCAGAATCATTACTGGTTAGCTTTCATAGTTTCCTCATGGGAATCTCTCTATGCGGTTAAGATTGTAGGTCTGGGGGCAGCTAGATGGCGCAGTGGATAGAGCACCGGCCCTGGAGTCAGGAGTACCTGAGTTCAAATCCGGCCTCAGACACTTAACACTTACTAGCTGTGTGACCCTGGGCAAGTCACTGTGAAATTTAAAATTGGATATTAGATCATAAATCTCCCCTACTTAACTTTTCCCTTAATTTATCTCCCAGACTAGTAAATGGAAGAAGCTTCTGGTTTTCTAGATAGAGCCTTTATTGTATATAAGGTGTTGTTGATTAGAAGGATAGGAAAGTAGAAATACAGTAGAAATCGTCTTAAATCTAGGCTTAGTCTATATTTCTTATAAAAACTCACCAAACCAAAAAGGCCACCTTTGGAGTGAGGGAGACCGTCTGTGCCGCGCCGCCAGGAGTCCCGCCAAGCAGGCAAAAAAGGCCTACTCTCCTTCTCTCCACCCTGGAAGTCAAAAAACCCGGCAGGCAGTCTGACATGCGCAGCAGGCGGACTGTACCCGGCAGGCAGTCTGACATGCGCAGCAGGCGGACTGTACCCGGCAGGCAGTCTGACATGCGCAGCAGGCTGACTGTACCCGGCAGGCAGTCTGACATGCGCAGCAGGCGGACTGTTCATCTCCTCCCCAAAAGGGTGGTCCTTGAAAAACTGGCGTCTTTCAGTTATCCTAACCGACTGTTAAAAACTTTCATATTTTACCACATTTCCCCCCTTTGCTTCCTCAAGAAATGGAATGTTTCCTTGATGGAACAGTAAAAAGAATATAATAACTTTTGCTGACTAATAATATGCGAACAACAATACAGAAAAAGAAGAGAGGAAAGTTTTGTCCAGAGGGGCGATTTTTTTTCTTTCCTCATGAACCGACGCTTTGACATTAGTCTTGCAAAGGGAGAGCCTCTGCAGAGAGTACATGTTACAGATAGTATATAACAGAAAGGAGATAGTAAAAGCTAATAAAGCAAAACTGTCTTCTTGAAGTGGTAAGATGTCATCAGGAGGAAACTGGATTCTGGTCTGGAAAACTGGATTCTGGACTCTGGTCTGGATTCTGGACTCTGGACTCTGGTCTGGAAAGCTGGATTTCTTCTTTAACTGTTTTGCTTTGTTTTTTTGTTTTTTTACTTTTGTTTCTTTTGCTTTTCTTTAAAAACCCGATTTTGTAAACTAAGTGACTTTTCAAAGGCATTTTAAGTATATGCTATTGAATATTGAATCTTGCTAATTGAAGTCTTATTTCTTTTTGATGAATTAATCACCACTTTAAGTATCTATTACTGTTATACTAGAGAATTCATGTATAAGATGATGTGGTCTACTTGCTAAAAGAAGATTATGTAATAATGTCTAAAAGAAGATTATGTAACAATGTCTAATATAATCAGCTATTTACATTCATTTATTATTTATATGTCATTATACTCTGGGTATGGTTTGGAATTATTGTATATATCACTAATATATTCTCAGTTATGCAGCATAGCACACATTTTTACCATCATATTGTCTTTGGTGAAATTAATGAGATTTCAGAAATATGGAAACTTATCATTTCAGAGACTAACTTGCTGTGAACTCTGATGCAGGCCCTGGAGAGAATATATGTGCAACAAAAGGAGAGACAGGTATACATAAGTCCATGGTTTGCTTATGATGGTGACTATGTAGAGCACAATTACTAGGCACAGTCCAGTATTCATCCTCTCTCCCTCCTAATTTAACCTAATTTAACTGAACTTACTTATCTTTTTATCTCACTCAGTTGAATTCACCTGTGGCCTAGCACAATCACTGGCTGTCTCGGAACCATGAGATATGGTATGATAACCTTTCCATAACATTTTCAGGTGTCATGAACACATACTAAATTTGACTTTGATCCAGACACATGGTGGTAAAAAGTGTTACTGATTGCAAAATGCTATGCTAAGGTTTAGTAAAAAAAAAAATATACAGCAATTCAAACAGTTAAAGAAGAAATCCAGCTTTCCAGACCAGAGTCCAGAGTCCAGAATCCAGACCAGAGTCCAGAATCCAGTTTTCCAGACCAGAATCCAGTTTCCTCCTGATGACATCTTACCACTTCAAGAAGACAGTTTTGCTTTATTAGCTTTTACTATCTCCTTTCTGTTATATACTATCTGTAACATGTACTCTCTGCAGAGGCTCTCCCTTTGCAAGACTAATGTCAAAGCGTCGGTTCATGAGGAAAGAAAAAAAATCGCCCCTCTGGACAAAACTTTCCTCTCTTCTTTTTCTGTATTGTTGTTCGCATATTATTAGTCAGCAAAAGTTATTATATTCTTTTTACTGTTCCATCAAGGAAACATTCCATTTCTTGAGGAAGCAAAGGGGGGAAATGTGGTAAAATATGAAAGTTTTTAACAGTCGGTTAGGATAACTGAAAGACGCCAGTTTTTCAAGGACCACCCTTTTGGGGAGGAGATGAACAGTCCGCCTGCTGCGCATGTCAGACTGCCTGCCGGGTACAGTCAGCCTGCTGCGCATGTCAGACTGCCTGCCGGGTTTTTTGACTTCTGGGGTGGAGAGAAGGAGAGTAGGCCTTTTTTGCCTGCTTGGCGGGACTCCTGGCGGCGCGGCACAGACGGTCTCCCTCACTCCAAAGGTGGCCTTTTTGGTTTGGTGAGTTTTTATAAGAAATATAGACTAAGCCTAGATTTAAGACGATTTCTACTGTATTTCTACTTTCCTATCCTTCTAATCAACAACACCTTATATACAATAAAGGCTCTATCTAGAAAACCAGAAGCTTCTTCCATTTACTAGTCTGGGAGATAAATTAAGGGAAAAGTTAAGTAGGGGAGATTTATGATCTAATATCCAATTTTAAATTTCACATCACTTAACCCCAATTGCCTCACCAAAAAAAAAAAAAAGATTGTAGGTCTGGACCCCCCCCCCAAAAGGAGCAAAAAACTTGTGACCAATAATAATACCACATGTATATAATATTTTATGCATATCAAAGTGTATTAGAATGGACACAAAAACGATACCTAATGTTTACATAGTATTTACTATGCTCCATGCTAAGTGCTTTACAACTACTATCCCATTTGAATTTTGCAACAACCCCGGAAAGTAGGTGCTATTATTATCCCCATTTTACAGTGGAGGAAACTGAGGCAGAGTTAAGTGGCTTGCCTGGGTCATTCAGCCAATAAGTATCTGAGGTTGGATTCAGGTCTTCCTGAATGGACTGCTAGTTGTTCTGATGATGCTACTTTCCATCTGTGTGACCTTGAGAACCCACCCAACCTCCCAGGGGCTATTTCCTAACCCATAAAATGAAAGGATAGACATAATAATGATAATGCCTAACACCAATTAGCACTTTAAGGTTTACAAACCACTTCACATATGTTATCTCCTTTTATCCTCACAATAACCTAGTGAGGTAAATGTTACCATTATCCTCAGTTTACAGATGGAGAAACTGAGGCAGAAAGCCTTTAAGTGATTTGTTCAGGGCCACACAACCAATAAGTGTCTAAGGTAGGATTTGAACCCAGGTCTTCCTCACCCAAAGCCCACTTGGCTGCCTGGCTGCCCGGGAAGTCAGATCATGAGATATAGGATGGGAACAGACCTTTGATGATCTTCATAACCCTCAGTTCACTGCTGATATTGAATGACTTCTGCGACATTATTTCATTTGAATTATGTGACAATACTATCTTCCTTTTACTGATAAGAAAAGGACATATTGGTTTGGTTCTTTAGGGCCCATGGTCACATAGCAAGGGGGCTCCAGAGTCAAGACCCAAGTCTAGTTCTTTCTGAAACTCTTGATGGAGCATCACTGCGTCCCCAGCCCAGGGCTGCTGATACCATGTTGTCTTTCTGGACAGGCAGCCAAATCCCAGGTAACCCTCAGCCAAACTGCCCCTCTCGCTGTCCCTCACGCATGGGATGCTCTATTGCCCACCTGTATGCCTTCATCCCTTCCTCTTAGAATCTGTAGCTCCCTTAGAAGCTCAACTCAAGCACCCCTTCCTCTTCCCAGGGGATTTTTCCTGACTCTCACTTCCCCTTCCCCTGCTATTAGCACCCTCCCCCCCCCAACCCTGCCACAGTGAACCACAATTTACTTTACAATTCCTCTGCATATTTTTGTTTGTTTGTTTTTGTATATTCTTATGTGTGGATGCTATTTCTCCAGATAGACTGTCAGCACCCTGAGGGCAGGGCCTGATTCCCTTCTGTGAGTTTATGCGCCTAGTGCTTAGCACAGTCCCTAGCACATTGTAGGAGAGATAGCTAAAGACTGACTGATTGATTCTTTAGAATCCCTTTGCCTTTGATTCCTTTCCTTTCCAGAGAAGCTCAAGAGGGGTCATCACTATGCCTGCCCCTACTTCGCTGCCCCAACCCTTCCACTCCCAAACCCATGATTGGAGTAGAGCCTCCAGACCCTTCACCCGCCCGGGGATGGCTCTGGTGTTTTCTCTCCACAAGGAGATTGACATCCCAGGGCCCTTTGAATGGGGGAACTTACGCAGAAGAGTCATAACTATCAGGGCGATGGCCAGGGTGAGAGCCAGAAGAGCCAGGGTGGTGTGGATGACCTTGATGATCCTGTAGGCTGGACAAGAGGAGAAGAGGAAAGAGTTCTTAGGAGGCAGGGCCTCTCCGTTGGTCGCTGGAGTACATGAACAGAGAAGGTTCAAGGGCCTCCTGATCTAAACTCCCATTTTACAGATGAAGAAACTGAGGCCCAGAAAGGTTGACTCGATTATGAAGGATCACACCCCTAATAACTGTGCAAGGCAGGATCCAAACTCAGGTCTTTCTGACCTCAAACCCCATACTCTGTCCTCTGTGCTTCCTATCTGCCCCTGGAAATGGAGCTCAAATCTGCTACTCTTTCCAATGTACCATAAGTTCTGCAGGATGGAGGGAAAAGGAAGGGAGTAGGCATTGATTAAGAATCTACTATGTGCCAGGAACCACACAAAGTGCTTTACAGATATCTCATTTGACACTCACAACAACCCTGGGAGGGAGGTGCTATTATTATCCCCACTTTACAGATGGGGAAACTGAGGCAGACAGGAATTAAGTGATTTGCCCAGGGTCATTAGGTTAGTAAGTAGCTGAAGCCAGATTTGAACTCAGGTCTTCCTGAAATCACCTGCCTGATCACTGTACCCTACAAATTCACACACACACACACACACACACACACACACACACACACATCCTCCTCCAGGAAGCCTGCTCAGTTCCATCTGGTCCAGTTGGTGATGTGAGAAAATAATGGGATTTGGCAGATACTCAAAGGCTCACCTGGAGATTAATCTAAAATGATTGAAGTAAATGAGAGTAATTGACTGCTGATTAGCCTACTTCAAGTTAATTAGATTGTAACCACACCTGGCTGGCCCTTAAGAAGGTATTGTTCTCAAAAGCTAAGGACTTTGAACTCAATGTGAGACCACCTTCAAGTCCAGTGAACTAATGGATTTTGATGATGCTAATCAATCAGCTTGAAGCAGTGTGTAAGGACTGCCTCTGCTCCAGACCTATAGAAAGCTTCCACACTCAGTTTGCTGGAGAGTTTGTGATTGAAGCAGGCTCCTGGCAGAGGACTTGAGGAAGAACTCGACTAGGCTGGAACTCTAGGCTAGATAGGCCTTTTCTTCACTTTCTGAACTCCATGTGAATACCTGGTATGCTTTAATAAATGCTTAATGCCCAAAGACTGGTGCTAAAGCTTCTAATTTAAGGCGAGTACACATTAGATTTTTTTAGACAACACATTTAGATTTTTAAACATCACAGTGAGAACCATTTCTCCATTAGAATTCACATACCACTTTGTCTCTTGCCTCTCGAATGCACTTCTCCTAAATCATTGTGCATTCTAGCAGCCTGTATTTCTGTCTCTCCCTTTTACCAGACCATGAGGTCCATGCATATCCTCTATTGTGTGTCTGATGACTTCAAAACTTCATCTGTAAATTGGGAATAATAACAGGTCCAGCCTCACAGGGTCATTGAGAGGATCAAGTAAGATAATATTTGTAAAGCACCTAGCATAGTAAGTGCTTAATAAATGCTTCTTTTCTTCCCTCCCTCCCTTTCTCCCTTCATCTCTCCCTCCCTCCATTTCCCTCTTTCTTTTCCTTCCTTCTTTCCTTCCTTTCCTCCCTCCTTTCCTCCTTCCTTCCTTCTTTCCTTCCTTCCTCTCTCCCTTCCTCCCCCTCTCCCTCCCTTTCTCCCATCCTTCCCTCCTTCTTTTCATGATTGTGTCTGCTGAATAAATTAATCCTCACCCCCTCCAAGAATAGAAAACCTTATGGAAGAAGATAGAAAATGTTGATCACTCTAATTATTTGATTTCTGTTTTTCATTTTTTATTAGTTTTGCTTATGTCGTAGTGGTATATCAGCTTGTGGTTTGTGTTTAGTTTCTATTAAATAAATCTGACCTCTTCCCCCTTCAGCCTACTCCATGATGATGGAGAGCCTGGTGATTAGGAAAGTACAAGGAGATATCTAGAGAGCAACTTCAAGAAGAAAAGAGTGGATAGCTTTAATTAAATCATTGGGTTTTCATTTATTAATTGCCTCCCATTTGCTTCTGTCTGTACTAGATCATGACAAAAATGTCCTAATAGCCAATTAAAGTCTGAGCAGATTATGTGATCATAAAGGCAAGGAGTTCACCCTTTAAAAATTAGCTTTGGACAAGAACCTCCTGGTACGGAGCATTCGTGAAGGAAGCAGATAAGATATGTAATTAATTGCCAGTGAAACCAAAAGAGAAGGCAAAGGACCCTGGACTTTGCTTCACACACATGAAGGTTTTGCTGTTACTTACAGAGGATTCCTTCAGGCACCATGTACTACCTACCCATGTACACTGTGCCAATGGTTCTCCATCCCAGAAGCGGAAGTGAAAGGACTGAAAGAAAAGATCTCTATTTCCCAGGTTATCAAGGAGCATGGTGTGTTGTGATTTGAGAAATGCTTCAAGAAGGAAAACAAGAAAAAGGAAGTGAGGAGTCAGAGGGGAATTTTCACTTCCACCCTGAGGTTGGAGGGTGAGAGAATATGAGTTAGGAAAGAAACAGAAATAGAAAAATCTCTGGGTTTGGGGAACTAAATAAAAAGTATAAGGTTTTCCAGTAGAGATGGAGAGCTGGATCTTCTCGGGGGGGGGGGTGTCATTGCTTGTGCTCATCATGAAGAATCATGCATGAAGGAGCATCCAATAATCGTCAAAGGGAAAGAGATGGCTAGGGGTGCTCAGTGTCTCCATTCTGAGAGCTACTAAGTTGGCTATTTTTTAAAAATCTCTCGGAGGCAGCTAGGTGGCGCAGTGGATAGAGCACTGGCCCTGGAGTCAGGAGGACCTGAGTTCAAATCCGGCCTCAGACACTTGACACTTACTAGCTGTGTGACCCTGGGCAAGTCACTTAACCCCCATTGCCCCCCCAAAAACTATTTGCTCCATGATCAAGAGAGGTTTAAAATGAAAAGGGAAGACTTTCCACATGAGCACAACAAACCTGATAACGGACAATATTAATTATTGTACAAGAAGAATAATGGCAAAAGAAATGAACAGGAGTTGACAGGAAATAATCTCTCCCAAAGGAAAACCAGCCAAAAATGTCTAAACAGAAATGCATGGTAATAAATAGATTCGGTAGCCTTTTTTTTTTTTTTTTTTTGTGAGGCAATTGGGGTTAAGTGACTTGCCCAGGGTCACACAGCTAGTAAGTGTTAAGTGTCTGAGGCCGGATTTGAACTCATGTACTTCTGACTCCAGGGCCAGTGCTCTATCCACTGCGCCACCTAGCTGCCCCCATGGTAATAAATAGAATGAACAAGAGATTCAAAAGAAAGGACGAAAATGTGATCTGTCTAGCACTAGGGATTAATAGTTTGGGATATATACTTGTAATATGGTTGTGGATGAAAAAAATAGATGAATGGGCCAAGTATACTTGATCATTATATGGTAAAAAACTTATTTCTCTCTTGAGGAAATCCTCTGGAATTGATTGAATGGGGAGGGGGAGGGGGATGGCATGGTGGACCTGTGCTTTAGTAGGCTTACTTTGATGGCTGAATAGAAGATGGACAAGAGTGGGGAGAAACTGGAGGCTGGCAGACCCACTAGGAGGATAGTAATGAGGACCTGTATGAGGGTGGGAGGCAGTTTCAGAGGAGAGAAGGGGATGTATTCAAGAGGTGTTGCGGAGCTGAATTCGACAGCTTTGGGGAGGGGCAGTGGAGTGAGAGAGAGATACTGAGGAGTCCAGGTTGGGAGCCCGAGGGACCGGGAAAATGGTAGAAGGCAGGAAGGAGAAGGGTTTAGGGGGATAGATGAGTTGCAGCAGACAACTAAGGCTAGAAATATAAATATATCTTTAAAAGTTTAGTAACTTATAAATGCATAAAATGTATATCCTGTTATGTATATTACCTTACAGTATGTTTTATTGTTTAATATCCAATGAAACAAGCTACACAATTCTTCCCCTTAAAATTCAATTTGTAGGGGGCAGCTAGGTGGCACAGTGGATAAAGCATCAGCCCTGGATTCAGGGGGACCTGAGTTCAAATCTGACTTCAGACACTTGACTCTAGCCGTGTGACCTTGGGAAAGTCACTTAACCCTCATTTCTCCACCAAAAAAATTTCAATTTGTAGTAAAAGAACTGCAGTTCTATGCACTGGTTTGGGGACACCAAGTGTGTTTTTGATCTCTAATGTGACATGTCGCAATGATCTCACAGTGATCTTTGCACCTTGAGTTTCTCTTATCTTGGGTTGTTTTTGTTGTTTAAATTTCAAAGAGAAAGCCAAAACTTTTACCTTGATTTTCCAGATCATGGGCATGCCACATCTGTAACCTCCAATTTAGGAGGGATAACTGTAGACTTGGGAATCATCAGCATAGAGATAATAATTGAAAAATTACCAAGTGAAACGGCATCAAGGGGGAAGAGAGCCCATGACAAAGCCTTAAGGGACACCCACAATTAGTGGGCATGACCCAGAAGAAGATCCATCAGAGGAGACTGAGCAGAGGTCAGACAGGTAGGAGGAGAACCAGGATAGTGTAGCATCAAGGAAACCTAGGGGGGTCAATAAGAAGGGTCAGAGGCTGCAGGGAGGTCAAAGGGAATGAGGACAGAGGTCACTGGATTTGGCAGCCAAGCAATGACTGGTAACTTTGGAGAGAGTAGTCTTGGTGTTATGAAGAGGTCAGAAGCCAGTCGGAAGCCAGGCTCTGCAGCCTATAGAGTAACTACAGAATTAAGAAACTTCAAAAGATGGAGGAAGTAACAAGAGGAACTGGGAATCTGGCCCCAATCTTGAGAAAGATGGAGGGACTGGCTACCGAAATAGAAATTACAGGAACTTTGAGGGCAGGAAGGAGAAAGTAACCAGTGGTTATGGTGGGGAGGAGAGGAAAACCAGACAGTCAAGTGTACACACTAGAAGTGAAGAGGGGAGGTTTCAGTGTTCAGGGAGGATCTGACTTGTCTTGAGTGACAAAGGTGGCAAGCATTGGAGCCCACCCAGGCCCACCCCCACCCCCACCAGGGCTTTCTCTCTCCCCCTCTGCATTCTATTACCCATCCCCCCCCTTCCTCTCTTACATGGGGACCCCTAGTGCCAGGCACAAGCAAACCCCCCAGGGGGGAGTTGGGTCTCAGCTAGAGTGGGATCCCTCCCTACCCATGGTATTCGCCCCCACCCTCAAAGGATAGCATGGCATAGAAGGCAGAGAATTCACATTGCTCCTGGTTCTGGGTCTGAAGAGAACAAGTCTAACCCTTTGTCCAGATGTCATCCCTTCAAACTCAATTAAACATGGCCATCATGCCCCCTTCTCTCCCCAGGGCTTCTCTTTACCAGGATAAACATGCCCAGTTTCTTCACCTGATCCTCCTATATATAAACTCAAGGCCCTTCCTTATTCTGATTCCCCTCTTGTGGGCACTCCCAACTAATCATTGTCTTTCCTAAATGTTTGAGTCAAAAACCTAGCCTGATACTCCAGGTGTGATGGGGGGCTGGATGGAGTAGTGGATAGAGCCCTGGACTCTGAGTAAGGAAGACCTGAATTCAAATCCAGCCTGAGACACTTACTCGCTGTGTAACCTTCGGATCACTTATCAGCTGTGTGCCTCAATTTCCTCAACCTAGAGTTGTTGTGAGGTAAAACTGAGATAAAATTTGTACAAGGGTTTGCAAACCTTAACACGTTATATAAATGCCGGTTATCAGTTATCGGTGTAATGATGTGGTCTGACAATAGTCCCAGAAATCTTCTAGTCACAGAATCATTGGATGCTACAGTGAGAGGGGAGCTTACAGATCCTCCAGTCCATTACCCACTCCCTGGAGGTCACTGACTGAGCTTGGAAATAGAAGTCAGATCCCCTCACTCCCAGTTTAGGACTCTCCATGATACCCTGAGGCTTCCTGGAACATTGATTCTATTTATCTTGCCTCCTTTGTTAGAATGTAAATTGCTTCAAGATACAGGCTCAAGCTCTTCTTTCCTCTGCTCCAGGTTCAGGACACAAGGTGTACCTTGGGTAGAATGGGGGTGATCAGAGAGAAAGGGGACTTTTCTACATCAGACTACCAACATTCAGCCCCTTTTCTATTGTTTCACCCCACCCCACTGCCAGCCTTCTGGCTCCCCAAGTAGCCTTCACCCATCACAAGAGAGTTAATCCATGGACCAGTCAGCCTTGTAAAGAGTATGCCTGAATTGGAATCTGGACCACCTGAATTGGAACCCCCCACCAATCACTTATCAGCCCTGGTTAACCTTTCTGAGACTCAATTTACTCATCTGAGTGGGTTGAGCTCAATGAGCTCTAAGGGTCATCAGCCCTGGAATGGTAATCCTGAATTTCTGGAGACTTGTCCTCTTCTCCACCCAGTTCAAGGACTCCCCAACACCTTACCCTTTTCAGTTGGATGTGGCTTATTTTTCTGGGTCACATTTTCAGAGATTTTCCATTGGTCCATCCTGCTTCTCTTCAAGAGCAGCCTGGCCAGTGGGATCCCTTCCCAGCTCTGGGTCCTACTTGAGAAAGCAGTGCCCTTCTCATCATCGGAGCAATGCAAGAGGAAGAGACAGATTCAGATGTCTGGCTCCACTACTTCCTCCCCCTTACTCCTCCAACAGTCATGATGGTGATCCAAGGGTAGGTAGTACCAGAGAGTGGCTGATCCTCCCTGTTCCCCTTCCTCTTTCCCTGATTCAGGAGCTCTCTGATGTGATTCCCCTCCGCTTCTCTTCCTTCCTTCTCCAACACCTTCTTTCTTCCTAATAAAGGGGGAAATGGAATAGGAATGGTAAGTATTGGGACATGCTGGGAAGATAAGTCAGGATATCTGGAGTGAAGTTGGGGCTTGTGCCCTGTAACCGTGCCTTGTAACCATGAGTACATCACTTAAGCTCTCTGAGTTTCAACATCCTCACTGGAGAAATGGGAATAAAAATAGTGCCACTGTCTGCTTCACAGGGATGATGTGGGGGAAATACCTTGTAAACCTTAAAGATTCCACAGAAATGTGGCATCAGTATTGTCGTGATGGGGCTTTGCTGAACACGCACCCAGATGGTGGTAGGGATCTGCTTCTGGGAAACATTCTGTGTTCTCCAACCACATGGCTGGGAGTAGCTTCTTCCCATTAGCTGCATCTTTTAAAACTACCAGACAAGAACAGTCACAGTCTCTCTCTCTCTCTCTCTCTCTCTCTCTCTCTCTCTCTCTCTCTCTCTCTCTCTCTCTCTCTCTCTCTCTCTCTCTCTCATTTTTGTCTCTCTGACTCTCTTTGTAGGTCTCTCTGTTTCTTTCTGTCTCATTCTCTCCCCCTTTCTGTCTCTCTCTTTCACCATCCAAGGAGAGAAGGCTCTATTTGACCACAAAATGTGCCCCATGAACTAAGATGAGTAGGGATGAAGGGATAGCTTTCCCTCCACCTTTAGATCCTGTGACCCCAAGAAATAGGCTTGAAGTTTCTGTTTATTTGTGCTTTTGAGTTCCAGGAGCAGATGACCCAGGAGCTCAGGCCACAGCAACTTTGGAGTCCTGGATATCAGGCCAGATGTTGCTTCTAAGCTGAGAAGCCAGGGGCCTGGGATACAAGCCTTGGGAGTTTTTGACCTTGGCATTTGGTGGAACCATGCTACATAGGAATTGAATTAAGCCATGAACCTAATCTTCCTTCCCTCCCAAGAGGCAGTAGTGGTATAAGGAAGGGATTATGCTCCCTTATATTGAAGGGAATGTTTGTATGTTTGTTCTTTTATCTTTGAAGTAAGTATTCCTTTGTTAAAGTTAATCTTGGGGACAGCTAGATGGCTCAGTGGATAAAGCACCAGCCCTGGATTCAGGAGGACCCGAGTTCAAATCTGGCCTCAGACACTTGACACTTACTAGCTGTGTGACCCTGGGCAAGTCACTTAACCCTTATTGCCCTGCAAAAATAAAAAATAAAAATAAATAAATAAAGTGAATCTTACTGTTAACTGGAATCTAGGGGACCCTTAAAATTGAGGGAATATATCTGGCAGGGGCTTTATTCAATGGCAGAGAGAATTAATTCCTCCCAAACCCTTTAAGTACCAGAGAATCCTGGAGGAGGAATGAAAGTAACACAGAGCCATGCCTGGCTCTCAGGCAGTAGGGTAATAAGTATCACTGATCATTCAAAAGAAATTCAATTGCTATTTCAACCCACTCTGAGCCATCAAGAGGCCAAACAATGACAAAATGAGCTCTGCCCTGGGACATATTGTTGGCCAATCAAGGAGGGCCAGAGTTATTTAGGTTTAAGGAGTGGTCCCTTAGAAGACATCTTGCAGTTAAACCCAAAGAAATCTTGGGAGATTTCTGCAGACAAATTTATATTCCTTTGGGTAGAGTACCTGAAGATCAGTGTATGATTCCCAAAAAAGAAAGAGGGAGAGAAGGAAGGAAGGAAGGAAGGAAGGAAGGAAGGAAGGAAGGAAGGAAGGAAGGAAGGAAGAAAGAAAGAAAGAAAGAAAGAAAGAAAGAAAGAAAGAAAGAAAGAAAGAAAGAAAGAAAGAAAGAAAGAAAGAAAGAAAGAAAGAAAGAAGGAAAGAAGGAAAGAAAGGAGGAAGGAAAAAAGGAAAGAAAGGAAGGAGGTGCATTGCCCAAGTGGAGCCAGCCAGTTGGGTCCCCAGTGGGGTAGCTCTTACTCACTGAATGTTAGTTATTGTTTGTCTTTAATTAAGGCATTAGCTTAAAAGGCCAAGGTCTCCCACTCCAGACAACTGGAGATGGCCTGGGATGTAGTGAGAGACCTTGGCCTTTTAAGTTAATGCTATACATGTGTGTATACACACACATACATATATACATATTTGTGTATGTATATATATACACACATAGATATGTACATATATAATGTTATAAGTTAATACTATATATACATGTGCACATATACACATACACACACATACACATACACACATGCACACGCACATACACATACACATACACACACATATGGCATTAGCCCTTCCTCACTTAAATTCAATTCATTGCAAGTCATGACTTCACTTCCTGATGTCATGGTCCTCTTTGAAAATAAAGGGCAAACAACAAGAAGAACCATTCCAAAAATACCCAGATGACCATGCTAACTCTTTAACGGTCTAGGTGACACCCTTTGTTCCCCATGTAACCCTTTTCTTCATGCATCTTGAAATTGTGTTAACTTTTTTTTTTTTTGCTTTCATATTACACTTAGGATTTTTTTTTTACTTGCAGTTCACTGAAACTCCCAGATGTTTCTCACATGGGCTAATATGTAGTCATACCATCTTGTACTTTGGTGTTGTTTCCCAAATCCCACATCCCAAAGGTAAGGTTTTCTCTTTTATCTGTTGCGCTGACCATCACTCTTGGCTTAGACAGCACAGGGCAATTGAATGACCATTGAATTTTCAGTTAAAGCATTGGGGTTCAAATCCTAGCTCTGCCACTTCTTTCCCATCTGGCCTAGGGCAAGTCTTTCCATTTCCATAGGCCTCGGTTTCCTTCTCTGTAAAATGAGGAGTTTGGACTAGGTGATCTCTAAGTTCCTTTCCAGCTCTGATGGGATGATTTTATGAAGCCTTACCCTTGGGACTTGGCACTGTGTTCTTTAGAATGCTCTGGGTTGGGAGACAAGAGAAACTTCTGGTCTGACCTGCATCAGTATCTTGTCCTAGAAACAACAGCAAGCTAGGAGCTTATGCCCTAGTCCTGTTACCTTCCTTAGCTCTGTGGCCCCTAGGAAGTCCCTCCACTTCCTCAGAAGCTGTTTCCTCATTCTGAGAAATAGGGATGGGGCAATGACTAGGTCACAGGTTCCTGTAGAAGGAACATGGCATCATTGAGTTAGAGTTTGAAAGGACCTTAGAAGTCATCTGACCCAATCTTCTCATTTCCTATTACAGGAAATGTTCCCTCTCCCCCAAAGGGGAAATGACTTACCCCAGGTAGCAAGCACAGTGCTATGATCTGAACCCACGTTCAAATCTAGTTGTAAGAATCAAAGCACCACCAACCTGCTGAGAGGGTCATTGTGAGAACCAGGGCAATGCCCCCTGAAAAAAAACAAAAACATGTGACTAAGCATCTGGAAGCTACCACCTGTAAATCTTGTCTATCAATGCTATCAGCCAATTAGCTTGGAGTTGTGTGTGTAGGGACCCACACCTGGGCAGGCCCGAAGAGGGCTTCTGCTTGAGAGAAGGGGGGATAAGGGCTGTCCTTTGGAGGTCAGGACAGGAGCAGCAGCAGGTACAGGGAGCTAGGGTCTTTTCTTTCTTTCTCCACGTGTTCTCTTTATTAACCCCTAATATACTTTCATAAATACTTAATGCCCAAAAATGGGTGCTACACATTTCTAATTTAAGGCGACCACTCATTAGATTTTTAGACAGCACAGTTAGAATTTTTAAGCTTCGTAGATGGTGGACCACAAAGAGGAAAGCTGAACCCTAATCTGCTGATCTTCTAGTTGGGTAAGAAATTATCCTCTATTTCCGATGTGCTGTCCCTTTAAGTTTTAAGTTAGCTGCTAACTATCTCCTAAGTACCTTTTTTCTAATTTTAGCCTCCTATTTCCACTCTTATTTACCTTTACTTTTTCCCATTGTGTGGGACAATTATGGATTTGAGTCAGATTAAACTCTGAGGATGGAGTATGAAGGATACGTAGCCCCGCCCCCACCCCCCCAATAGCAAGCCTCTTGTTAATTGCTTGTCAAATTCTCACTGTCTCCTTTAAGTTTTATTGTTGAGATAA